>NC_071472.1:43677166-43983143 GCF_028500815.1 Rissa tridactyla
ACATCTTCAGTAAAGACAAAAAGACGGGTCATTGTTGTATGTGACTATCCTGAAGGGAGCAGAGGGCCCAATATACAGACCGGACACAGTTCTCAGGGCAGTCTGCTGCCTCCCTGGGGCCCAGGTTAAAGTTACAAAAAGAAAACTCCCTTCCCTGGTAAACCCTTCAGATTACTACCCACTACTGATTTTTCAGGCAGGCAGCAATGAACTGATAACAAGAAACCTAAGGGCGATCAAGAGAGACTTTCGGGCCTTGAGACGACTGGTTAAGGGGTCAGGAGCGCAAGTTGTGTTCTCTTCTGTCATTCCAGTTGCAGGGAAGGATGAGGGAAGCAACAAGAAGAGCCACCAGATCAAGACCTGGCTCTGAGCTGGTGTCGGTGGAGTGCTGTGTCCAGTTTTGGGCCCCTCACTGCAGGAAAGACATTTTGATTCTGGAGCACGTCCAGAGAAGGACAATGGAGCTGGTGAAGGGTCTGGAGCACAAGTCTCATGAGGAGTGGCTGAGGGAGCTGGGAGTGTTCAGCATGGAGAAAAGGAGGCTGAGGGGAGACTTTCTCACTCTCTGCAACTCCCTTAAAGGAGGGGGTAGCCGGGGGGGTCGGTCTCTTCTCCTAAGCAGTAGGGCAAGAGGAAACGGCCTCAAGTTGCACCAGCGGAGGTTTAGATTAAAAATTAGGGAAAATTTTCACACTGAAAGGGTTGTCAAGCATTGGAACAGGCTGCCCAGGGAAATGGTGGAATCGCTGTCCCTGGAGGTATTTAAAAGACATGTAGATGTGGTGCTGAGGGACATGGTTTAGTGGTGGTTTTTGTCAGAGTTATGCTGATGGTTGGACTTGATGATCTGAAAGGTCCCTTTCAACCTAGACAATTCAATGATTCTATGCTTGTCCTGGCTTTACCTGATTCTTCTCTTCCCAGAATATGGTATTTTCTTCCTACTTACCTTGGGTTTTCTTCACACTGTCTCTGTGTCACTTTCTTGGTGAAGCAAGAACTTCCCATTAGTGATCTTCACTGTACTTAAGACTCCAGTTCTGACTGTTACCACTTCTGACTGAGCTGTGAGTCTGAATCTTTAGCAGCAGCAGCCAAATGAAACACTTTTCCTACCATGAGGAAGAAGCAAAACAGGAGGCAGTCCTTTACTGAGAGGCTGTGATGCTAATGGCATTAGAACACTTTCATTCCTTTTTTTCCTCAGTTTGTTGCTCTAGTCCTGTTTGATTCCTCAAGCACAAAAGCGCTCGGGGACCTATCAGATTAATTGACCATGGAGTACCTTGGCATGTGCCCCTCCCCATCATCCAAATATTGCTTGTTTTTCAGAGTTTGATGCTGAAGCCAGATCCAGTGGTGTGCGTCCGCCTTCATTGTCAGTGTGGCACTTGATGCAAAGACCAGCCCCGGATTTCTTCCACAGCTTCAATCCAGGTAGCATCGGATGGCTGATAGCGCACTTGGCAATCCTCCACGTGGCAAAGGCTTCTGAAAAAGAGGTGATGATGGGTCTATGGGCATTGCTTGTTCTCTGTGACAAGCAGGGAGTCTATGCTAGAAAACCAGTAATAGACCAGTGCTAGAGAGGGAAGCTTAAAACATGGGTCTTGACTTTTCAAGAACGCCAGGCTCCCAGAAGAGGTCAAGATGTTCATTGCAGATTAAGTTGGAGGGAGGTGAAGCTGAAACAAACAGAGAGCAAGAAGAAAATTGGGATTTCTTGTTGCCTCCGGAGACTAAACTGGTTTAGCGCTTTAGCTATCTGTGAGTCTTGGAGTTGAAGAAGGAGACCACCGGGAAAATCGCGGAACCTGGCAGGATCCCAGGGATTACAGGCCATGATTAATGAGAACTTGAAAAGAATCTTATGTGCTTTTTGAGACCGAATCTTTTTTCTGAGCAATGGGGAGGTGCTGCTGCTGATGGAGCCTCCTGAGCTGGAATAAATAACAGAGAAAAAAAGTAACAGCCTCCCTAAGTGAAGGCTGTTGATTTCAATGAAAAAAAAAGCCTATAATATAATAAAAAATAGGCACTATGCAGTGGACTGGGGCCCAGAAACATTTAAAACTGGAAATTATAGCAGTAAGCTTCGTGTCCGCACCAAGCTTGTAAATTGAAATGATCTTGGAGGTATACTTGGAGTATAGCAAGACAGTAAAGTCTTGCCAGTGCTCTTTCTGCGTCGGAAAGCCCAGAAGTGTTTGGGATGCATCAGGAAAGTAGAATAGAGGCCTGACTGAGACTTCCCAAAAGCCTTCTGACAGGCCTTCCTAAAGAGAATATCAGAGAAATGAAATAGGTATGATACAAGGTGAAGAAGCTCAAAAACCGATACAGCCCAAAAACTGGCATGGGCAAAAAAGTGAGTGGCTGCGGTGAATAGTTTTGTTGAGAGTCTGAGGCTGTGGTGAATAGTTTTGTTGGTGCCCTTACAAGCATCATGCTTCTAGAAAAGGGCTACGTGACACCTGTGGGCTACTGGGGTGGGGCAGCGAAGGCCCAGCCATTTTTTCCGTGTATGTTTTAAAGGTCTTTAATTTTTTTTCGTGTTTCGATATTGAAGGCAGTCTTGTTCAACAGTGAGAAATCTCCATTAAGCAGGTTTGCCAGGTACTTAGTGAGACCTAAAGGGGGAAAAAAACAGAAGTCACTGGGACAGTCTCTGATGCAGGGGCTACTAAGGAATATTCTGTACCTTTCCTGCTTAGTGGAATGGTCTTGTGGAGTATTTTGAGGGGAAGAAGCACTGAATATAGGAAACACTAGAACAGATTGCAAGAGCCTTTGACTTGTTTGTTTTTTTAAGCTGGTTAAAAATTCTTGGTTTATTAATTGTGAACTTTTTATCATCTTGGAAGGAACTGAAATAAACACCTGTCCCTGGAATTGTTTAAGCTTCTTGAGCTCCTAAAAGTTTTTAAAGGATTCATGAATCCTGAGTTTTCTGGAACACACAGTATCAAAAGATAATCCAGGCCCCACACCATCTTTCCTAGCAGAAAGAAAATGTTGCAAATAGATGAGGTTATTGCATTAAGGAATACTGTCACAAGAACAGGAGCTGCGTTCGAAGCCTACCTCTTTCAAAGGGTCTGTGCGTCTGCAATGTGTTCACTGAACCCGAAAAAAGCCTTTTCTTCATAAAGCTCACGTGCCAAAGCCCGCAAAGATACCTACTGAAGTGGGGGTGTTCGGGGAAAAAGACCAGAAGTGAATGGTTGGGTGCTGTTGCCTTTCGCCCGTGGTTTAAGAGAGTGTCACGGATTTAGTTCTTTCACTGAAAGAGGATGGAACAAAAACCTGCCGCTGAAATACTAGGCCTTGGCTTTCTGCCCCGGTTACATTACTAAATCTTCTTTAAAATGACTATTGATTATGACTATTTCATAATGAAATGATTATTTCATTGCTGTCTTCTGTTGCACAGCAGGCTACGTTCTGAGACTTCTGAATTTCTTGTCCCTCTCTGGCTGAAACAACTCTGCAAAAAATTGCCAATAATCTCGTTTCCCTAAAAATCCTATTTCTAGAAGAGCTGACTATTTACTTACTCGGTGTGGTGCTCCGTGCCTGTCATCAGTTGACATTTGCGGTGTTGGCTCTGCTGGGGAAGAGCAACTTGGAGCAGAGGGCTGGAGTTCCACAGGGACATACCGGTAGGCTGGAGGCTGTCACGGTTTGAATGCAAATGCTGCCGGCAATGCAGGAGACTCCATCTGTTTTGTTTTCGTACCCAGGCTCTGATGGTGCTCTGGCCTTGCAGGAGCTTCAAAAGCCAATGTGCCCAAGGGCCTGGCTTGTAGGAGTGGAGTGTGATCTACGCAATGTGCGCCTCTGAGCAACCAGAGAAACTGCAGGACTTAAGTCTAGGGGAGACTGGAGTCTAGTCTAGAAATTGCAAGACTCGGGTCTAGACTCTTTGTCTAGGGTTCCCTTGATGCCCTTCCACGGCATAGAGTCCTGCTGTTAATTTAAGAATAAGGCATCTGTGAGACCCGGTGTCAGTGTTTTTCTTCTAGCCCTTAGCGCTCTTGGATCTGCTGCCCTTTGTGTGCAATGGTGGAGCGAAGCGGTCTTGTTCCGTCTAGGAGCTGTCAGAACCAAGAGCCTATTTGGCAAAGGAGGGGGTTTCTTGTGCTTGTGCCTCCTCTCTCCTTTTCTCTAGAAGGAGAAACAGAAGAGATCTGTGTTTGCATGGAAGAGCTGCTTTTCAGTTCCCAACTAAAGGGGGGCATGAAGGCTTTCTTTGCCCATATGTGTGATTTGCCAAGAGTTGGAAATTTGCTCGTTCGCAGCCCATGAGATATGGCAGAGCTCAGTAAAGGCCATGCTGAAAGTCTTGTAAGCACTTTCTCTTGTCCTTCTCCGAATGTTTTACCTCTTACCTGCTGTCTCTGTGAGTGCGGCGCATGATGTGACTCCTGTGCTGATGGTGTCCTGAAAATACCCCTCCCCAGCCCCTAATGCGTTAAAAAATACTGCAGCTACTTGTCACGGAGTTGGTAAATTGTGTTCTGAATGGCTGAGCCTAGCGGGGCCAATGCTTTTTGCCAGTTTCCCTTGCACAAATCCCATATAATGTAACCACAGGACATGCTGTTGCATGAAGATACAGTCAACAAATGCTCTGCAATTATTAGAAACCCGTAGATACTTGCTAGTGTGGAGTGCTGCCCAGTTTGAGGTTACTTGCTCTTTTGAGTCCACTTTTAGAGTAGAATTAAACAAGTCAGCCACCATCTGGTTCCAAGACACTGAGTTTAGCAAAAAACAATAATAAAAGTCTGGCTCCCCTCTTTTCTCCCCCCTCGTCCTGCTCGTCGCTGATCAGGGACAGCCAGTTCAAATGTGCAAGTAAAATGTGAGCTGAAAACATGAAAGGCAGGGAGACAAGGCAGCTCTGAAACTAGGTTAGAGATGAAACGAGCCTGAAATTTGGCAGCTGTAGGCAAGGCTGGGTGGCCCGAGGGAAATGACTCAAAATGATTGATGAAATAAATGATTAATGAAATGGTGTGATTAGCCTATCACGGGGTTGCGTTACTGTTTGGATCCCAAAGACAGAAACTGAGAGGAGACATGTGGGTGTGAAGGATGTCCCAGAAGACAAGTAGATCCCTCAAGGCAACCTCATGTTGGCTTTATTGAACCCCATGAGGTCTAAAATACGCCCCTTGCTACTACCCTGTTCAGGGGATTGACTCGTCATTTGGTATTGGGATTTAATATCTGTACAGCTACCTCTTCACGTTCAGGTGGCTCAAAAGGAAGGCATCTCATTTTATGCATTGGTATTTGCTTTTACCTTCACTGGCATCTTCTGAACACCTGGGCAAAGTAGGTCTTTTGGTGTATACTGGGTCTCCTGGGCTCCCAGCGTCTTTCTGGATAGGGGCAGCAGCAACCTTGGGCGTTCAGATCTCATTCTGCTTTTTCCTGGCACATACTTACTTCAGCAAAGCAGAATGTTGGTGTGAGTTGTTCAAATAACAGCTAATCTGTCATGCTGATAGTTGTGTCGGTGTAGTCCAAATAAGAGATCAATCTATGTTTACACCCCCCGCCAGCTTCTCAGAGCTGGGAGAGTGGCTTGTGGGAACTCGTTGCATCTGCTGTTAGATTAATAGAGTCAGACTTTGGAATGACATAACTATGCCCTCAAGGGATTTTTTTGCCAGTTAAAAACACAAATACATCACTGTTGCTCAGGTCCAAATGTTTACAGTGCAGAATACTGCCAATCAAACTCATGTTCATTAGGAGTTAGCTTAAAGCACCAGTCTCTTTGGGCCCATCAGATGACTTCTTTATTTCCAGAACTGCAGACACATGCGTGGGCTTTCCATGGCTAGCGTGTCCTAACAAGTGGTTACCTCCTGCTGTACAAGCTTGTAGCAAAAAGCCACACCAGGAAGATGCCATTTCTGACAGAAATTGCAGCACCTTCTCACTATTTCATGCCAACTGGCTGGGATGGCCAGCACCTTCTCACTATTTCATGCCAACTGGCTGGGATGGCTGGAGAGTAAATAGGCATGTGCATGTACACAATACACATATATGTATATATAGATATAAATGGGGCTGTCTTCAGTATCTAGAAGATTTTATTCTCTTCCTTCACTCTGCAGTTCTTCAGCTGTTGTCGATTAGGGGGACGCTGTTGTATAGAAACCATACTGTCTAGAAATGCCAGATTTCTTCACCTTTTCCTTTCTGACATAAGTGACGTCTTCAGCATGGCCTCGTACCAGGGTGGTGTTCTGAGAAACACAGGTCTGGGTTCCGTTCCTGCTAGAGAGGGAGCTAGTTTTGCAGCCCTGTATTGCCTCCAAGAGTTCCCCAGGGAAAAACAGCTCTGTATGAAGGTCATTTTTCCCCCAAGGGCAATAAACTTACATGGGCTGGATTGTCAAAGGACTAAAAGTTGGATTTTTAAGTAATCCTGACTTTAGTCCTGGGTAGCTGTGCTGTAAAACTGGGGTATACTCAGCCTTTCCTACCTGTGCGGGCAGAGAACTCGTGGTGTTAGTTACTCGCTAGGCTAGATGTAAGTTCTGGTCTGACTTGGAGAAAGGTTAAGAAAAAAACAAGCATTTCTGTGTGTCTATCCTTTGCTCATTCTTTTCTTCTTAACAGCAAGACCATGTTTTGGGGAGTGCATGCTCTTTCAGAGGCTTGGATGGGACTCGGGCTGAGTGACATCACCGTTTAAATGCTGAGGTGGATTTTGGGTGCTTGTTAATTTGGTGAGCACGAAGTCACAAGGCAGTGAATTTGGCTGACCTCCTGCAAGGCATTGACATCAGGAGATAAGGACCTCTTATGAAACCGTTGAGGGGTTACACAAGAGCTGTTCTCTTCTTTTGCTCCTGTTGTCAACAAGGCTGTTTGGGTGGCTCCTTTACAAAACTTTGTGGGATTTTTGTGAACAATTAGTCATAATGGTTTGCCTCTGAGGAAATGTGCTTTGACTCCTGCCACGTGCTTGGCTAAGTTATGGTTAAACACCAGTGGGGCGCTGCAGCTATGCCACTTTTTGGCTGAGCATCAAGGCACGCCTCCAAATGTCAAGTTTTTTTCCCATGTACACAGTGTAAATCTTTTTTAAATGAAGGGATTAAAACAAGGAGGCAGAAATGAGATTACCTCGTGTAACCTGTGCTGTCCTTGATGCTGCAGAGGAGTTGTGTGACTTCCTTTGGTCCTCAGGAAAGCCAGACCATGCAGCCTTTCCTCTGCTGCAAGGGTGTCCCATGCTTAAATAACCAGGTAATTGCCTACAAGTGAAACCTCCAGGGTATGGAAAGCTACCAAGTGTCATGTCATCAAGACCAACCATCTAACGTTGGATTGCTGCTGAGTAGGCTGGAAGGCCCTTGAGACCAGGATCTCTGAGATTTGTCATCATCATGAGACAGAGAGAGAAAAGAGCTGTACAGTACCCAAGTGCACTGGTCTCTTCTTGGATGGTACTGGTAGAGATTTTGTGACACAAGGAAGCCACCTTTCTTGTTTTCCTAAAGGACTGCCTTCCTGTAAGGTCTTGGGAGCTGTCAATCTTAGGAGAAATGTCATAGCCCTATTTCTTGCTCTTGGACTCATCTGCAACCATGCTGTGGCTTCTGCAAGGGCCCATCCTGCAGGCTCACGGGGATGCTGGGAATACGGAGGGTAACTCTCAGCGCCCTTTGTGCTCTTTTTCCTGCCCGTCCTTCTGTTATTCTGCTGGATATGATGTGCACATCTCAGGGCATTGGGAATCCTGACAGTTGCTGAATTCAGTTTCAAAAGCCAGACTGTACTTGTGATTTGAGGTTTCTTTGAGTAAAGTGAAGGATGAAAAAAAAATCACTTTTTTAAAAAGATAGGGTCTAAGAAGAAAATAGCGCAGAGCAAAGTGAAATGGCATACTGAAAGAGATTGACAGGGTGGTTTCATCAGCTCCTTGCTCTCACAGTAAGTATGTACTCTTTTTATCAAAAAAAGAAAGAAGCGCTTTCCCAAGTAAAAGGTATCTTCAGTGCAGCATGCTGCACCTTGTCTTCTCTTGGTTTAAGTGAAAGGCATTGTGTAAATGTCAGAAGAGTATCTCAAGGCTTGAAAAATCAACCGTCGTTGCTTTCACCTTAAGATGAAATAATATGCAGGAGGAGGGAGAGGATAGGACAGAACAAAAACTGAACTCCACACCAAAAGCAGGCCTACCTCTGAAATCAGTGTGCTGATCGAGAGGTCCCTTTCTCTCCACAGGTGGCGGGTGGACCTTGGCCCAACCGCCAGGTGCCCTCTCAGATGCTCCTCCTCTGCAGGACAGGGGGAGAAAACAAGATGGAAAAGCTCATGGGTCAAGATAAAGACAGGGAGGTAACTTGCCAGTTACTGTCATGGGCAAAACAGACCCGCCTTGGGGGAAATGAATTAAATTTATTGCCAATTAAAATAGATTTGGAAAGTGAGAAACAAAGACAAAAGTTAAAAGAACACCTTCTCCCCACCCTCCCCAGCTCAACTTCACTCCTTCATTCCCGACTCTTCTACCTCCCCTGACCCCCGAGGGACTGGGGATGGTGGCAGTCAGCCCATAACAGCTCCTCTCTGCCGCTCCGTCCTCCTCACACTTTTCCCTTGCTCCAGCATTGGTCCTTCCTGCAGGCTACTGTCCTTCAGGATATACTTGCCTCTATGTGGGCTCTCCATGGGCTTCATTTCCTTCAGAAAATATCCCACTGCTCCGGTGTGGGCCCTCCGTGGGCTGCAGCGTGGACATCGGCTCCACCGTGGTCCTCTCCATGGTCTGCAGGGAAATACCTGCTCCCTTGTGGTCTCTCCATGGGCAGCACCTCTTATTACCTCCTTATTCTCTGGCCCTGGTGTTCACATGCTTTTTTTCCTGACTCCTCGCTGCGCTCTGACATTCTTATCCTGTTCTTAAGTGTGTTATCCCGGAGGTGCCACCAGCTTTGCCGATGGGCTCAGCTGTGTCCGGCGGTGGGTAAAGTGCCCTACCACTTACACCCAACACGCCGTATCTGCGATAATCGCTTCAGTGCAGGATTCCCCATTGCACCTGCGTCAGTGGTGGCCTCTCAGCCTCGCTGAACTGGTTTTGCACATCAGCCTCCGTTGCTTTGTTGATCCAGGCAATGTGCTTTTACAACTGCACTCTGTGCACTGAGCATCTCCTTGGTAGGGGGCAGAGGCATTAGAACGGCTACAACAGCGGGAACATGGTCTGAGACATCAGGAATCTGGGCTGCGGACAAATGAATTTGTTCTTAGGGCTTTACTAAGTCCAACGCAGGAAACAACGTTGACTTTCTCTTGTGAAATATTTGGGGTTCAATTGATAACTGTCCTACCTGAGGGTGTAATGAGATTTCCAAATTATTTAAAATTCTTCACTGTTCATTCTGCCTTTGCAATGTAGTGTTTAATAAATCCTTTACAACGCTGAGAATTAAAGACCGCTTAATAGGTTGTCATTTCAAGTTTATGTTATTTTAGCATTTGCATAACTGCATTCATGATTTAGGCGCTTAACCCGAAGCCATCACAGAAGTTCTAGCTTCTTGGCTCACCCAGCAACAGAAAGCAAGGTTGGGGGTAGATTGCAAGGGTTGATTTTCCTGTGGGGTGGGCAGGAATGTTCTCCGTGCTGGTAAAAATAGGCTGCTTCTAGTTCAGCCAGGCTAGTATATCTGAAGCAAACTCAAGTCTGTGGTCCTCCCACTTCTCTTCTTTCCTGGCAGCTACTGCAGCAGCAACAGCTGCTTGTGGGCCTTTGCTGTACGAGCTGCTTCTTCAGTCCAGGCAGCTGAGATCTTGTTCCAGAACAGGAAAATCTGGGCCCAATTCATCATCTGTGTTAAATGCCCCCACGTCACATCGTAGTGAGTTGAGCTGGATGGCTCATTGAACAAAACCTCCAAGTCTCTGCGACTTGCCAGCACTTCAGTTGGGTATCTGGAGTAAAGAACCTTTTTACCCTCCTCCTGGTTTCTTTTTCCCTCAAGAGCTATCAATCAGCCATGTTTTCTCAGGAAAAAGTGTTTTAAGAACACAGTCTGCAATATGTGGGATGTAGACCTAGCTTTTTGTTTGGAAGGAGGTTTTTTTGATATGCCAGTGAGACAACTGGCTGAGGCTCCTTTCCCAAACAATTTGTAAACAGGTAGAGTAACCGCAGTGCCCTGACTGAAAATCAGAAAACGCATCGAGCAAAAACCAGGTGCACGCAGTACAAGATGCACGCTCCAAGCAACTCACAGCGCACAAAGGCTCCAAAAGCATGTTCGGTAGCAGAAAAAACGATTTATAATTACTTCTTGATGGTGTCTGGATGAGGCGGTGGAGCGCTCAGTTTGACAGCAGTACTGCTGAAATATCGGGGAGTAGAATACCAGGAAAGCGCTGGAGGCAGAATGAGCTGGGAGTTTTCATAGCTGGGCTCCAAAAGAAGCTGAACTCCAAACAATGACGCAGTTGTACCTGTGCCTTGCAGAGCTCGCGATGCTTTCTGCCTGCCAAAAGATGATGAAAAAGGACCTTTGTTATGGAATGGATGTTAAGCTCCTGTTAATGCACATTTTCTCATCTGTAATTGTCCTGACATAGCCTTTGTAAGACACCTTCCAAATCTTAGAGAAGAACTTCTTCCCCAAACCCCTGACTACCTGGCCATGATCTTTAGAAGTATATAGCGCTCTGTTTCCCCTTGTCCCTGTTATCTCTTATCATGCTGCGTTGCTATTGATGTATCTAGCTTTATCTAAGTTGTTCTAAAATCCACAGTAAACTTTTTTTTATTTAGTCCATTGATGTGAATCTATAGGTACTTTTCTTACTGTAAGGCAGAGCCCTTAAACGCTTCATGTTCCTAGCTTATTTCCAGGAAGCAGCAGGTGTCCAGTCAGAAAAATACCACCGATAGAGCCTGTTTGCAATCTTGTTTTCTGACAACTTTCCCACCTTTGAAATGTCTTTCTGAGAGCTCTTTTAAAACCAGTCCTTCTATTTTTGGAGGCACTTTAGTTTAATCTTGACCTCAAAATATCTGACTGAGCCAATATCAGATTCGATACTCTTCAAGTTGCGGGGTTGGTTTTTTTGCCATGTGGAAACTTGACACTTCCACTTTGCACCAGCTGTGATTAAGGAGATTTCTTAGGATTTCTGTCGGAAAATGCTCCCTGCTAATGTGTTAGGAGGATGGTAGCAGCTGCTGCGAATTGGCGGTGCCCCTGGAGGCTCCTGGAATTCAGACAGTAAGAGCAAAGCGAGACAAGAGAAGGTGAAGCCAGAGGTTGGAGGAATGTGGAGAATGAAATCAAATGAAGAACAAATGAATCAAATGAATACCCTTTAGCCATGCCAAATGTAAACGAACACTTTGTATTGCTGGCATCCAACTAAAACATGAATGAGCTAATGAGATGCTGAAATTAATGCGGCGTGCAAGAATGCTGCTGATCCGGAGCCACTCGCTGAGCAGGGATGGGAGTCAGGTGAAAGTTGAAGTGAGGTGACAGTTTCAGAAACAGCTCCCACTTTATCTTTTGAGCATGCTTGCAGAGCCTTTTCTGGATTCCAGGAGCTTGAAGCGTGTACCCTGTCTTGCACGTGTGTGTTTGCTGCCGTTTGTGTTCTCTGGTTTTAAATTATTCAGGCTGAATGGAATAGCAGCTCGTTAAATAAGAAGACTGCTAGAAAGCAAGACCTGTGCTTGGAAGGAGGCAGGGTGAGAGGACTGGCGGAGCCGTGTTGGCTCCTTAAAATGTCTTTGGTCCTAACCTTGATACAAGGACGTGGGGTGGAAATGTGACGGTCCAGGCTGCTCCCCTGGAGTCATCAGTGCCACTTGCACAGCAGGAACAGCGGCTGCTGCGGTGTTGCCACTCCTGCCTATCCAGATATGGTTCCTGTTTCTCTGAGAATGACTTAAGCAGACACTAAAATTTGACCCATGGCTCAGAAACTTGAGAAGCAGAGGAGCCTAAATGTGTATTTTTAACTTCCTCTGTGTTCATCAGAGTTAAAAGCCAAATGTTCTCCGCATAAAAGTGGAAGTTTTGTTGATTGCTTGAGTCAGAATTGGAGAAAAGGAACCTCTCTTCCCCTCATCCTTCCTTAACCATCAGTGACAGACCGTGACTGTAACAGTGTGAAGAGTGGCATTTACTGCTGCATTGCCAATCAGGGCTGCTAGGACTCACTGCCTCCAATATTTAGTTCGTACCAGGCTGTGACCCAAGAAAGTGTTTGCTGTGCTCACAGAAGGAGTTGGGCTACGTGCAGGGCGTCTGCTGACCTTGGTGGCACGTGGGTATGGGATGTGGCTTTGGAGATGCTGTGGAAGCCCTGTGTTTGGAAAACTGGCACTCACCATCTTGGTGAGAGTCAGTGGCAGATGGCAGTAAGCATCAGTTGCTGGTCTCCAACTGCACAGTAACAGCTTCTCTTATTTCTAGCCTTTTTCACACCAAATGTGTGCAGCGATGGATGGGTCTGGTGGCTGACCTAGTACAGCCCCCAGAAGTTTCCCACAGTAGTTACTTTCCTCCAAACTCTTCATAGCATTAACAGTCTGTTTAAATAGTGGCCATGTCTCAAACTTTTGGGGGTGGCTGATAGAGGCTGCTGTAAGTGTTGTGACTTCAGCAAACAGCTGGGACAGAGTTGGACTCAATGCAAAAATACCACTAGAGCTATCAAGCGTACAGGTTGGCTGTCTTCAGCAACCTTCAGGATTTTTCTGCCCTGAGATAAATTTTGTATCTTGTAGTATGAATCAGTTGTGTCTTTAAAAAAGCGAGCAAACCCACAAAATCTGAATCGTCGTACTGCCTTCGGTTGTCTCCTGATAAGGCCCATATGAGTGGCTGTCGAACAGGGTGAAACATCACCTGCATCTACCAGCCCCTCTATTCAGTTCAGTTACGTTGGGAGGGAGGGGAAACTTCTCCTGGCAGGCACCTTTCTGTAAAGTGTTGAGATCATATGGAGAGTGACCGTGCATACATAAATTTCTGGCAATTCCTATTTCACCCTTTAATTAGCTTAGTTTCCAGAAGTGTTATGTACCAGTTAAAATTTACTTCTGCAAACCCAAACTTGTTTCCCTGTATGTAAAGGACTTCTGAATGCGAGTCGGTAATGCTGTTGTGCTGGCAGAGGTGCTGATTCCCATGGACAAACCCAACGCCATCCTGTGCTGACGTTCCTGGCTCATGTCTGACTGCGAAGGACAAGTCAAGGCAAGCTCTAACAAGCTGTAATACCTGTCATTACACTTATCTGGAAACGGTGTTGAGGAGTGACTGTCAAACATCCTGTTAACACTTACAGTCCCAATTCCACTTCAGTTTTCTGAGAGCAAACCGCATTGTGTCACACGTAAATTCTCTATTTTGGGTTATGATGTGACTGCATGCTGATTTTCCAGTAAGTCACAGAAAAGTGGAAAAAAAGCTACCCTCAAGTTTTACACTTCAAACTTGACTAGTAGATCCAAACCCAAGGTCAGCTTTGCTGCCTGTCATTTTTCAGCCAAGGTGATAAAATGCAACTGGACAGGGATTTCAAAAGCTTTCTTTGCAGCAGCAATTGTGGGAACTTGGATTCTGCAGGACCCGAGTGCCGAGCAGCCTGGAAGGAGTCTTGAAATCACCTTTGATATGCTAGGGCTCCTCCGACGTGAAAGGTTGTAAAATCTTCCTGAGACATCATCAGTTCTTCCAAGAGGAGCTTGGCAAGCAGGCGGGAGGCTGTATGTCCTTGTCACCTTGCGTAGGCCGAAATAAATACCAGTGGGAGTTGCATGCTTAAGGTACAGATCCCCAAAGAGCATCAAACAAAAAGTCAACTCATGGTCTACAATCCTTTCCTATCTCGGAAAAGAGTTTGCTGAGTAGAAACCTCTGGATGACATGCCTAACTCCCGTCTTTCCCACAGTTTTCAGTAAGATTTCTGGAGATCCTTTCTCTCTCCTCCATTTCATTCAATATTGAGACCTTTGCCTCCTATGGTTGTCTTCTAGTGTGGTATCTTGCAAATGGTGGGAAGATGTTTTGTGTGTCTTGTGGGTGTTTTGGCAGACAGTAACCAGGGTTTTGACACAGTTTGCAGCAGGTTTCTGAGAGACATCCCTAAGCAAGGAACAAAACTCAGCATCCCTGGCACTCTTTGTGTCCGTTCAAGTTAATTTAGCACCAAAATGATATTATGT
Source organism: Rissa tridactyla (assembly GCF_028500815.1). Classification (NCBI taxonomy): domain Eukaryota; kingdom Metazoa; phylum Chordata; class Aves; order Charadriiformes; family Laridae; genus Rissa; species Rissa tridactyla. The sequence continues at coordinate 43,691,404 of NC_071472.1, forward strand.
CCTGAGGACCTGGGCAGGATGAGATTAATGTGGCCACCTACCTGTGTACCTGGAGAATGGCCCTTCCGTAATGTATGTAGCTAGAGATGGTTTTCTGTTTGCCAAATACTTGTGTAATGCTTGGACTTTCTACTCAAATTAGAGCTTTGTATTAAGTACACTACGTATTAATTAACAGCAATAACCAATTGAGCTGTAAGAGAATTATTTTGCCCAGTAAGAAAATACTTTCCAGGAACTCTCAATTTTTGCATCAGCTGTAGCTCGCCCCTGGCTTTCCTGCTGCTTTCTTTCAAACTTGACAGCTATCAGTGGCTTTGTAGAGACTTTTTCCATACCAATGTTTGTTGTCACGCTTCTGCGATGATTGCTCCTCTGAGCTAATACAACTGAGCGCGTTCCCCGAAGGTCTTACTGAGACTTGGTCACGCAGCGTAGACCCTGTAGGTGTCGGGTATTTCAAACATGCATAAGCTATTGCCGTACTTCTGGACTATTTATTTCCTACTCGGCTGTCTGGTTTGTGGTGTTTTTTTCTCCTTTGTTCTCTTTTTTATTTATCTGGGGGGTTGTGAAATTCTCACTGGAAAAGTACAAGTGGAGAGCATAGCTGAATCCTAACTCTGCCCGTCGCTGGCTTGATATACGGGCTTGAACAAGTCATCTAACCTGGCTGGGTTTGAAGCTGGGTCAATGAATTGAAAAGCACTAATTGAAAGCATTGTGATTAGAAAAAAATACATCCTTGGGAGATTTTTCTGGACACTTCCTATATTTTAACAGCAATGGGATGTACGGTACCTTATAAGCATAACCGCAATAAATCCTAGATTGAAACTTAGAGGCACAACCTTTGTAATCTTACCAAAATAGCAGCCGGGAGCATTGCCGAGAGCTGTCTGTGAGGGAGGATGCGATGCGTGTCAGATCCTTGCTTCGAGCTGACAGCTCAGCTCCAGCCGTGTCTGCCTTTCCGTGCTGCTTCCTCCAGCGTCCAGCCTGGTGGCAACTCTGCTGAGGTTCCCCCCCAGTGCAGAGAAGCTGCCAAGTGGACATTTTATAGATTATTTATTAAAATGCTAGGAAGAGGATTTATAATTTTATAAAAAAAAAATTAAAAATGCACTTTTCGAATGTCTTCCAGTGATACAGCTTACACCAAAGATATTGAAATGCAAACTTGGAGCTCCATGGAAGCTTTTGAACTGCTAGGGACATCTGTCATTAGTGCCACGGGCAGGCTCTGGAACAGACAGCGCTGCTGACAGCAGAGAGAAGTGGTGTCCGGACAGCATTAATCACAGTCTTTGGCAGGCTGGGTATTCCAAGCCAAGCACAGATGGCTGCCCATTCTGCCGTCGCTTTCCTCAAGTACGAACTTGCCATTATTTGTAGCTCAGTGCTATTTTGTGAATCTGTCTCACTTGAGCACATTTTGTGTCTTATGCTCTCAGCAGGCAAGGGCGGCCATAGTTCCCCTCTACAGTGACGCTGAACTGGCAGCTCCAATTTGATTCCCCACTGCACTTCTCTGCCACGTTGGGGTAGGATGTCTGTCCTTGTGGCTGGCATCTCATGCCATTTAAATGGCTTTTATTTGAAGGAGCTTCACTCAACAAGTAAAATAGCTCTCTTTCAGCTTGAGAAATGCTTCTTTATCGCCTTTCATCCCAATCAAAATATCACTGGGAACCTGATTAGGAGGAAATGTAATGCAGATCATCGATTAAAATATTCTTTAACAGCTTTGCATCTGGAAACGTTCCTTGAAATATCATTGTTCATTGGCAATTGACTAACAGAAATTCTTTACGTAGTCATTAACATACCTGACTGAAGCCTCTGTGATAATCAACAGCGTTAATGCTTTCATTAAGGGAAAAAAGGAGGCAAGTCAAATCTCTCAGCACATTTTCAGGGACTCTGTCTAACAGAAATGTAACTGGGAAGGTCATCAGCTCAGTTGCCTAATCCGAACGGTGCTGCAACATCAGCTGGGCACTCAGAGCCTTCCTGCTGATAAAACATAAGTGGACAATGAAGATCTCAGCCACCTCCTCTGGGACTCCCACAGCATTGTTACCCAGGCCAGTTTTAATTCACTAGCACCTCTTGGGATAACACTTTATATCCTTTATTACTTCTGAGGACAAAGCAGTTTGTTTTAGCCTAACAGCTGCTCCTGAATCCTTTATTGATCCCTTTGTGAGATGCGATCCGTACTGGGTGCAGGTGTGCCCGGGAGCGGGCAGGGGGGCTGCAGGAGGTCCTCTGCAAAGGTCCCAGCTGTCTCCAATGGAGACCATCCCATCAGCCACAGGTGGAGCAGCTCTGGGGAGATGCTATTTAAGCGAGGGCGAACACACCAGAGAGTAGCAAGGTGTGAGGAGAAAAGGTGAAGAGTAATTATTCTGAAAAAGCTAGTGTTGGCAGCCTATGTGTAAGGAATAAGGTCTCGGTGGAATAGCTTTAGTGCAGAATTTGTAGGTGCTGATTAAAGTGGCTGGTAACTTGTTTGGCTAAAACTACCCAAAGAGCATGTATGTATAGTATAGAGCGAGTAAGCTCTGTACTTGTGTGTTTGCAAAGTATCTGGTGTAAAGATGCTGTTCCATTGAGGATGATCCTCTTCATCACTATCAACATGCTGATCTCCTTTTGTAAAGGTAGGTCTGTGTGCGTGTGTGTGTATATATATATATGTCTCTGTGTGTGCATGTAAAATGAAATTAAATAGAGAGGGTTTGCTTGCTGATTAAAATCAGTGTCTATAAATAATTCTAATGTTAAGTGCTGCCTGTGCCCTGCAGAGCTGTTGGTTGATGATTTCTGTTAGTTCGGCACTTAAACAGGAGTCTTAAGAGGGAGTGTAACACTATGTTAGAGAGGTGGCTAATTTACTGTCCATAGCCCAGGGGAATATAGAGTGGTATTACATACAGTCCTTGTATTGAAGAGCAGCTGTAGCAGAATAGCAGAAAATATGCCTCCTGCTTCAAATCTGGGAAGGCTCAGTGACAAGTTTCGTGGTGGAGCCTTCTGGGACTCTGTCTTTCCGCAGTTGCTGCATGCGGTACCTCTGTGCAACCAGGAGGGCTCATTCCAGTGCTCCACATTCACATTTTGCCAAATTATGCCCTTCAGTACTTCTAGTTGCGATGATTACTCCGATAAGATACTTAAAGAACCTCAAGGATTCTCCCAACATTGTAATTGTTCTGGAACAAATAACAGGCTACCTCCTGGAAAAGGAAGGGTGTGGGTTATTTTGTAGCATGTTATTTTTTCATTCAAAAGCATCGCTTTTGCAGGCGATTACACTGTGCTAGCAGAGCAAATTTCAGCAAGCAGTTGATAAAATTCATAATTAATGAGCTTTGGCTACCACAATGCTGATTCTGTTCAAATTAAGCTCACATTCCACGCTTGCTTTTCTAAATACTAATGAGTCTGCCATTAGTAGAATCAAATGTCATCTAGATGTATATAGCCTAGAGGGAAAGTACACTTTTCAGCTGTTTAGTACCTGTCCCAGTCTGTTTTCAGGGATATTTTGATTTTGGCCTTCTGGGCACAAAGTAGTAAGAAGAAAAACTTTCTCCTCTGTTCTATCTAAAATGCTGTCTGTAGGGCAAGACAAAATTTACCTAAAGCATGAAATGGATGGAGATGCCAATGTGAACTGGTTGTCTTGTTTGATATCAGCGTCTAGCTCCCATTGCTTTCCTCTCTCCTGGAGGACGTATTGACGGACCGTTGCTGTGGCTTGCCTGGTGACATTTCTTTCCCAGCCAGATATCAGAGATCCTCATAGAAAGGAGGCGAGTAGTTTTGAAGAACCTTCACCATAAATGCCTTGGGGGATGTACCCACAGAAATACGAGGCTATTGACCTAAAAAGGGAAAGCCATGCAGTCCAGGAGACAGCAGAGAGAAGGAAACACTGCTTTCTATGCTGGAGTCAACAGTGGAGAGCATCACCCCTCCTCTTTCTGCTGTGCCTTGCAATGGGTGCCTCGGTAGTCACAGAATCACAGAAGACGAGATTGGAAGAGACCTCAAGGATTCCAGCCAATGTCACAAAAACATACATGGTCATTCAAATGCCGTAACTTCCGTTTACCAGTAAGCTGAGGTGGGGTCAGGCCAGGACAGAGATACCCAGAAGATGCCTTCTTCTGGGTTGGAGGCCCGGGAGGGCATCTCAGGTGGCATAGGAAAGGGGCAACACTGATTCAGAACTTAGTGAGCTTTTGGAGGTTTTTTTAAAACTTTGGAAGCAATATCCCTATTCAATTGTGCTTTTCCTTTTTTTTTTTTTTTTTTTTTTTTTTTTTTTTTAAATCCCCATTGACCTGCCTTTTTAGTTTTAAGAGCTTTAAACAGTCTTTTAGGTGGAGTGGAGCGTACAGTGTGGGCAGAAGCACCTGGCTGCCTCCCACAGATCATCATGGGCTGGCAAAGGGTTTAATATTCCTTTAGTATCCCAGTATTTAGTCCCTTTATAGTCTAATGCAGTTTGCGGGGCATGAAAGACAACCCAGCTTCGTAGCCAGATTCAGAGGGAAAATAATGAATCGTGGTCCGATTCAAATAATTAAAATACTCAGCTATTTAGTGATGTATCAAGTGGTGCGAGAGAGTAATATGACGCTCTGTCCAATTTGTTTTAGAGCTAGAGTTTGAGCACTCTAGTATAAAATTATAACCTCTGAATTAATCACAAGAAAGTTAACTGTATCTAGGTCAAATCCATACATGAAACCTCCACAAAAGTTTTGCTTCATTCAGCTTTTTCACAATTATCTTTACTTTCTGGTGCCTCAAGGGAGGAAAAAAACCTTTATTTAAAAAAAAAAAAAAAAAAGAAGGGAGGGAGGCATTTTTTCCACTTTCTCTTTAGCTTCTCCTCCCTGCCTCATTTTTAAAGTAGAAAGCTTTTTCCTTTGAAAAGGGGGGAAAAAAATAATAAAAGATTTGTTTTATGTATGTTTTTCACTGAAGGTTGCTCAAATTCAACTGGTTCTATTGTGGCTGTAAAAGAGCCATAAAATTTCATTACTGCTTTTCCACAGAAACCAATTCAAGCGTCCGAGGCTTAGTCTTGTGGTTTAAAGATCTCTCTCTAGAATTGCTCCGTGCCTCTTTTCGATCCCTCTGTGGCTGCCAGGTTCAGTTCACGCTTACTGAAGTATTTCTGCTGGGACTGAAACCAATTAAAACTGCGAAGAGTTAGAGGTTCTGCTTTTGGATTACCTCTAAATTCCAGCTTCACAGTCGTGAGCATCCCACTTTACAGGTTACTGTGAGGTTGGGTGTACTCTTTCGCATTCTGATTTATACAGAGACAGAAGAAGAGGGAGCTTTATTGCCATCTAATATTCTGTTTCTAGCTGAAGATCTGAAGGGCTGTTGTTTTTTGGGGTTGTGATTTTTTTTTTTTTTTTTTTTTCCTTTTTTCCCTGTGGTAGACACTGCTAAAGCATCATCTTTTGTTGATGCTTCCTGGTGAGGTCCAGCTTCGGGGCTCTGTTTGAGAGACTGAAATACTAGGCTGCAATTAGTCTTGCGTTTTCTCCAGGGAAATTTTTTAAACTGGGTTCCTGTGTCTGCAGATGGAGTTATTCTTTGTGTGAAATAAAGCAGTTTGTTTTAAGTATTTGCACTTGTTTCCCCATCTGAAATCCTTTCCTCTTTCTCTGACGTCTACAGCTGGCATCTAGTCACCCCTTGGTGACTGTGGGCACGTTGAGAAAATGGAGCATCATCTGCTGGGGTTGCTGCAACGCTCGTGTTTCTGCATGACCTCAGGTGTACTGGTTGGGCATCTTTGCTGGAGATGTGGTCCTGCAAACATGTGTGTGGCTACAGAAGTCTCCAGACTATCCCTGGCGGCCTAGGAGATCTTTGTGGATAGGCATTGTCTTTTTGGTGTAACTTGTTCTGACTGTAGAAACAGGGAGTGTTTAATACGTATCTATAAACAGAGAATGTCAAAGCCCATACAGATACCGTAAGCCCAGAATTGCCTGTTTTGAGGTCTACTACTGCATTGAAGTCTGTCCCTGCTTGATCTCCAGTGGAATCAGAAGGCAGCAGCAGATGCCTCCATAGTGCTGGAACAGGATAATTTCCTTCTCGCTAGGAATACTGTGTAGGAAGGCTTTTACTTATTATTTATTCTGGGGTTGGTGGTAATGCGTTGTAGTCCTTGCCTTCCCTTCCCCAACTATAATGCAGGCACAGCAATTCACCGAGCCTGTCCACACTAGGGAACTGCGGGATAGACTATATGGGACACAGTAAATGGCACAAAGAAATCGTATTTCACTCGTATACTAGTGATTGCTCTTCATTAATAGCCCTTCAAAGAGCTTTAAACATAAGGTGACCATAAAAATAAGAAACAAAGCATTCAGTTTTAGCTCCTCTTTTTCCCTTTTGTGTTAAAGCTCTTAATATCAGATTCCTTTGAAAATATAACATCTCTTCAGGTGTGAGGCATTAGGAATAGTTCCCATAAATCTTCCACCTTTAGAGGATGCATGTACTGAAAACTGGAGTTTGAGAGTCGAGAATATTTCAAGACATTCTCTTGACAAATGATGTCTGCCAAGGGGGAGTGTGTGAAGTCCTGGACCCGCGAAGCTGAGTAAGATCCAGCACACCACTCCTTTGGTACATGTTGTGGTTTAGGCCGGACTGGCCACTGAGATGAAGGACAGATGCTCTCCCCGACCTCTCCCTTCAAGGAGAGGAGGGGGAGAGAGAAAGACTTATGAGTTTAGAAGAAAACTAAACTACTTTAATGAAAATATTACTAAAATAATAAAAAGAAAATAATGAAATATATATAATATATACAAAACTGTACCAAGCTCCCAGGATGAGGATCACATCACCAGCAGGCACTGGGAAAGTCCCAGACTGGACTGAGCAATGGATGGGAAGTGGATTCCAGCTCTGGATTCAGGAATGTGTGTGTCAGGATCAAAGGCAGACAAAAAGACAGAGTCCTCCTTGGGCATCGGCCATTGAAGAGAAAAGGCTGACCCTTTGATCCCTCAGCTTTTATACTGAACATGATGGAGATGGAGTGGAATACTGTGTTGGTCAATTTTTGATCACCTGTCCTGTCCACTCCTCCCCCCAGGTGGGACCCCTCTACACTTTTCCACTTCCAACCCTCCACCAGGGCAAATAACAAAGTGAGCTGATCTTGGTTGTTATAGCAATAAGTATAAGCAGGAACCTCTCTGCGTACCATGCCTTGGCATAAATTATAAACATAGGTCTTACCACTCTGAGAGCGAATGGTTTCTGCACAACATGCTGTTGATTTCAGAGTTTAGTTAGAAGAGGCTTAGCTAAAAGGTGAAATTACTGCACAGAAAATTGATTCCGTTTTACCTCAAACCAGGACATTCCACCCCTTATTCCGTACCAATCATGTATAATGCTAAGAAAAAAGGAGAAAAAAAACAAAACCAAAAAAACCCAAACTCACACCAAAACAAAACTCCAGAACCAAATGTTTGTCAGGGGAGTGGGATATACTCATGTCCCGACTCTAATGATGTGACTGTTATCCATACAACTTGGTCACACTAAAACACTGCCTTAAAATACCTCTTCACCCTTTCCAGAGACTGCAATTTGAGTCAGCCTGTACGTTCTGCCTTGTCTTAAACTTGATCTCTGCACCAGGGATCGCTTCAGTTGCTGGCCGGTGCAATGAGGTCAACATGTTGATGTTTCCCCTCTCGAAACATCCTCCTCTCATGTCCCTGGGTGAGTAGTTATCTCCTCTGAAGCAGCAATGTGAGAGCAGCAGTGCCATGGTGGGACGGTTGCGAACCGCTTCATTTATCTGCTGAAGGCTTGATTAAACTCGAGAGGGCTCGGGTGAAACTGCTGCTTGTTCCCTCATGTAATTGCACAGCAAACTGCTCACCAGGAGCCTGGCCGCAGCCCTGGCCACTCTGTATTGCTCGGTTGCACAAGCAGAGGTTCGTGCCCAGGTATCCCGTGTGTGCTAAAAGCGAGCTGTCACCGCACGGCTGCGTTACCTGACCCACGGTGAGGAGCATCTGTGCCCCTGCTCATTGCAGACAAGGCTTCTCACATCTCTGGGTGGCCTGTGGGCAACAGTGCAGCCCTTAAATCAGAATAGACCCTTCTGACATCCATAATCTGAATAAATATCTCCTCTTTGCCAGCTTCCCATTCTCCTGTTGCATTCCCCGGTGACTTGTGCTCTCACCGCCACCAAGAAAACAGATTTATTTTTGAACGTGTAGCTAAGCTGGCAGCAATGTAACACCTTTTCAGCTCTCACTTGGTGTAACTGCAGGAATAAGTAACTGCTTTCTCTTTACCGCCCTAGGAATATTTGGGCTTCCTGTGACTTTTCAGTAGAATTTGATTTATAGGTAGTTGTAGCCATGCGTTGGTTGCATCTGACCCAAGGAGATTTTTTTTTTACTGCTCTGGAGTGACAACTACAAAGGGAAATTGAAACCCCCAGTGTACAAGTCCCAGCTGATCCCTTGTCTCGGGCACAAGGGCAAGGCAGAGAGGTTTGTTTCTGCAGAGGAACTAGAGAGACCTTGATGGGCACAAGGGGGCCAGTGGCTTCAAAAAGTTGCAGCCCCAACTGTTGCTCTGAAGGTAGCAAACCTTGAAACTTGCATTTCGAGAACAGATGAATGTTTGCTGGTTTTAGATACACTTGTTTTCCCTGCCCATGGGAGGTGTAAGGCAACCTCTGCTTGAACTCCCGCCACTGCCTAAAATGTCCGTAGAAAACCATGCGCTTCCAGTTCAGAATTCTGGTTTTATACAAATGCCCTTGGGCACTTCTTGGTCCGTAACTCTTGCTGTTTCCTTGGGGTGAACTGTGGGAGAACACAGCCTCTGCTGAGGGGCTCTGCCTTCCTGCCGTTGCCTTTCAGACCAATTCCCGCAGGTTCGTGGCCACCTGTACAAGGGTTTCACCCGCGCCTTGGAGTGTGGGTAGGTCTGAGCTGGAGGTGTGTGGTCCCCTTTCTTAGAGTCGCACAGAGCCTGAGGATGCTGGCAAGGAGTCGCTGGGGTGTGAAGACCCTGAGCAAGAGTCTGGTGATGGCTGCCTGGGATGGAGAGGGGGGAGGCAGCGCCCTGAGAGGGGAATTAATGGCGTAAGCCTGGAAAGCCAGTGCTTCGCTGTGTCAGATGCCTCTGCCGGAGCCGTTCCATGTGGACCACCTCTGCTTGCTGAAACAGGAGACAACCTGCCCTTTTGACTACGTTTGCTAGCAGGTTTCTGGGATTTTTTTCTTTTTTTTTTTTTTTTTTTCTTTCTCTGGCTTCCTGTGTGGAAAATAATCCTTCTAACACACAGATGGCAGCTACCTTCGCAGAGGGGCAGGCGTGCGCAGAAGACTTTATTGTAGCTTTATTCATAGGACATGTGTATGTGTCACTTGCAGGGTGTTGCTCTCAGTATTATATTAAAAATAGCTACTGTGTTAAGCTTCTAATTCTCACCTTTTTGCTTGCGCTCCTAATTTTGGAGTCATTTGCGATTTATAGTGTAAAACTTCTCTGCAGTTGAGAACTACTCTAGCTTTCTATGAAATGTCTACAGCTTCCTTCTAAAATCGGTGTTTCCAGGAGCTGATAGTTAAAAACATGAAAAGACTTGACTTATTCTAAAACTGTCAGACCAGACACTGGACGTTTATCTCCTAGGTTGAAGGCTGGTGCCTAAAGAGTTAGTCTGGGGTGAATGGTGATGCTGTTGCTAGATAACAGGACGCTTGGATCATGAGTGGGAGTAGTGGCAAGATCCGCCAGTAGACTGTCAAACTGCTGAAAGTTGTCATTAGGAAAAAAAAATAATGTATTTTTTTGATCTTCTAGCCTTTCTCCCATTATTTTGTGTGACACCAGTGGCCTTCTGCCCAGAATGCTGCAGCATTTGGGTGTCCTGCATTTCTGGGCTGCCGGTCGGTGGGGAGAAGAGATGAAGCGGGAGGAAGAACAGAAATAGATAATAGAGTATTATTATTTGGGTTTTTTGAAGCAGTATAACACACACACACACCCCTTCCTCCTGCATTTTTTCCCCACTTCATCTCATGATTATTAGGAGCCTCCTGCCCCTGCCTTCCTTTCAACAGAAACTTGACTTACTCCCGTGAGAAAAAGAACCCCAAAACGCAAATGCCTCGGACCAAACTCATCATGTGGGAGATGCTGCTTCGACGCTGGACCCATCAGACTACAGACCAGTCTACACATCCTTGGGGCGAAGTGTGAGTGTCAGCCGTGTGGGCAGTGATCAAGCTGACAGTACTCAGTCCGCGGCTGCCCTCAGCTTGGCATCTGCAGCAAGACCCCATGGTAACAGCATCTTGTATGTCCTGGCACGCTGCTTAGCTGGGGCCGTGACTTCTGCATACAGGAGCCAACAAGACACCCAGGAGCTGTTGCTGTGGCTATCATGTCAATGTATGCGTAAATTCTAGCATCGTTTTTACCATGAAGTTATTAATGGAAATCATCACCCTCATTTAGTAGCTGCCATCACTTAGTAGATTAACCTTTATCAAGCAACTTTGCTATGCCAGCTGCACGGCGAGTAATTACTTTTAATAGAATCTGCCCTTGATTTAAAGCCACAGGGGAAGCAATTAAATCTAACAAAGGCAAAAGCCATGACTTATAAATGAAGATGGATGGCTTTTGTTATCTGTTTCATAAATTTTATTGTGTACAAGTATTAGAAAATATTCAGTCGTCTCATGTTTGGGGGGTTTTAAAAATGTGATATTAGACGCTTTTACTCTAAGGATGAATTGAACGTCATCAGTGCTAGCTCTGGGACTTGGCTCAGAAATAGAGCTTAGAATCATTTACGCTCAAGTCACAAATGACTTGCAGGGGGCTTTGAACTTCAGCTGCTACTTGCTTCTCAAACCTTTGACACTGGTGTTCAGCATGAAGAGTATACTTAATGGATTCCTTGGATCACCTGATCTCTTCCCTATGTCTAGCTAATTAGGTAGCGTTTTGCTTTAAACCAAGATGCACCCTATACTGCTCTACATGTCTGTAGACTTTTTCAATTAAGATTGTACCAGTGAGAGAGTTGGTCAGTGTCTATCATATGTACCTGTGTGATGGCCCTGAGCATGTTAGTTTGCAAACAGTTCATGAGCAACAGCTGCCGTATGCACTTCTGTTCTAATGTTATGGTGATGTCCGAGCTCTTTGGGAGAAACAAAATCTGTCCTAGTTCTTTCTTTAAACAGCTACTGTGTTTGCCTGGAAAGCTGGTCATGGGTATGGGTTGGCATTGGGCCTGTTGAGAGATGGGCAAGAGAAGATTCTTTATTTATTTTATTAAACTGAAGTGGAATTGGATACACTGGTCTGCTGGGGAACGGTTTCTTCTGTGTGGGAGACGGAGATCGTAGTTGTAAGAGTCTTTGTGGGCTTGTATAATAAGGTGGATCTCTAGTGTCAGTCACGTTAACGAACTTGGCCAAAAGAAACTTCTTACACTGCTGGGTTTTTTTGAGGGCTCTTATAAGTTGGTGTGTGGTTTGTGTTGTTTTTGGTTTTGGTTTTTTTTTTTTTTTTTTAGGTTTTCATGAGCGAGATGAAGGTCATGAAATGCATAGTCATCCAGATTGACGTGAAGGTCATGAAATGCGTAGTCATCCAGATTTCAGTGACTGGACAGTGGAAATCTGCTTGCGAGTAGGTGTGGACAGTCCCTGCATGTGGAGTGATCGTGGCGGTGGTATCTTGTCATGGCACTCATCATGCTGCAGCACCCACACCTAGCTGAGCCTCTTGTGTCTTTAGCTAAGATTGCTTGGCTGCAAGAGAATCCAAAAGGTTCAACAACATAGATCAGGCTGCCAAAACCAGTTCAAAACTGGGCTGTAACAGTATGGTAAGGACTGCGTGGTGCTGGAATAACTCCTGGGGAGATCATGACAATGTTGTAGTGGAAGGTTCTGTAAGAACCTTTAGGAGAATGATTTTAGGAGAAATGCTTACCAGGAATCTTTGAAGTGGAAGGCATCCTGCTGTGGGGCAGGTAGGTCTTGGGTGGCATCGTGTTGTCCCTTACAGACCTTGATGTCAGAACCAAAAATACAAAAGTCCTTTTCTTCTTCAGTTTAACCCTGCCAGATTTGGTTTGGTTTAGGTGTAGATAGGGACACCTGTCCTGTCCAGACCTCCAGCCAGGCTTCTCTCCTTCCTCCACCAACCTACTGAGAAACAGCTGCTTAGCCAGCAGCACCCCTCTGCCTGCATGAGGACTTACCCTCAGCCCAATGTAAATGGTGTCCCCTAGATTTCTTACTGTCAACTATCTACGGAGAACTGGGGCTAAGGAAAAGGCTTCTTGGCAGCTCTTCCCAACAAGCATGTGCCAGGATCCTTCAGAAGACCTATGGAGCCATAGGGTTGCTTATGCAGAACGGGAAGATGTCTCCTAAGGCACAGTGCTAAGAGAACTCTATCTGCTGTGGGTAATGCAGCTAAGCTTTGCTCCAACGGTCCATTTCCAGGTGGCAAACTGAGTCTTGCTGCTGGTTTGAGTACAAACCACACAGCCAGCCTTCCAGTATTAGCTCAGGGCCTGTTGCCCGTTTATTTTGTTTCTTGGACCCATCTCAGGATGGGGAGCAGCTGAGTCCCTCACGTGCTGTCTCTGAGCAGTGCTGTAGTTGCTCTGCTCTCTACCGCCTTGTCTCCAGCCTGCGGTGCCATCCCTTCGCTCCCTGCCTCTGTGATGGATGCTCAGTTACCAGGAACGCTGACTCTCCCGGGCATTACTGGAAACGCTTTGGCCAGAGGAAGGGTGGAATGTGCTTAGTAAACGGAGGCAGAAAAACAGTGGACTGCAGCCCAGGCTTTCTCATAGCTGTCGTCTGTGAAGAGGAATCCTCTTTGTTCTGGTGTGTCTGTCAGAGCAGCTTCTCTTCACTTTGCAATACATTGAAGCAGGGCTGTTTGGGCTCAGAGCCCTGACTTGGCTTTCTTCCTTCAGTTCAGCTAATATCTGCTTTGCAATCAAATATCTTTGCCTGAAACTTTGAAGTTTTGATTTCCTTTGAAAAGTGGAAGAAGCCAGTGGTTTCTGACAGGTGCAGATGAGCATAAACTGGCCCTGCTCTGCCATAAATCTCTCTGCTGATAGAAGTATCCTACTTCTTGGGGCTGCTTGGGGTCACTCCCCCAGTGCTTTCAGCCTTTATGAAGCTCTGGGGTGACTTCTGTGTTCCAAACGCTGCCCTTCAATGGCTGGTGTGCGGAAGCGCACATGCAGATTCGCAGCCTCTGCATCAACACGTTGCCCCCGGTGAACCATCAGCACAAAATTGAGGACACCAGCCCTGAAAGAGGCAAATCCTTCATTGCTGAACAATGATGTTGAGTTGAGTTCCCAGGGGGGATTGGAAAGGTGGGGCTAGGGCTGAAGTGGTGTGCTGGGAGAGCCCCTCTCTGCCACTGAGTTTTCAGAAAGATTTGTGGAAGTCTTTAACATCTCACCGTTTCCTTTTTTTGGTTGCGTGGTTTGGGTTTTTTTTCCTCCAGTCTGTAAAAAAAGTGGGAGAAAGTACTTCCAATGATGGCGTCTTTATATAGTTTCACAGAGCTGAGCCTTCAGCATTGGGAGCTAGGGAAGAGTCCGGGAAGCAGGAGCTGGGAGCTTCCTCAGGGGCTGCTTTTGCTCTGAAAAGTAAACAGAACATCTCTGGGAAAAACTCAGGAGCCCCAGGTCCTTCCTGTGAGATGGCTAGTGTCCTGAGCAGCCTGTCCCAAGCCTCCGCAGCCACGCTGTGTGCTGGGGAACGTGCGGACACCCCTGCGTGAACTACAAGGCAGAACGAAACCTTTGGTCTCTTTGAATTTCCACTGTGGCAGCGATGTTGTAAATCGCTGCCAAGGTACAAGGAGCCCCAGCTGTCCTAGGAAACCAGGAGTGTGAAGGTTGAGCTTGCCCAGGACAGGGGGTGGAGGCAAGGTGACCACTGCAGGTATGGTGGCCTGCCCAAGCTCCTCTGCCATGCTCCTCTGTACTCTGGACAGACCCTGGGAGCTGATTTTCAGTTAGTGCAGCTGATGCAGGAAAAAAACCCCAAACACCAAAGTGTGACAGTTGTTGGGAATGGAGCGGCTCATTAAAGAGGAAATAGTTTCATCCTGTGCTAGGCAGCTTTGATTACTCTCCTGGGAGCTTTGCACCACCTCTCCTTTGCTGGCGGACCAAAACCAGGGTCTTCACTGACTGCAGCGTTTTCCTCACTTCGCACTGACCCTCACCCGGGAGATGCCGTATCGCTATTCCTTGGATTGGGTACAGGATATATGGCTATAACACGTCTCCTAGGACCGGTAAAGGTATATATTTGGCTATGACTCTCCTGGAGGAAGGGAGCAGGACTGAGCTGTGTATTACTTTGTCTCTGCCACAGAGCTGCTTGGGCTTTCTCTGCTGGTGGTTTAGTGCCTGTCCTTATTTTTTCATCCAGTGGTTTTATTCTCCTTTAGGGAGATTAATGGCAATGGAGAGGATGTTCTTTGACTGGTGGAGTCGGTTGCTTCAAATGCAAAAAAAAAAAAAGGGGGGGGGGCATTTAAGGCTGCTTTAACCATCTTTTATAGAAAAGGGTATATACACATTTCTGAGCAGCTCTTGTCTGGCAGTGAGCAGCTGCCTGTGCACGTGCAAGGCCCATTAAGATTCAGTGCTGCTTCAAAGCTTTCATTTAGTCTCAAAACAGACTTCGGAAAAGCAAGAGAGGAAAAAAACAACTGTATTAAAAAAAGAAAAAAAGAAAACAGCTTCCAAATTAGAATTGTTTGTTCCTCTCGGAAGGATGGGGAGCTGACTGTTGCCCTGCAGCCCTCCAGAGCATCGCTAATCCTCCTGCAAATCTGTCCTGCGTTGGAGCCAGCCTCATAGATGACTGCAAGGTGACTCGGTCTGCTGCTAAACTTCTTCTTTTCGATGTCGGGTTGAATGGCTTATGGCGTCCCCCCGCCCCTTACATTTCTACTTGGGGTGGAGCTCCAGGTGAACTTCACACCATGTGCTCTGCTAGCCTGAAAGGTGGGCGAGCCCGCTTAGTTGGGAGTGTGCATGTGTTTTTTAAAAGCAAAACAAACCAGCCCCCTGCAGAAAGGTGGATAAGCAAGAGAGAGGTGGCTGCTGGAACACCAGGTGATTTTGTGATTTGAAAACACAAAGCAGAGGAAGGACCCAGTGTCTCCGTGTTGGGTGGATGTTTAGTATGGAAGGGTTTGGAATCCAGTTACAGCCTGTCCACAAGTTCCTGACACCCAGGAAAGGCTTAAATGGTTATTTAGCTGCCACAAAAGAATGAGCTTTACCACGAACGTGTTAATAAAGATCTTTTCACTAGCAGAGGCAATATATTGACGTAAGAATACTGTATCTTATGTATACAGTGGAAATTAATCTGGATTAATTTGAGAAACTAAACGTGATTAAAGTCACTCTTTTGGAATCAGGGTAGCTCTTTATTTGATTTGGTTTAATTGGCTTACAGAGTCAAGTGGCTGTTCTGAAAAGGGTGTTCATACCCATGCTGTCTATGGAAGCATATGCTCGGAACAAGCCTTTCCTATCTGGCCTTTGGACTTGCCTGCGAACAGAGTAGTTATATTGGCAGTATTACACCATGTGAGTGAAGAGAATTGTCCTCCAGGCTTACTCCCACCTGGGATGCTGCGAGAGGTAAGCGCTGCAGATGACACCTTCCTCCGCAGCCGGAGTTTTCTCAGCACCCCAACGTGGAGAGGCCATCTCCTCTACACCTTTGGTTTAATAAGTGAGGAAAAAGGCTGCGACACTGTCAATGGCACAGAGAGAAGGGAAAGAGAATCCCTTGTTTATCTTCCCTTCTGCTGGGAGAACAAAGAGGCAAAAAAATGCTACTGCACGCTGGCATTTGCCCTGTGATCAAAAGCATTTCTGCATTTTTATAACCAGCCTCAGAGGATTTTTTTTGCTGTAAGAATCTCTGACGAGCCAGGGCTTCAGGATTCCCAAGGGGATTATGTGCACAAATGACAGTATTCCCTGGAGTAAATATTAAAGTAAACTTTCTTGGAGTAAATATTAAAGTAAACTTTCTTTTCAGAACTTCTGAAAAGGGTATAAGCCTTCATGTCTGGGGCTCTGTCACCTTTAACTACCCGTGCTTAAGCAGGCTGCTGGGAACTCTCCCCCCACAGGCACCGGCCCCTTCGAGGAGAAGGGCTGGGACAGACTGTGGCTGCTGGTGGGGCTGGGGAGCACATGGGCTGCTTCTCCGAGCCCAGATGGCAGTGTCTGTGAGTCAGCACAGCCTGTACTGGGTCTCACCCTAAACGCTCATTTCCAGCCTGAAGGGGTGGGGGTGCCTGCAGGTCAGAAGGGAAATGAGGGTGGCCCTGGTTTTGGAGCATATCAGCCATGGGGGTGGTCTCTCTTTTGTGTCTGAAAGGTGAGACTTGGCCTTCAGCATCAGCACGGCGGAGGCTGCTCGATGCTTTCCAGCAGCAACACTGAGTTTTGCTGCTCTAAGTCTGGATGAGCAGGCTGGCCCTGTCCCTCAAAGGGAGGGCAAGGCTCTGGAGACCCAAACTTGTGGCTCTTGCAGCTGTCCAAGGAGAGAAAGGTGTTTGCTGGAGCTGGAAGGGGCTGTTCCGAGTTGCGCGTCTTCAGTCTTTCTGCTCATCTGCTGCACCTGCAGTGATGCCCTTGTCTATGCCGCAGCTCTGAAAAAGCCCAGTAGTCCGGAGCAGGCTTTCGGGCAACGTTTGCTGACGTCCTTCCTAACTTTCCTGCCGGCAGTCTGCTCTCCTTTCCCTATAACAACTGCTGACAAGGGCAGTTTGCAGGATTTATGCTTCTGCTGACGTCAATCGCAACAGGTAGGCACCCAGACCTTGAGAACTGCTGCGGTGAAGACACCTTGGTAGGGATTGCAGGAAGCCGGGAAGCTGTTTTTATTCAAAGTCACTGAATGGAGCGGAGCATCGGAGACGCGGCTCTCTACTGAAAACCTTCTCCCCGAGGAGTGCCTGCCTGCAGGTCTTCTGCGTGCGGGGACAAAGCTTTGCTTTTAAAAATCAGCTCGATACAGTCTTGCCTCTGCTGCTGTGGGGCTGTTTTCATGCTGTTCCTCATTCTAAGTTACTTTGGGGTTTTTTCCCTCCTTTTTTTTCCTAGAAAAGCTTTAAATGGGTCTATATTTAGAGCAGGCAGCATGCTGCCTGAAGACTTTCTGACAGCAAATAATGATGTTAATAGAGCTCCCTGATACATAGGAGGATTATTCCATTTCTAACGCTCTGCAGTTTGAAGCTCGAGGAGCGTTTGTGGGGTTTTTTTCCTTCCTTCAAGTGATGACGACCTCTTGGTGTAGGGTAGCTGAATTTGAGTCAGACGGAGTCATCCTGAAGATGGGCTTGCTGCAAAATTAGCGGCGACACTAAAGCTGGGCAGCGATGGGGGATTTTAACCTTTAATTCTCCAGGTTCTTACCAGGCAGAAACCATGTTATTTCTCAGTGGTGGAGGTGGCTCTTTGCCACGAGCACTGAGCACTGCTTAGATTCCTCACCTGGCTGAGACGGAAAACAGGTGTTGTATGAAATGTTATGGAGGAGCAGGTTTCCTCCCTGTGGATGAAGCTCCTCTCCTTAACCAGCAGCCCACCAGGGGATGCGTTCCGGAGCTGTGGGCCGCTGTCTGCTGGATCTTGCTGTACGTGAGGGGTCTGTCTGCTCTCCTGGAGCAGAGCAGTGGTACTGTGCCCAGGAGCCTGTAGCTCCACAGGACGCTGCTTGAAAAGGCTCGTCTTTAGTTTCTCTCCTGCTGCCCCACGGAGTTCAGGGGAACGGCTGAAGGGCCACTTCTGGCTGATTCCCCTTTTGTATCAAATGTAAGCGTTGACCCCTGGGGCTCTGGTTTGACCTTTTTATCTTTGCAGCCGCTGTCAGGGCTAAGGATTGCTGATATGAATGGCTGTCCTGATGTCTCCTGTCGGCTCTCGCGGGAGCCCAGAGGAGCTGGTCTCCCTGGATGCACAAAGTGTGATGATGACCTTGTGCCCCTGTGCCTGTTCTGCTCGGTCTGTGTGGAAAGCTGCCTCCTTCCCCAGTTTTGACTTACAGCCATAGCTGATGAAAGTGGAGTCAATGTTTCTGGTTCTTAACAACTCCCAAATGAGCTGGTTCTCTACTGAAACTTCTCCTGTGGCAATGTAACTTCTTTTTCTGTCTTTTGTGGTCGGCACGCTGTGGCCAGACAGTTGCCGGTGCTCTCTGAGGACGGTTGGTTTGATTGATGATGCCAGCTCCTTGTTTCCAGGGATGATACAGCTTTAGTTCAGCTACGGGGCATCGCGAGCTGAATCTTTTAAGAGCTCTTTTCAGTGGCCTGTTAGCTGTCCGCTTTGCAAAGCACCGACTTAAATAGTTGTTGAGTCAGGCTGACGGCAGGCACTTGTGAATGAAGGGAAGACAAAATCGATGCTTTAAAGAGGCGTTGCTGTACGTGAGATGCTTTCCCATGTTGTAATGTTTATCTGCTTGAGTGCATTATTACAGCTGTTGCTTTTTCAGCACGTGGGAGAGGTTGCAAAACATCTCTCTTCTCTGCCATGTGCTTTACTTTGTATCTGGAATAGGGAGATGGTGGGTAGAATTAACAGCATCAATTGTTGAATACTGTAGTTCTAACATTGCACCAATTAATGCATTTAAGAAGGTAGGATAAATATTAATTATAATACTTGGTCTGAAAGACTTGTAGAAGGACTGGGAAATCAATTGCATTCCTCTAAGGAGCTTTCTTGTTGAGAATTTTTTTCTTAATTCTTTCTAAATCTTGCTGTCTCACTGTGCTTGCGAAACTTCTGTTTCTTCTGCACTGCTGTATCTCAAAGCGATTGCCCCATCAAACACCACAGTGGTGAGGATGGAGAGCAGTGAATTTCAGTGGGAAACTCTAACGTGCATTACATATGAAATGAAATAGTGAGGTTTTCAGATTGTCTTGATGGAGAAATAAATATGCAGCCAAAAACCATCTTGGGAGGGGGAAAGGTGCGGAATTTTCAGCTGCTGACACACGGATGAATTTGACTTACTGTGTAAAAACTGTAATAAAAGGACTCGCCTTGTCCTTGTGCCCTTTCTGCATTAGTGGCAAAAGGCGTGAGGGTAACGGTGTATGCACTTGTAAGGAGCTGAGAGCCATGATGCTGATGATAAACTGTGAGGTTTAGGGATCTGTCTGTAGTATTCACAGGACAAGCAGGGTAACAGGGACAGTAATTCAGGTTTCATTCTTTTTGGTAAGAGAGCCACAAAAAGTTGCTGCTGCCTCTTGAACTGCTGTTCTTTGTTGTCATGGGGAACTGCCCTCACCAAGGATGGATTTGAGTGTCTACCAGCAGTGCCTGTGAGCAGGAGCCATAAGAGGTGGTACAATGAACAAGGAGCCAGTAAGATCCCCAATAAAATGCCCAGGAGGTGTGTATGCCTGGGAAGCCTCCCTCTTGCATCCTTGCCTCTCTGCTGTGGCACCCACTGGGCTTGGCCAAGGCTCTGCCCTTCCCACTGGAGACCTTTCCACCTCCTGCCTCTTCCCTGAGGACCTGCCTCACCACCCCCGAGATGCTCAAAGGTGGGTGGGCTTTATCGCCTGAGGGCTTTCATGGAGGTGCTCTGTCTCACATGGCTTCTGTGTTGTTATTGAAGTCATTAGGGATATTCTACAATTAGCTGGAAGCTGATTGCATTGTGTGGTGAATGTCACTGTGATGAGATAATTAGAGAAAGCACCTCAAACTCATCAACAGAATGCTTCCTGACAGGCGTCCCATCTGAGGTGTATTGGATGTGCCTCTCGGTTTCAGGACATCTGTAACCTGCTTCCAGATATGCGATTAGACTGCTTACTCTAAGTAACAGTAAAAGAAAACCCTGTTCGGTACTCTTACATCTGAACTCGTGGGTCCAAAATAAAAATTGAGCTTGGGCGAGCAAGTTTACGTTTTCCCTGCTGGGGGTGCTTGCTTCTTCCCTGACCTTTCTCTCTGCAAACACTATTGAAAATAATTTTTTAGGGAATGGGTCAGGCCTTTCCCTGGGGAGATTGGAGGTGGATACAGTTGTGCAGCTCCGTGGTCTTCAGTCTGTCTCTGGCAGACTGGTGGTAGGAAATACTCTAAATACCGCCAGTCTGGCAGAGCAGCACCCAGGTGTGGTTGTCTCTGTCTTCCACCTGAAGCCACCCTGTGCTTCGAATGTTTTTGTTTTCCTTTTCATTCTCAACCCCTCCCTGCCCTGGTTTGCCTTTTTTGTTTGTGTGGGGTTTGTTTTTTTTTTTTTAACCGCTTGCATGTTTTGTTAGTAATCAGATATCCTGAATTAGAGATCACAACAAGTTACGTATTTATTGTTTTCTCCTGGCTGCCCATGCTGCTGCTGTTGGTGCTCATGCTGCAGACCTGGTTGTTGCATGGGTGACGTCTTTAATCGTAGTTATTATGTACTCGAAAAGCTCTGAGCGCTGAATGAGTTGCCTTGGGCTTTTGAGTCTGCATGTCACAAGTCAGCTGCTAGTGACTGTGTGTTGGCATTTGAAAATAGTGTCTTCCTCGTGCTGTCCTACAGCCTTCTGCCTAGCGGTGGTGGGGTACTGTTTTCTTGAAAGGAGGCACAGCACGTGGCTCTGCTGGTAAATTCTTCTAGCACGGTCTCCAACCTCAGTGTTATGTGGGGCTACCTTAAACCTCTGGGAGAAGTTCGTCCTGCAAGGAAAGACATTTTTGCGGTAATGGAGGCTGTGAGCGCAGAGTTTGAGAGCAACAGGTGATTGCAAGCAAGTCTCCCGAAGCCGAAGGAGAAATTGCTGCCCTCACCCAGAAGTCATCACTCCTCTCTGACATGCAGTGGCCAACGTGTGACCATCCTTGCTTTCCATGCAAAGGAAAAGGTGTAATTTGCTGAGGTGTTTAAGCAAATCCTATTTCTTTTGCATTGTAACAATTTTATGGCAATTATACATATAATTACCTGGGGCAAATATTTTAAAGAGGCACTGTCGTTAATAGACAGTTAATAGCTTCTGCTCAGTCTTTGTGTCTAATAACATTATAGGTCACGTCTGGGAATAACCGCACCCCTGTTTCTTCTTTAAATGAATGAACATGATTTAGAGGCTGAACACTGCATGGCTTTGTAGAAAAACACTTGCTAAGCTTTCTGTGAGTAGACATCTTTGACAACGTTACTGAAATAGAATTTAAAAAAACCACTCTGGAGCGGAAAAGATAAGAGCACTTTAAACACACTTCTAGATGAAAGAAACGATCGTGCTCATAGACGACTTGCACAATACAAATTGGGTAGTAAGGGCATGTGAAGTAACTTTTTTCTGCAAGTCATTAAAGTAATAAACCTCCTTCATGTCATCGCCTCTCTATGTGAAGAGACAGTAGGTAGTCTTTCTGGAGATGAACAATGAAGCACCAAACATGTAGCTGCAGTAACAAGATAATGAGAGAGAACTGAAGAAAAAAGAAAAGTCTTTGCTGTTTTGTCTTCACCTTTTCTTGACTCAACTCTGAAGATTTTCAGGCCAGGAGGATGTCTAAGTTGCAGTTCTGAAGATGGAAAGGAATCCAGTCTGATCACTTGGACAACACATGCTGACAGGAGCTCTGCACCTTGTAATGTTTGCAGCAAGACAGGACAAGCGGTGAAGGTGGCTCGAGAGTGATTTAGACATCCGTTGTTCTTGGGAGGTGGGCAAAGAAATTTTTCTCTGCTTGTGACAACCTCTGCCCTAGAATGATGTGGACAATATGGTCATGCCTGCTAGAAACATTCAAATGTGAGACAGGATATTTTGTCATGAATAATGTTTAATGTCACCGTCATATGGAAGGCTTTGAGTTCATAATTTTTGTAACAACCCTATGACTGGGCAATATTTCGGTACTCTTCTGAAATAAAAGAGCAGAGTAACCAGCTCAACGCATCCTTAAAATGCAGCTAGGTTTAGTGTATTCTCTCCATGCACCTGCTGCACAGTCCACAAGAACATGGGTAAGCTTTGGAAAGCAGTGTCTTCCAGAGAGACGGCAGATAAGCCCAAATTACCCGTAGAAATTATCCTGATTGTCAATTGGACACTTTGATTTTAATGGGACATGTATTTTTAAGCTTTCCTTTGTCATTCCTGGTGCTTTTCCAGAGTGTATCTTCAATTATTCCTTTACAAATGTGGAACCCAGCTACTAAGACCTGGGCTCAGTTTTCATGGGGATGCTCTTTTGTAGTTCATTCTTCTGGGAGCTTGTGGCAACCTGGTCTTCAAAAGTCGTCTGCAAGACAGGGACTATGGGTCCTGGGAGATCCACACTCAGGCACTACTCTAAAACCTTAACTCACACTTCCCTGCTGCGGTATACTAGCTTGGTGAATCTATTAGCATTAGATAATTTTTTAAAAACATTTTTTTCTCTAATGTTCAGAGCTTTTGCTTTTTTCTTAAAACATTGATTCTTTAAGTTAATGTGGTTGTCCTTCATTCTCCAGCTTGTTTTGCTTGTGTTCACTTCTGTATCTTTAAATCAGATGCTAAGAGTCTTTTTATAAAGTTGGAGTCTCTCTGAAGATCAGTGTTATTTAGAGATAAGATACTATCTGTTGATCACTTGACTGTTCGTATATTGAGTGGGCTGGTTTTTTTAGCTAAAGCCAGCATTTTTCTAAGAATATTCCTACTTGAATGTAAGCATCAAAGGATTTCTGATCAATGTGGAATTATTTAACTATGGCACAGTGTTATCTTGCTTGGATTGTTCTTAAACAAGCAAACGAGATTCACAGTGGAATCAGTTTGATGGTTAAAAAGATGGTATAGCACATGACAAGCTCACAAGCTGAAGTCCTGTGAACATGATGGGTTTCCCTGATCTGCCACCCTGGCTCTAATGAAAGCCTGGAAAGCAGGAGAGGAGGCAGCTGCACCAGTGCAAGTGCCCCACAGCTGTGCAGATTAACTGGGCTTGTTGGAAGTGCTTTACGATGCAGAGCTTGTCCCTGTATAGACCCATTTCAGACTGGATATATTGCACTCTAGGTAGTTTCTGTGACTAAAGTACAATGTAAATTCGGGTTTCGGTGGGTTTTTTCCCCACTGAAAGGTGGATAAAATGTAAAATTATTTTCTCTCTGCTGCACACAGGGGAGTCCAGCCCAGGGTTTATATCCAAGTTCTCTTTACGATTCATGCCCTGTATTCTGGGAATATCTGCTATTACCATTTTCTAGCACAGGCACCTCTTTTAAGGAGCATGGGCATCTCAGACCGACTGGCTGTTGTCAAACTTCTCTCTGGAGGTTATGCTAGAGCATGTTGTAGACTCCAAGCAGTGGAAAATAAAGCATAGCTTTGAGATGACCTGCTCTGGTGTCGTTTTTCTTATCTCTATTTAGAAGTCATCAATACATATTTTTCCTAGTCTCGCATGTTTCTCCATTGAGCTTCCATCTGATGGCTTTTGCTGTGGCTTTGTATTGAGAAAATCCTCTGTATAATATTTCTGTCTCTTCTTCCCATCAATGTGTGCTCTGATCAGTTGCTCTTCCTTATGCCCCAATAGCTTTCAAAACCATTATCAAGTCAAAATTACCTAGAAAAGTTGTTTTCTCTAAGGCAGGAATGTCCTTCTGTTCTTGTGAATATAGGTTTCTGTGTAGAGGAGGAAAACCTTATCAAATAAGTCCATAGAGGGGAACTGTGGTGTGGGCTCACCATTGGCATGCACTTTCCTCCACAAAAAGTTACTGGGCTTGGGTATGCTCCAAGCATGAGAGACGTTAGGCAGACCCTCTTTAGATCTCTGGAGAATTCAACCATGAGACTGAAATCCATCGCTACTAGTTTCTTGATAAGCCGAGGAGGAGGCTGAGGGAGATTTCTGTTAGCAGATAAGAGACCGCTGAAGAGCTGCAAGAATTTTAGGGGAATATGGAGCTGGAGCAGACTTGCAGAAGAGATGGCTTGCTAATTACTAGGCCACAATGAAGACTAAGATTAGGAGATTGTTGGGAGAACCTTCCTGCTGTTTTTTTCTCCAGGCAACAGATTGGGGGAAAGAAATTCAAAGAAGTTCAGAGGTTCTTAACTGGGGGCTGCTGTGGCCAGAGAAGACACCTTTGTGATGGAGACCATCAACAGTTTCTGATGGAGACAGCAAGGAAGTGCTGGGAGATGGGGTTTGGAAAGGAAGGGTTACTTGAGACGTACCTCAGACCTGTCAGTGTTGGAGGGGGTTCTTTGTGGACTTTGTTGAAATGGCTGCTGGGGGTGCAAGAACTGGGAGTGTTTGTACGTGGTGTTCCAGGCTTGGGACTGTGAGGCTGTGGTGCTGAAAGTGAGTTTGGTTCCTAAAGACATTGCATGGTGTTTGAAAAAAAGACGGCCCCAAAGTAAGTAGAAAAACCCTGACTGTTCTTTGGAGGGTGCAGAGTGGCTATTCCCAGGGACGTCAGCCACGAGGAGGCAAGGTAGAAGGCAATGGCAATGCCTGTGTCTGCTCCCAAATGCGGAACAAATAATTAATCTCTGCGTTATCCTTGGCATGCCAGAAATAACATTGCTGTTGCAAGGATTCTTTAAGCTCTTGTGAAGTTGTCTGGATTTTGAATTATTTGAGTCCCCCTCCTTTCCCAATGAATATAAACTAGGAATGAAATAACTCATTTGCATCAAATACCTCTTTACTTGTCCTTCTCTTCATGAAGATTGCATGTCTCACGTCACTTATACTGGTCTTTCATCCCCAGGCTTTTTAAAACAGCAGTCTTCCTCGAATCATGATATTTGTGGTTGTCTAGCACCTGGGGTTTTTTCCCCCCTTTTTTTTTTTTTGGAGGAAAAATATCCTCACTTTGACTTTTGTTAACTTCTCATAACTTTTTTTCCTTGGCTATACTCAAGTTCGAAATTTCCCCCTTTGAACACATAAGCTGGAATTTCATTAGTTTGGCATTTGCTTTGTCTGTGCATTAAAAGATTAGTGTGATTTGCTTGCACTGAAGCAAAGGCTGACTTTCAGTTCGGCTGTCTTTCCGTATTTCTCTGCCCAGACAAAGGTCCATGTCAGCATGGCTCTGCAGCGGGGGGGACAGCTTTAGAGGCTCTTTTGGTAAACTCTGAAAAAAATTTTTAGATACGACTTAGTCCCGGGGAGACTTTGGAAATGTCAGGATGAATCACTCAGACTGCTCCCCCGGTAAGGGTTTACTTTGCGTTTTGCAGAGAAGGAGCTTAATGACGCTCCCATCAGTTCCCGACCAGCCGGCGCTCGCTCTCCCTGCACGCTGGTGGAGAACGCGCTGGAGAGAACATCCCTCTGACCACCCCTTGTACAGATAAGGCCATTGCAGTGTACCCCTCCCCTTCCCAAACAGGTTATGAGCACTGACTTCTCTTAATATATTCCCATCATGCAAATTCCTCCCAGGAGGCTTCGGTGATACCAACTAGGTCAAATTTATGCTCTGTAGATGGGCAGTTCCCATTTATCTTGTTTATTGCCCAGGCTTCTCGCACTGGTGTAGAGGCAATTACAGGATTTTGTCTCGTCCCTTGGTGACTTGAATAATGTTGGTTTTGACATCTTGGTTTCTTTGTGCTAAATGACTTGTCATCTGTTGTCTCTTGTCTTCCTCCTTCCCCTCCCCACTTTCTCCTTTTATTCCTTGCTTCTCACTACTTAAAAACCTTCTTTCTTCCGTCACACAGCTTGGCAGTCTCCTAGAGGAGCCCGCAAACGCAGCCTGTCCTCCGCGACCCCGCACCTGCATGTCTTTGTGCAGGAGGAATTCCCAGCAGGTTGCTTGAACCTTCCTCCTGTTTTCTGCTGTTCAAATTACTTTGCAGGGCACTGTCTCGTGGGATGTGGTGACCCACGCTGACTTCAGCATTTTAAGCTGCTTTGACGAGAACTCCAACCAGATTTTGGTACGCGCTTATTGTAGAATCATAGAATGGTTTGGGTGGGAAAGGACTTTTAAGGGTCATCTAGTCCAACCCCCTGCAATGAACAGGGACATCTTCTACTGGATTCAGGGACATCTTGAACTTGACCAATACTAGAAGTTTTTCTGTTGCTCTTTACAACTTCCTCCTTTTTTTTTTTTTATTTTGCTGTTTGTAACTTAGTGGTTGAGATTTTATTTTTTTTTTTTATACCTGAGCTGGCTTCTGACCCAAGTGAACTGCTACTTTTAAAAGCTTTCTCTGGATAAATCCTCTCTCTAAATGCATACAGGTAGTCAGAGCAGCCTTGATCTTAATGCACCACTGAATTATGACCAGAAACTAGGGCAGGCATAGAAATAGGAGCTCTTGCTTCAGCCAGGGAATGCAGAACTCAGTTGGCGGCTACCTTGTTTGAATGCTGTACAGGTCTGAGCGCAGGGATGAGTAACCTGCTGACTGATGCCTGAAGGACGTTTTTTGGCCCCCCACTGTGACTACAGTTCAGTGATGGGCAGGGAGATACAGATAGCTTGGTCTTGCAGCTGGTTTCCATTTCAGGATGACATCCTGAAGTATGGAGAGAGCAGTTCAGGGGAGGGCAGATTTGTGAGAGAAGGAGTTGGATGCATTTGTGAATCCAAGGTGAAAGAGCCCAAAATAGCTGCTTTTAATGGGTAGATTTGTCTGGACACTGCCTGGAAGAGAAACACTGACAGCAACACCTCCTTATGGAGGTCCTGGCTCCAGAGCCCTCAGAAGGGGGAGACTATCTCAAGATCCATATGGGACACCTCGGTTTTGCTTTTTTTTATGTGGCAGGAATGCTTGTCAGGAGAGAAGGACCATTTTTGCTGCTACTTGACCTTTTCTTCCACTTGCTTTCCTCTCTGGGCCCACATTGCCTAGAGCCACCTGTGCTGCGGATTTCTAGGCTTTAGTTATCTCTGGTAGAAAACTGACTGAGATGGGACACAGGGGTAGTTATGTAGGTACTGAAAATCTTCCAGGCATCCCTCTTTCTCCCTAAGGATGCAAGATCTTAGTCCCAGTCTTGAGTTTTTAAATCCAGTCGTCCACTTCAGTGGGGAGAGCTGTTCTTCTATGCCATAGAAAAGTCTGGTATAGCTGCTCCTGTTTCTCCCAAGAACTTGAAGTCAAGAGTCAGCCAGCGCTGCTCTGAGTCCAAGTGTCTGCTCAGTGGCATTGCTCTGATATTCCTTCCTTTCAAAGTAGCCATTTGTGAGAGATTAAGCCTTTGAAGGCCTCTCAAAGAATGGATTGGCTCCTTGACCAATGGATTGACCCCACCTGGAGTACTGTGTCCAGCTCTGGAGCCCTCAGCACAGGAAGGTCATGGACCTGTTGGAACAGGTCCAGAGGAGGGCCACGAAGATGATGAGAGGGCTGGAGCACCTCTCCTGTGAAGACAGGCTGAGAGAGTTGGGGTTGTTCAGCCTGGAGAAGAGAAGGCTCCGGGGAGACCTTAGAGCCTCTTTCAGTACCTGAAGGGGGCCTACAGGAAAGCTGGAGAGGGACTTTTCACAAGGGCATGTAGTGGTAGGATAAGGGGTAATGGCTTCAAACTGGAAGAGAGTACATTTAGGTTGGCTATTAGGAAGAAATTCTTTACTGTGAGGGTGGTGAGCCCCTGGCCCAGCTTGCCCAGAGAAGCTGTGGCTGCCCCATCCCTGGAGGGGTTCAAGGCCAGGCTGGACGGGGCTTGGAGCAAGCTGGTCTGGTGGGAGGTGTCCCTGCCCAGGGCAGGGGGTTGGAACCAGATGATCTTTAAGGTCCCTTCCAACCCAAGCCATTCTATGGTTCATTGTAGGTATCGTAAATACTTAATGATTCAAGACCATGGCTCTCTTCAAGAGTGAACATAATTTTCATTTCTGCAAACCAATTCAGCCATTGGTGAGGCAATCAACCCAAAAGGAAAAAAGCTGTTGTTTTCCTCTCTGACTTTGACAGATGGTGCATATTAGTCCTTAGCTAATACAAAGCTTGTCAGCTGCCCTGGGGTCTCAACATCTGGGTGCAAATTTCAGATACATATTTTCAGTGAATAAATATAGGCACTTCCTGAACTGATTTCTTCTGAGATAGAAACAGAAATTTTAGGATGTCCCTCTCCAGATGGTCCACCATCACCTTTCTCACCAGTGGGAATTCCTATTCCATTCTGCAATTCCTAATCCTGAGCTATTCTTTTATGGCCCTGTGTCCATCACATGGCTAGAGTCAAGATCCTCCTTCATTGCTGCTTCCCTAGAGATTTCCCTGATGCTTTCCCAATCTTACTGCCAATGCTGTCACAGCCTGAAAAGGATGGATTTGGGGAAGAACCAACCAATCAAATGCAACCCCTTCTGTACCTTTAAAGTCTGTTTTCCCAGCGTGTGCTCTGGCAGATGATCGCTCAGAGTCTTTCTGGTGCAGAGATCTGGGGACATAAATTCCAGGCGGGCACATTTACTTCCCTCAGACCATGGTAATAGAGACATGATTCACACTTATAGCTTCGGGAAGAGACGTGCCTAGCATTGATCGCTTGGCACTCCTGCCTTTCTCCCATGAAGTCCTTGGGAAAACAAGGCTCCTTCCATGATGGGGGTAGCTTGTTTGGAAGTCCTGGGAGAGTGATCAGCCTGTGGAGGCTAATGAAGGCGTATGGAGTTCTCCTTGGCTGAATTCTTGTTCGCTGCTTGGAGAAAGTCACCTTTTTCAAGCCTGGCAAATATTTGCTGAGCTGTGTGTTAGATTTGAGGTAGCTGCTTTGCTTGCTCCATGCTCGTTATCGCTGTTGTGCATTTGCATTTGGTGTATGGGCTGTTCGTCGTGCAGTGTGGGGGGAGCAGAGCAAATCAGCTGGGGCTCCAGATGTGTTCTGGGTGCGTGGGGAGATGGGCAGAGCAGCAGTCCTTTGGGCCAGCCAGGTAACTGCTGAATATCACCTTGTTTTGTGCCCGCCCTGGTGCTTAGCTGCCGGGGAGGATGGAGAAGGTCCTTTCTGGGGCTGGGCACTGCTCCAGGAACAGCACCAGGCTGCAGGACTGACAAGGCTGTGGTCCTGACTACTGAAAACTGGTACCATCCACAAGGCACCTCATAGCTAAAAGAGTCTGAGTGAACAAGCACGGTATAAACATGCTGCTTGTCTTAGCCATGCTTGAATAAATCCTTCCCTGACTTCCTGCTGACTCCACTTTTTCTCCAAGCCTGCAAGTCCATACAGAGAAGAGACCAGAAGCACCCCATCCACGTGAAGTTGTCAGCTGTAATCGGCCATGAAAAACCATCTATCAGAGCCCAAGCTTCGTTAGCTCTCAGCTCACAAAACTTTTACGTGCCCTTACCTTGCCCTTTTGGCAGAGTTCCTGTTCCCAACAGAGATGGAGGAGTCGGGGCACTGAAACTGTCTGTGGTGATACCATTAGGATGGTACCACCAGTCTAAAAATAAATCAGTGGATTTGCAGAAAATCATGTGCTCCTTAAACATCCTTTTGAGTTTTTCTCCTTTTTTTTTTTTTTTAATTTCTCTTGTTGAGAAATTGATTCTGCTGAGACCTTGGGAGGTGTTACAGCGGTGACCCGCAGGGGCAGGAAATTAAGCATCCCACTGAGCAGCAGTTTCCAGGGCTAGTGCTTCAGTGTGTGTAGATGAGTACATCCCTCCTAGCTAGGGAGGCACAGGAGATGGGATCCCCTGATGTCTTGGGCTTTGGCTGTGCATGGCTAGGGAACCTGGACCTTGGATCAGAACTCTCTAGCCCTTTTTGCAGGTTACAAGGATATTGTACGGTGTTTTGACAGCCGAAGCAGCCCAGAAATAATGAGTTTGAAGCAATGTTTTCTCTCGTGTCTTCTGTCCGTTTGGTGAACAAGATGTATCGTTTAGCAACCGAGAGCTGGGTCTGTTTGCTCAGGGCCATTGTTTGATCGGGGAGTGTGAGCGGAGATCTTTTCCTGGGGTCTCTTCCCAGGTTTTTCATACTGTTGACAGCTGAATATTATTTTCCCATGTGGCTTCAGACCAGCAGAGGACAAGCACCCAGAAAATGCGGCTCAGATTTCACTGGTGTAATCACTTGGATCACAATGCTTTTTCATTTTTTTGTGCTTCCATGGTTGTGTTTCCAAAGGTTTGTTGGTTTGGGTTTTTTTGGTTTTTTTTTTTTTTGTTTTTTTTTTCCTAGAGCTTTCTAGAAGATGATAAGATGTGCAGCTTTCCTGCTCCACAATTGCAGTTCTGCCATCTTAATTTTTATTGTACATAGTAGTCATTTAGCAGTGTTTTCCATTTGAATGGCTGCAATTTTAACCTCATTTATTCTTTTTTATGAAAGTTCAGAGGTATCTTGTGGAAATCACTCCAAGAGAGCAGTGAGTTTCTGTCGCTCCATTTACATCCATTCATACATGGGTTTGCCTCCAGTCAATAACAAGAGTTGACAAGAACGGGAATATAAAACCTTGCTGGCCACAGCTGTATGGTAAATGCCTGTGGAATTAGAATAATAATAGGAAAAAATACAGGATCTGTGATTGCTGTGATTCTTCCTGAGACTTTAACCTCACACGTCTGCCTGTCTTTTCATCATAACCCCTGTGACGTAAGACACGAGCCTAGGATTCTGCATGATTCCTGAGGACAAGGGAAATGAACGACCAACTCCAGCACATGGAGTTTAGCTCCAGCCTGCAGGGCCTCATACCATCCAGAAGAGGTAACAGGGTCAAAAAACAGGGGAGCATCGTGTTTGTTGGGAACTAGGAAGCCTGCAGTGGAGCTGCTGGAGTAGCATGCATTGGGCCAGGGTTGTACATGTGCTCCTGAGTATGTGGGTGCTGCTCCAGGCCTTGGCAGATGCCTGTGTCAGCAAAGTAGTGTGTGGGGTGAGGAGGATGGAGGGGATCTTCTCTGCCTTCCAAGGGATGGAGGTGAGGATGCTTACGGCTGAGGAAGTCAAAACTGTGTTTAGCTGCCTTGGTCTTATCTGTGCTTGGCATTACATGCAGATAATGAGGCAACAGGTGCAGACTGTACCCTACAAAGGTATATTTCCAGAAAAAAATGCGTGAAGAGAAATGGAGTTCTCAGGACATGTGAGGTAGCCACAGAATGTCTCCAAAGGCAAAAGAAGCCCCTGATTTGTTATCTCACGGTCCAAGGACCACACTTCTCAGAAGGCAAGGACAAGCCTCTGATGAGCCTCTCTGATATGACTGCTGCAAAGTCAATTAAAATTTCCAAGTTCCAATAGCAATTCCCCTCCTTGGCTGCACTGGCTATTAACGTGGGGAGGAGGTGGTTATGGATGCTCCCTCAGGTGTCTCCGTGTCCTCATATTGCTCCCCCATGGCAGCAGAAGCCCGGCTGGTTGAGCAGCCACTGGAATGCTGGTGATGCTTGGCTTGTTCATAAGCAGTCCCCAGGGTGGTAATCTTGCATGCCGTACATCTCTCTTCTCCTCTTCTAACGACCGTACGTGACTGTACGAAGGGAAGAGGCTGGGGTTAAGCGTAGTGGGTGCGGGGAATGCCGAACATAAAGGGCAGCAAATCAACCAGGCGCATTCAGAAAGTCATTTGAAATTAAACCATTGTGCAAATTCCAGCCCTGAAATCTCCTAATTAGGAGCTCTGAATTATCTCAGTAGGATCACAATTAAAATATTCGAGATAACCAAGAAAGGAAGCATGTCTCCCCTTCCTCCTTCAGCATGTCTGACTTCTCTTTCCTTCATTGTAACATTTCAAAAGTGTTTTGTTCCTGAAACACAGGGCACTTGTTCCCAAAGGGAACATGCTTATATTTTGGTGTTCTCACAGGTTGTTTTCGTTAATTACAGAGAAGAGTTTCCCCAGCAGTTCTGTGTGGTTCAGAGGCCCATATGTAAACATGCAGCTCTTTATTAATAAAGCACTGTGCGCTTAATTCTGAGTGGCACTCTCAGAGAAAATAAAAATAAATGCAGCTATACCTGGGGGAAAGCGGCTGCAGCTTTGGCTGTAGCAGGGAAGTGCCAGGTTGTGGTTTAACTCCAGGTGTTGTGCAGAGCAGCCTATCGATGGTGACTCTGCTCCACGGCCGGGCTGCTTCTGGCTGAGCACTGGGGTTTTCGTACTGCGGGGTGTCCTTCGCTCCTGCAGCCATCCGGCAGCCATGGCAGCCAGCAGAGCTTCCTCGCAGAAGCTTGGTACGAGCCTGTTTTCCGAGGGCAGCATGGGCGTTACATGGAAGAGGGGCTCCGGGGAGGATGGAGGGAATGGATTCATGCCTTCCAAAGCAGCAAGCTATATCCTGCTACTACTCCTCTTTCAAATTAAAGATGGTGTCATACAGAGCCTGGGGAACAAGTTGAGCCAAAGTCACAGGGACTTGGCACGTTTACATGGGATTATTTTTATTTTTTTTTTAGCCCTGTTCCCATCTGCTTTTGTCCCTGCTGTCGAATGCTGTGCACCGCGAGGCTGTCCCAGTCCATAGGCTTCTGTAGAGACCTTATGTCCTGCCTCTGGGACTGCAGTGCCTGGGCTGGTTCCCTGTGGATCCACAGTGTGTTAGGCTCAACTCTACTGGAAAGCACGTCAGCTGCTTTTGGAGCAGGCTGGCCTGTGAAATGCTGGAATTGTGCTCGCGCTGTGCTGCACCATGGCCGCTGCTCGTGGTGGGAGTTAGCCCTAAGCCCCTGACCTTGGGTGACAGCCGTCTGGCTCTGCGAAAAGCTAGCTTGGGGAGAAAATGCCAGCAGATGGTGCTCAAGAACACGCACTAGCCAGTAGGTCTTGCCCTGTCCCTCCAACAGCCCTGTTTTCCTGGAAAGCTTTCCTCTTCCTAAGACTGCGTTTCTGGGGGACCGTGCAGAGAGCAGGAGACTCTCTTGCAATTCCATCCTTGCTAAGTTGCCTGCAGGCCAGCCCATGCTGGCCTTGCGGTGGGGATTGGAGCTGTGCCCCATCTGTTTGGGGGGATGTTCCTCTGCACATCCTTCCAGCTGCAGGAGCTCTCTTGCAAAGCCACGAGCATTGTGCTGCCCAGCTTCTGGTAACTCCTCCTGTGTCCTAAGAACTTTTGCCTGGTGGGAAAAAATCACTTGAAGCTTTGTTGTTTGGGGTTTTGGTTGGGTTTGTTTTTCTTTTTTGTTTTTTTTTTTTTTTTAGGAATGAAAAATAGGTTATGCTTGCAGAAGTGTGAGTCAGGCTGGCGTTGCAAACAAACCAGAGTTTGCAGGACTGCTTGCCTATCAGCAACCAGGATCAGCCCCAGCGCTGGGCCGTTTCCTGCTCTTACAAGTCTTTGAAGTCAGATCTTTGTCTCTGTCCTGGTGCAGGCTTCTGCTCTGACAGTCACACAAAAGATCAAAACTTCTAAGAGAGAAGAGAAGCAACTACGAAAACAGCAGAGTTTTTCTTCAAAGAGAGAAGCGTGTACAGTAGCTCCGGTGTAGCCGTATCTATGCGTATACTGCTTGAGAATGTCAGGCTATTTGTGTAATCGATAACTTCATGCAATAATTTTTGGTTTATGATCACTTATTTCATAATGTCATCCTTGCAGGGAATGATTTCACAGCAGATATTCTTCTGGGTTTTCTTGTGGGGAATATTAAGGCTTCCCCCCTCCCCCCCCCCCGCCTCCCCGTGCTGAGCCAGGACTCCCATCAAAGAGCAATGGCAAGAAGACCTTGCTGGAGCCGTTTAAAGGTTGGCAAGTCACAACTGAGTAGCGCCAGTCTGCAGCGTGCTCTGAACGCAGCTGAAGCAGCTCCAGCTGCTCCCTAGCAGGGTTTCAAAATGATGCTGAATGTAAGATGATCCATGTAACCACATTCATTTCTGGGGACAAATGTGGCATGCGTTTCTCTTACAAGTCTTTGTATTAATTTTAATGTTTTTGTCCCTGTGGGAAAGGGGCCACTGGGATCCTGGCCTTAGTTGTCTTCTGAGCAGCTTGCACAGAAGCAGGCGCCCGTGTTTGTGCGAACGAATGGGTCTGTACTGGCTCTTAACTGTTGTCCCTGGGGCCCGCAAGCTGCTGTTGGCTCTTCCATGTTCAAACTGCGATGGATAACCAGGCAGCCTGCCTTGCTGGGTGCCCGCAGCCTGCTGCAGTGCAGTTTTGTGCTGGGAAACAGAGGGGGCGGCTTCTGTTTCAAACTGGTCTGCTGTTTGTTGGGGGATGTCAAGGGCTACCGCTGCTTTGCTGAGACACATGATAGTTTTGTTGATTATCTGTTCAGTGTCGTCTCTGGCACTTTACAGTGAAACTATGTTTCCAGATTAGACCTGCCGTCACATATTTGTCATTTATCTGGGTTTAAGGAAAAGTTACCAAAGTGTTTTGAATGCTCAGCTTCGTGCAAACAAGCTCTCCATCCCCAAAGTAGGGGAGACCTTCTAGCCTTACTCCAAGAGGAGATCTTCTGTCCTTAGTCCAGGGCTTTCCTCCTGTCCTTGTGGGCAATGTGACGTCTGAGGGTGCTTGGCACCCCTTCTCTGCAGTCTTGCCCCTCTTATGGTGGGATAACTCTGCCAGCTGCACAGACGGTAAGTTCTTTCCCAAGTGGTCCCTAGCCCTTGGAGGGATTGTAAAGTCTTCATCAGGGAAGTCGTTGCAATTTCCCCCTATTGGGGTTCTGCAGTTGTCTCTATGGGGCAGTGAGAGACGTGTAAATGGGGGGCAGGGCCTGTGCATCAGCAATTTTGAAAGGCTAAAACGCAATGAATCTTTTTGTAGGGCAATGCTGGGGGGTAGCTTAATTGACATTTAACTGCACAGAGCTAAGGGTATGCGTACTACACCGTATTCTCCTGTATCAGTACTATTCGTCAGCTTTTGTGTCAACTATATTGTTTGCATTTCACAGTTGGCTTTGTAGGGCCAGGCTAAAGCCTCAGCTCATATCTCCTGTCCTACTTATGGCTGATTTCTCCAGATCAACTTACCTGTCCCCGCACAGAGGGCATGGTTAATTTCACCACCATAATGGCTGCTGGAACATCACTGTTCTTTCACCATCTGGAGTGGATTTGCCCCAGAGAGGGCCCTCTTCTTCAGCCATGAAGTGTGGTTGGGTAATGCCCAACCCCTTTGGGAGCCCCTTGAAGAGGGAATTATTCTTTCCTTGGCACCAGTGGGGATGGGAGGGAGCTGCATAACTCATGAAGTGAATTCCAGAGGCTGAAGTTAATTCCCAATATGAAATCTTTCCTCTTGCTTGGAAACCTTTGGTTCTCGTGGAATGTTTTGCCTGCGAAGGGCTGAATGCATCGCATGAATTTGAATGTACTTGATTCCACAAATCAGCACCCGCTCAATGAAGTCCCAGAATGAGCCTCTACACGTGTTTTATTTTAGGATGCAGAA
This sequence comes from Rissa tridactyla, assembly GCF_028500815.1. Lineage (NCBI taxonomy): Eukaryota > Metazoa > Chordata > Aves > Charadriiformes > Laridae > Rissa > Rissa tridactyla. The sequence continues at coordinate 43,726,864 of NC_071472.1, forward strand.
TAAGGGAGCCATTCAATTCAAGCTGATTTGCAAGGATAAACTGAAGTGGGAGAATAATACTGACTCAGCTCAGCGCTCCTCAGATGAATTCAGCACTTACCTCAATTAATGATTTAGCACAACCATTGAAAACATGGTAAATCAGATGTTGAAGAAAATTCCGATGTCCTGGTTGACTTCACCTCCAGGCATGAAGAGTCACTTATGCTTTTGAACAGTTTGTCTTTTTATTGGTGGCAGGACATAACTACACTGGCTGGTGGATAGGCAAGTTGAACACTTAAAGACTGAAGAGCCAGTGCATGTTTTTTCTTCTTAAGAACCCTATTCAAGATACAGCAGACCTGGTTCCACTTTTTCCATCTTGGCGATATGCCATTGCTGGGAACTGTATGCTCACAGAATATTTGAGATTGGAAGGGACCTCCAGAGGTTATCTGGTCCAGTCCCCCTGCTTGAGCTGAGTCACACCAGGGGGAGTTGGGGAATTACCCCCTTTTGTAGACTGGTTTAAGTTGTGTCCAATTTGCTGCTTCTCAAGTGCATTGTTGAGGAGAGTGTGGGTGGCCTCAAGGGGGTGCTGGCCTTGGCCCGGAGATTGACACTGGTTCCTGGGGAGGGAAGTGAGGAGGAAACTGCTGCTGTCCTGGCAGGAGAGGGAATCTCAGCTCCAGGGGCTCTTCAGGAATGCGTGGTGGCGCAGGGAGGACGATAGCTGGCAGGGTGTTTGTGAAACTAGAGAAGAGCAGGGGGCTTGCATCCACCAAGGCATGGATCCACAGTTGGGTCCTCAAGAGCTAGAGCTTCCTTCCCCAGGAGAAGCTAGTCTGCATTCCGCTTGGGGGGTAACAGATTTACATATATCCATATATGTTTTAGGTTCCCAGTGAGTTGCAGCACTCTAGATGGCTGCACGCTGTAGCGTGTGTGCTGCTAGCCAGTCACGAGGAGGGTGATGTTTTATTTTCTGAATTTCAAAGGGGGCTTATGCACTTGTGTATTCAAAATGAATAGTTCTGGCTGCTTTAAAGCAATTCTATTCTTTCAGTGAGCAGTCTTCAGAGACAATTTTATTGTAGACAAGCCACTAGGGAAGCAGATGAAATGGTCTGGGGCTCAGTTACAAAGAGACCAGTCCTTCAGTTGCTGGTTCCTGCTCCCCTCCCGTATAGCCCCTTCCACAGGGAAATCCAACTTTCCTATGAAAGTAGCCGTGAGGTGTCAGAAACTGGTATCTGTGCCTTTTGAGGGATTTAAAGCGTCTGGGATGCGTCAGAGTCTGTCCTTGGAGCGGGGCTCCAAGGCTTGTTGGTACAAATGCACCATTACATTGCATCTGAACTGGGCAACTGGAGCTGCTGGGTGGTTTCCCTCTTGCAGGTTTCTAACGGTAGCTAATACAAGGGGTGCCCAGCCTGGTCAAAATGATGGAGTCCTAAAGGCTGATGCCAAGTAACATTAGCATCTCTGAAAGCACCTCTGTGAGCTTGCATGCCCGCTGTTGGGAGTGAGGTGTGCTCTGCTGATGTATGGATATACCATAGCTGGAATATCTGCTCCTTTGGGGAAGCAATGCCAAGAGGAGAGTTGCTTCCGTTTTGCATGAGCTCCAGTCGTGGTGCTCCAATTCCCACCCCCACATTTTGGCCTGACCTTAAAAAGGAATGGCGTGTTGCCTCCTGATTGTGCATACAAGTATGACACGCGGTAGGGCTGTGGGATGGAGAGGCTTGTGCCTGCTGGCTCTTGCGAGGTGGATTTCGCTACCCGTGCCTCCAAGCAGATGCTGCGGCATTAGGTAGCAGACGGGGTTTGTGGGGAAAAAAAAAAAAAAAAAAAAGTCCAGATCTGATCTACTGTGGACATGCAGTATTTGACTCTTCTTGCTGTGCTGACAAATCTGACCGTATTTGGCCCATATGGGCTGTCATGATCCATGAGTCAGCGTCACTGCTGTTGTGATGCCTCCAGCCTGCGTGTTGGGGCGGTGGCAGCCATGCCTCCTCGCTGCTCCTCTGGTGGCTCAGGTGGCAGGCACAGCTCTCCAGATACAGGGTCAGAGCCGGGAGCATCAGACACCATGTATTGGCATGAATTTTTCCCTGTCTACAGGTGTGTTGTGTGGGCAGCATCCCGTCTGGGCAAAATGGGTTTGCTTTCAATTCTGTGTGAGACACAGCCAACAGACCTGGTTGCCCACATCATGCAGAGGCAGCAGGGCCACCTTTGCCAAAATAGTGCCCAAGGAGCTGGAAAACCTCAGGGTCTCACTTGGGCTGTTGGTGGCACAGGGTATGGGGCATTTGGAGATGGTTTGTATGCTCTTAGCAGCTACAAAGGAGGGTCCAGAGGGACGTTGTCCAGTCCCTCCACCCCTGGACACTTGTTTCGTGCTGTCTGCTCCAGCTAGTTTTACAGTCCCCCTTCTGTGGTCATGGCTGCCTGTATGGACACAGTGGGGATGCCATGACACAAGTGTCACCTGTCTCGTCTGAGCCATGGAAAGGTGTTGCCAAGCCAGGAACTGAGCTCCGGTTGCTGGACTTTTATTTCAGGGTCCTTAAGCACAAGGCTGTTTTCTTTCCCTGAGAAACTTTTAAGCCAGCTCAAAAAGCAAGGATAAGCTCCCCAAAGTGGAGTGGCAAACAGAAGCCTGTCAGATCAGTATTTCTGCTTTTGATCGCTATTTCTTTTTTTTTTTTTTTTTTTAAATTCTTTTGAATTACTGGCTGGAACGAAATCTAAGTAGAAAAGCCAACAGGAGAGCCCCATGGTTGTCTGGTTGGCTAGGCAGCAGTGCAGTCACCCTTGCTCACCCCATGCAGCAGCCTTCTTCAAGTGCCCCTGGGCTAGGCCGCGCACAAAAAAGGCAATTTTCATGCCAAGGGCAGTGCATTCCCTGTGTTCTTAAGTTTTTGCATTTGTCTGTGAGAAAAACATCGTCTCTGCTCTGAGAAAATGAGTCCCAGCCTTCTTGCAGCATTTCATCCTCTGCAAGAGACAAGACTTTCTAGGCTCAGCCTGTGTGTTAGCAGCTGGGGTGGGAGGAACCCGTCTTGTTTCATTGCATAAAAGCTTGTACGTGCACGCTCTGAGACCTACCAAGTCTTGATGATTGCTCTCCTCTTATTCTGGATAACAAAATTCTCTTTCCTCACAACCTCTATGTGTGTAGGCGTAAGCCAGGACTACCTGTCGGGGTGGGGAAAAAACCCAAAGCCACAACTTTTCTGGATCGCTAGAGCTTCTCTTCTTCAGATGAGGACATCTTGTATGCATTATACTTCTGAGTTTCTGGACTGAGGTTGGTGAAAACAGTCTAGTTGGGTGTGTGAATAATTACATTTTCGGGGACATCTCGAGAGCACTCCAGTGCCTCTGACGTTCAACCTCTTCTATGCACTCGGTCTCTTTGTCACTGCAACGTGGCACCTAGAAAGCCACATGTATACTGTGTCGTCCTTCATAAAATCTAGTTTCATTTGAAGCCAGAAGCAGAGGAGAGTTGAGTTTGTTACAACGCAGGATCCCCATTAGCAGGCAGCAGGTGCTGAGGCAGTAACCTCCCCATCAGGACCTTCAGGTGAGTAAACCAAGATGCTCTACAGAAGGTGTGAAGATGTCTTCACCAAGGGCCACCCAACTCTGTGCTTCCCTTACCTGGCTCATGAGGTGTAACCTGGTTTGCAAAACCCTCCTGACAGCAGATAAGAGCATCCATTATGTGTCTCTGTGCAGCTCAAAGCCTCTCTGGGAGCAGGGGATGTCGGTTATAGTTTGACAGCTAATACCATGGCTTCGTTAATGTGACACAGTGTAGAGGAAACACTGCGTTCAGATTCTGGCTCAAGTATGTAATGCACATTTGGAAAATGAATTGTGATTTATGACAGAGCCTGTACAACCCAGCATGACTGCACCGTTTGGCTGCCTGTGTACGTACTCATCTCCTAGGGTTTCTTTATAACTTCTCAATGTTTTATTACATGCTTCACGTTCCCCTGCTGAGCCTGTCAACCTGGAAATTAGACTCTGAGGGGGCTTAGCCAACCAGAGTCAATTGATGCCATTCCCAGCTCATTTCAAACAGTCTGCTGGTCACCACACGCTTTTACTACAGCCCTCATAAAATAGATCTGAGCTTGCAGCAGCCTTTGAGGAAGGGATGTCTCATCTGTTGTATGGAGGATCCCTTCCTTGGGCTTGGGGTTAGGTGAAGGAGCCCACCTCTGTGCGTTTGACCTGTCTGTGTTCACCATGAAGGCCAAGCTCCTTCAGACTCACGTGCTTCTGTCTTGCTCTGTACCATGTCCTTGTTCTGGCAGGCGTGCTTGTCTTCTTATCCAGCCTGAAATACTCATGGGCCAACTTCTCCTAAGAGAGACCAGAAATCTGGGTCACCGCTTATGGGCTGAAGTGTGGAATTAAGTATCGCTTGTTTGATAAGCTTGCTCCCTATAATGAGAAAACATCCTGGTGTGTGAAAGGTGCCTTTGAAGCCTCAAGAGATTCTGGAGAGAGGAAAAATAGGGGGGAAAAAAATCTAATCCTAAATTTAATTGGCATTAAGAACTTGCCTTTTGCGTATTAAAATTCCGCGCCAGCGTGGTAGCCATGCTGGGATTATTGCAGGAACGAGTGAGAATTCCTGTGTGTTCAATTTGCCATCAGCCATGGACGTGTGTGTCAGTTCCCTCTAATTATACAGATCAGTAGTTTTCCGCAGGGATTGATCATATTTCAACACAAAGGCACTCAAAGTGCATTTATGACAATTTGCCCATAAACTGACGTGGCTTACTTTTACAGCAGAAGCACCATCAATTGAAGTAAATTTCTGCATGTCCTTGGGTCTCGCTGCACCCTCTGAGGAGGCAGCCACAGCTCCGAGAGAGCACGGGGGCATCTTTGTTCCAAAGAAAACCTGGCTGTTGCCTTTCATGGGAAGTCAAGCCTACAGCCATAGCTCTTTGAACCTCTCCAATCTCTGCCGCTGTCCTTGCCCAAGGCCCAGGTTTGGCCAGACGGCTTTTGTCTGTTGACTCCTGGAATCAACATCCTCTAGGCTGAGCCCAAGAAGTTTTCCCTTCCTCTTGAAATCTTCACCATTTTTGGGTTTTTTGTAAGTGTTTAAAGTTTCAGGTAAGTTAAGCGTACCTTTTCAGAAGTTTCGGGCAATTCTTTGTAGAGAGGCATGGATAAGGAGCGTACACTATGAGTTCACCAGAGTTCATAAAACGTTTGCAATTCCCCAGTCATCACTGGAGTTAACGCTAATTCAGGATCCCAAAGCAGAGGCCAGGTTTTAAAAGCTTGTGTGTGCAAAAAATAGTACTTGTCTTTGATCATCATATCCACCATCTGACAGCTGAATTGTTTATCCAGTGGAAGAAAAGCTGTCATTTTTATAGCTAGCTTTGGCAAATGTGAACTCTGACTATAGACAGGGCAACCTTAAGGTATCAGGAATTTTGTTTCTGTGTAGTAAGTCAAGAGGAATTATGGAGATGAGTGGGTATTAAGACTGCACAGTGTAGAAGCAAGATGCGTAGGGACAGAAGAATATCTACAAATCGGAGTGATCTAGTATCTCAAAATAAAGCTAGCGCTTCCTTTACTCACACACCAGGATTTTATTGCAAGTTATTTTCCTCTACCTCTACCACAATTTTCTTTGCTCTCGCTGTGACATCTCCAGCTCCTGAGAAGCTTCAGGGATGAATTCACTATGATTTGGCATCCTTACCTTCAGAAGGATGCAGTGAGCCAGGATGTCCTATTTAATATGACCATATGAAGTTTGTTAACAATGGAAGTGTTTAAAGTTGGGTTTTTTTCAGGTGTGATTGGTTTCCCAGGTAGAAAAGTACTCTTCAGATTTTATCATCTCGCAAAAATTTGACTCTTCCAGAAAATGAGCGTGAGTTCAGGTAGGCAGTATGAGACCCTTGGTCCTTGTTATTGCAGAACTCTTACTTCTCTTTTCTGGAATTTCATTTTGAATGGCAGTCTTTATGCGATGTCTCTGCAAGTGTAGATGTCTGTACAACTCCACTGTAAGACTGGGATTCTACATGTGCTTTAATATTTCATTAAGGACCAGGAGATGGGTTAAGGTAGAGCTGGTTAAGGCTTACATGGATTGGAATCTTGGCATCTGAGAGACAAAGCAGCGTGTCTGGCTGGCTCGTCTCTAGAGAAGAGGTAGATGAATGTGAGTGGCAGAGCCGATATGGAAAACGGGGAGGAAGAAGTAAAGACCTGTGCATGCAACTCCTGACCTGCTGGTGGAAGGGAGAGCTGGGCATACCATCTGCTGCCCAAGGACGACCTACACCAGCATCCCTCGCTGTTACCATCAGTTGGCCAAGGAAGTGATGGGGCTGCAGCTTCTGCCTAGCTTTTGGGTTGCCCTAGGCATTTTGTGTGTGTGCTAGGCTGGAAGGAGAGGTCAGTTAGTGGTTCCCTTGCCCTATTTCCTGAAGAAGGTCAGTCTCTAGAGGCTTCCACTCCCTTGTGCAGCCTGGCATGTCTTTTTGAGGACTAAAGTGGTGTTTTGAGACTGTGTTTAGGATTACTGGCCTCAAAACCCTCTGAGATCTGAAAACATCAGTATTGTTCCCCAGAAAGGCAGACGCAGATGAATTGGGCAAAATGCCCTTACGCTGTTCTGCCTTGCAGCATCATCCTTCTGACTTTACAGGCCTCTCCTGAGTAGGGATGTCTACAGATATTCATATACGAAGTTCTGCATCTTAGGGCTTCACGGGCTTTTCCTTTTACCAGACACAACAATGATGTATCTGTATCTAGGTAGGACCCCACATCACCTGTCTCGAGCACTGTTTGAACCACGGTGCTGTATTTCTTGCATGTGCCTGTCCTGCAGAAGATGATATGCTTTGGAGTTGTGCAAATGTGCTTAACCAGATATCTTTACCTTCCCTCTGCTGTAGAGCCTATAGCTTTGAACTCCACCCCCGGCTTACTTTGTGTGCCCAAGGAATACAGCTTCAATGAGTGGGATTACTCCAAGTTATGTTAATTTAGGCACAATTCCAGTGAGTGATACTCCTTGCATCAGTTTTACTGTATATTTTATCACGAAACACTGTGGGCTACACCCCATTAAGCAGCACTCTGTGAAATACGGTATTTGAAGGTAGAGAAAGATCATCTTAATTGAACATCTGTGTAGAAGGAGCTGCAGAAGCAGTTGTCTGCCAGTGGCTCTCATGCTGTCAGCAAGGAGAGAGGTCTGGTGTGCTGGACCTTAGCTAACGGCAGAGCCTGTCTGGGTTGAGTCCTGTCATCGTCAAGAGCTCCTGCATTGCTTTCTGCACATGACCCCAGTATAACACCCTGTATCTCTTTGTGCTGGCCTTGGGTCTTCTGGACCCCAATTGAGAGCACACGGCATTGTCATGAGATCCCTGAGATACCTCTGCCCTGCTCTACAGCATCTCCTCTTGACCCTCGCAGTCAGGTGCCCCACTCACTCATCCATCCCCCTGGGTCTGTCTCTGCCTACTAAAACAGGCTGACTCTGCCTCCTGGGTATCCCTTGGTCAAGCATAAACCCTTCTTGACTCCTGCTGTGAAAGCAGCCATCAACAGCAAGGACCTCTGCAGGGTCTTGCCGCTGCTCGCTCCAGTGTTGCTGCTCGGCACGAAACACTGGGGGACCTCTATTGCCTTTCTGCTCCAGCAGCTTCAAACAAAAAGATCTTTGTGTTTGTGTCTTATGTCTTAATTTTAATGAACGCATGTTTTTGCCCATGCTGCAGTCAGGAGACTAGCAAAGAGCAAGCACAATGAGCAAATGGGCCAGGTCCTCCCTCCCGGATTGCATTTAAGTGTAATAAATAAACAGAGGCTGTTAAATGCTTAACGCGCCAGAGAGCATCTTACCAGCTTGGCTCCAGAGGAGGCCTTCCCTCCTGCAGGCCTGGGGAGTCAGCCGAGGGGACAGGAAAGTTTCACAGCTGTGTTCACAAAGCCTTGAACGCTAACAGCAGTGTCACTGCTGTGCTCAAATGCAGCTCTTGCTAATGAGATGGAGCCGTGCTTCCTCCAGACTGGTCTCTTTCTCTATGCCACAAATACATGATGCTGTTTGAGATTAATGACAAGGTCTGATCGGGGGCACTCGTGTCCCCACTGGGATGATGCATGGTCTAATCAAGCCTGTTCCTACTGAGGGTGACTCTGGTAAGCAAGCTCCCATCCAAGCACAGTTTCTAGGAAGTTAGTGCAAAATCTGAACTAACAGCAGCATTTTGTGACTTCTGAGTCACTCAAGGCATACTGAGAGAGCAAAACCCTCAGACGAAGAGCAGCAGGGTCATATTTTTCACTAAAAGACATTTACTTTCGCGAGGCTCTTCACCTGGCTTAAAACCAATTCAGCTAAGCTGATTTGTAAAACCAGGCAGAGTCACAATGCAGGCTGCCTTTTGGGAGGCTTTAAGGTAGACCTAGCCTTTCTTCATGGAGCTGTTTTCAAAACACGTGAAACCAGCCTGGACCAAAGCATGTTTTGGCGTTTTGCTTGTGAATTCTGATCTCTTATCAGTGCTTCAGTAGGATTAGCTAGTTTACTGCTAGACACTTACTGGCATAAACTTCTCGAGTAAGATGGTGTGATGTTACAGCAGATCACTTACATTTTTACATCAAGTATTGAGCTGTGAAGAAGTGCCACTCACTGATACATCCCATATTTGTGAGCTCTGGCATGAATGAGAGGGACAATGGAATTGGGCCAACAGAGGGGAAAAGGTTAGGAGTAGAGGAGGGGGGCAATGCACATCAAGTAAAGTAAGGAAGTGGTTGCTCAACCTTATCTAACAGAAAGAGAGGAAGATGTCTATGGGCTTTGGCAGCATCAGCAATGGGCAAGTAACGTTGGAAAAAGTTCTGCAGATGAAGTTCTCTGCGGCTGGAGGCATGGCCTGGCTGGAAGCTTTCTGCCAGTACTTGCAAGAATTGGGTGTGTTGACTAAATTACGCTACTTGTGAGAACAGCTGAGGAATGTGCTCCAAAGCACGCATTTCTCACCCAAAGGAGGAGAAAACTCATCCAGCACAGTGATGGCACCACGGAGGGGCTGGTGGACACCAAGAGCAACCTCCAGGTCTGTTTCCAGCCAAAACAGGTGGCTTTGAAAAAGTGTCATTGTGGGGGAACAGTAAAACTGTTTAAGTGTGTCTCCTACCTACTAAAAAGTAGCAAAGCGTTTAACTAGCCCTGCCATCCCATTGAAAGGTGTAGGGTGCTTTGTAATGAAAGTTAAAGCCCTATGGTCCTGTACTTTTAGTCGACATCTCTCAGTGCTTTCTTTGTGCAGCCACTGGCTTGCTTAATCCCTCTTATTTCTCCTGTGGCATATGGTATAGCCTGTTCAGTAATAGTATAACTGCTCTGCTTATTTAAGATGGATGGATACGTGCCAGCAATGGTGTATAATCCTTCCCCAACACCAAGCACATTGTCCCAGGCCATCCCCATCGGCACTAGGGAGTTGCTGTGTGAAGAGGAGGTGTGTGGTTTTCCTGCTTGTGAAAAGCAGAAGACGCATTTGCATCCTGGAGATTTTACTGAAGCCTGAAAGGGCTGCCTGGATATGTGCCAGGGCTTCCTGACCTGCCACAGGTTTGTTTGTCTTGAGGACATAGACTGAAATCCACATGTGGGCTCCTCTTCCTCCACATCCTCCTACTCGGGAACCCAGGGACATGATATGGGGGGAACAAGAACACTTTGTGGCTGGGGAAGCCCCCTGCTCGGGTGCTTCCTAGTTCTCCCTGAGGAACCAGTCTCATGTTATGGATAGGGTGTGTTTCTGGAAACTGCAGGAGTAGGGCAAAGCTTGAGAAACTCCTTCGCATCTTCTGTAAAACAGGGATGCACTGAGAGCTACTTCTGCATTGTGGTTCATGTTCAGCAGCATCTGGGAACCTACGGATAACTGGGCTCTGGAACTATAATGCTTTCTGAGCAGCTCTCTTGTGCTAAGGCACGTACAGGTGTAGCATGGATGCTCCTCCATGTGTATGGTTAGCAATAGTAGGTGTGAATTTTAGATGGTCCAAGGAGAGCTCAGACCTAGACATTTCTTTTTCTTCTTGAAATAGCAGGTGAGCTGCTATCCTCACAGGCTGGAACAGTAGCTTGGAGGCAGCTCCTCAGGGACACGTCAAAGCCAAGAAAGCTTGTATTGAACAGTGGGCTATGTTCAGTATGGGCATTTTGAGTAAAAACCACTTCAAATGTATCCATGTTTTTTGGTGCTAAAAAAAGACAAACAGATTAGCATCTCCTTGCCAGTTTAAAATTATGGACTTTGCACTGGGGACCAGACTGCCAGACCACCCTTTTCTATTTATTGCCCATAGCAATTTCCTTGGCCTTTAGGAAACAAGGTGGCTAAGCTGAACATTGTAATTACTCTGGAGGTTACCGAGGCATTTTCTCCACTCCGCTGAAAACTGTTATGAAGCCTGTGCTGTAACTAAAGCTTCTTGCAAAAGCCAAGCCAAATAATACTTTGAGGTGTCTACCAGGCTTATGTATGAAGGTCAGCTATGAATTTTGTGCTTCAAAAAGAGCCAGGCTGCAATTAGTCATATGCGGCTCCATATCTTTTTTCTGCCTTCTTCCCACCCCTTTATTCCCAGAGTTGTTAGGCAGCTACTGTTCCCATGTGATGGGAGTAGTCATGCCAAAAATATTTCCATTCTATTAGAGCTGTGATCTCTTCCTCATCCAAGCATGCCATCTATGATCTTAAAGGTCTTTTCCAACCTAAATGATTCTATGATTCTATTCAATGGTCCTTTATTTACCATTCACGCCAGATCTGGGAGCAACCCACCTTCTATATGTCGTGGAAGAAACCACCCCCTTTCTCCCACAGCTCTGAAAAGCTCTTCCCTGCTTTCATTGCTGCTCGAGTGTTGAAGGCTGCCGGCTCACATTCAGGAAAAAAGGCAGAGGTGGGGGAAATGGGCCACAGAGAAGGTCTGCTGAGTTCCACTTTCTCGGGAAATCCTTGAGAACATTTGTTTGCATGACTTTCCAGCCTTGCCTGGGCCTTTTACCTAAGCAACTCAGCTGCATGGAGACAGACCTCATCTTCCTCGCTGACCAATGTCCATCATCACCCGTGTGCTGAGCCCATCGTGTTGGTGAATGCACAAGCACTGATCATCCATCCTCCCCTCCACCCATCCGTCATCCACTTGACTGGGCTTGTGTGTGTGTGGCTTCTGGCTGCATGGCCTCATCTAATTCGTTTACCTGGCACTAAGCAAATAAGAGGCAGTAGGAACTTCCCCATGTCATTCTCCCCTAATCTTTGGTTCTCTTGCTATTCATCTCCTCCGCTGTCCCCCAGACTACTGCGTCTGTAAATTCAGGGGATGTTGATTCTGCTTGATGCCTTCTGCGCTTTAAAATGACGGGTGTTTTAGAGTGTCTTCAGAGTTGAAAATGTCCCACTGTTATGCCTGCAGAGCCACGCGTCTTTGGTGCTCTGTGTGAAAAAGCATGTCATCTGCCCTATAAATAACAAGCCAGTGAGGCTTAAATCCAAGAAGGCAAACTGGCTGGAGCTGTAAGTGTGGTCAGTGGCACACACCAAATGTATCCCCAAATTACCGGGGTTAGGCTGGGAGTTGAAAAGGGTATGGAACATGTTACAGAGTGCACGCCTGACCTCTGCTACTAGATAGGAGGATCCCTTATCAAGGGTGGGAGCGTTGCATTGGTTCTGAAATGCATCCACAAATGGGTCTCAGTATTTGTAGCCTGCTCCGAGCTGCAACCAAATATACTGAATGCGATCCCTCAATAAAAAAGAGTTTCTCTAGTGCTATGCAGTGAGGGCTAAAGGGTTGAGCCAGCCCCAAGGTACCCACAGCTGCGCCCCCACAGATGCTGAAATAGTGTATTAATAGTGGGGAAAGTGGAATTATCCCTTCTTGCAAAGCTTAATGTAGTTCTCTCCCCTCTGGTTGTTGATGGGGAGGAGAAGAGTTTGCCATAGCTCAGAGCCAAGCAGCAAAAGCATTTCTTTGATCCTCCAACAGGGCTGAGGAGAAGCCGTGGTTGCGATGCTGTGTCCATGGCCAGAATATACGTTCTGCTTTCCGTAGGTAATGCTGCACGCATAGATGCCTGTAGCAGGCAACGGGCTTGTGAATGCACCAAAGGCCCTCCTGAGAATGGGCTGTGTGTTCCAGGTGGAGATTTAGGAATGCAGCTGTTTATGGAGGCACTGCCCCTGAACCCCAAATTTATACCCCCTGACCACTGGGGAGTCAATATGGGAGTCTCCTTTCGATGTCCAGGGAGGAGGAGCTGCCGTCACTGCTGAAATACAGGTCAGACTCTGCCTAAGCCTGGTGAGGAGGTGGCTGAAAGAGCAAGGTGGCTGCAGAGAATGTGAGCTGGGTCCAGCTTTTGTTGTCCAAAGCAAAAAGTTGCCTTCATCCTCAGCCAAAGACAGCTCGTTCCCCTGCCTGCAGGCCTCATGGTGTTGATAACTTCCTGATGCTGGATGCAGAACGTGCAGGGCACATCTGCTCCGCTTCCTTGGGCGGGTGCATCAAAGCATGGGCTGCGCTGGGATAAATTAGTGGTGAGCGTGTGCACGCAATTAGATGCTCAGCAGTTCCTACAGGGAAGGGTTCAGCTTTCTCCCTACTGCAGGAGGACGGCTCTTCCTGCTGTGGTGGTGCTCTGCGTGCAGCTGCCATGGACATGGAGGGGAAAGCGTTTTTGTTTGGGACGCCTTTCCTTTGCTGCTACAGAGCAGCAGCTTCTGAGATGCATTTTGTGTGGTGATTTAATCCGTCAGGCAAAGAACAAAGTTAACCTAAAGGGGGAGGTTGGTGGGGAGGGGAGACTGCATCTCGTTAAAAGTCAGCTGGAAAAAACTGGCCAGGATGAGACACAAATTTTGGCAGATCAGCTTAGTGTGTCATTTAGCCTGCTTGAAGCCAAAGTGTGGGCAAACATGTCTCTCAGCCACGGAGGGGACAAACAGTGCTATCGAATACGCAGAGCTGGGGTCCTCACGTGTGTTAACACTCCCAGCACCAGGCAGACCGACCTGGGGACTGTATCAGCTCTGCCTTCCCTGGCACTTGGCCCTCATCTTTGTGATGGTGGAGAGGGAAGGAGCCAGTGTGAACCCTCATTTAACAGCTTCCCTAAAACAGCTTCCAGAGAAGGGGTGAGACTCGTGCACGAGGGAGGGCGGGTGGGCAGAGTCCATTTCTGTCCTGCCATGTCACCTTCCCGCGGAGCCATGGTGGGAGCCAGCAGGACAAAGCTTCAGATGGCAGCTTGAATGCAAAGGCGATAGGTCAAGGAGTGCAGGCTTCAAACAGAGACAGGAATTTTATTTTTTCACTATTTCAAAACCCTCTCTCCCACCTCCTCGCTGGGGATGTACACATGCAGCCGCGTGGGAGATCCAAGAGAGCTCTTCAGAGACACTTGCTGGCAGGGAATCTTGCGGACCAGTTCTCTCTGCCTTTCTAGAGTCCTCTTTAGTTACAGGCCCTCACCTTTTGTCCCCAGCTGTGCCCTAGCTCCTGCAGCCCGGGTTGTGAGCAGAGGTGGCATCCTGCAAATAGCTTGTGCTGTGCTTCCCTTTCACAAGCGGGAGACTGGTTGCCTGGTTGCAGGGACTCCGCTGACGCGTAAGCGAGCTCTGCAGCCATCGCTGTGTAGCGGAGAGATTTGCTCTCAGCGCCAACTGTGATTTCCCCTGGAAGAATCTAATGTTCATATTTTTTTTAAAATGTATTTATTTTTTTTAAGAGTACAGCAGGCCAGAAAGGAGGGGAAAACACCCCGAACCCTAGGAATTCACAGCTCTGTAGTGAGGGTATCTTGCTCACAGTCTCACTAGAGGCCAGTGTGGGATATGGTTCCCTGGTGCTTACTACAGTTCTGGTGTCTGTGCTGGCTGGTGACCTCCAAGTGTAGTGTCCCCACACCCGGGAAAGCAGCAAGGCTCCACTCAAGCCCTTGAGCTTGTTTGGAAAGAGCCCTATGGTTAGAAAGAGTGTCCTAGGTTACTGGGTTGGAAGCAAGCATGTTTGACATCTAGATGGGACATCTTTTGGCTGGACCTTGGGTTATGAGGCCAACATCAGCAAGATGAAGTTGATGACAATTGCTGAGGTGTTAAACCATTGCATCTGACAAATTGCAGGGGCATTTTCTTCCTGCCATTCTCCCTGTGAGCCCACCTCCTAAGAGGCCTTAGATGAAATTGCTCCAGCCTCAGCAGTGAAGTTTTAAGGGTTACCAGTCCTGGGGAGAGGAATGCAGGTGGCTTCTGATTCTTGGGACCTGGATCCATCACTGGTCTCCTAACTGACTTTGATCTTGTTAAGCTGCTGCTGTGGCTGAGCTCGCTTTCCTGGCTGATTTCTTTTCTAGGGTGTAGGCTCGCTTTGAGATCTCTGGGTAAAAAGTGTATTTCTGTTATTCGTTTCTTGAAAACATGAACTCACAGGCAAGGAGTAAGCTTGTGCATATGTACCGACTGCACTTCCATGGGGAGTTGGAGCCATCTGCTCTGCAGACCAGATTCAAAGCGTCCTCCCTGGCTCTCTGGAGGCAGCCAAAGTAGCAGAGAAGACCCCCCTCAGTGTCCCTCCGCTGCCAGCCCCTGGCACAGGAGAAAAATGCCACAATAAGTACCTGACGGGGGAACTGAAAACCCTTTCCCTGTATTAAACCCCTGTCTTTTAACAGTACTTGCCACTTTATCTTCCAGCTATGCAGGGAAAGGGAAACTACATTAAAAGGTGAAGCTACTGAAGAATGACATTTATACTAAGAGAGAAAAAGAAAATGACTCATTCACTAAAGCCTAAGGGCAAATTCAGTAGCTTCTGCATCTCAACCGGCTCTGTTGGTTGACTTTAAAAGAATCCTCTTGAACTCCCACTCCCTATTTCAATACCAATTGACTTGTTTCCTGGAAATCCGTGAGCAAATGCAGCCTTCCTGGCGTTGTGTATCCAGGACAATTGTTCGGTGAAAGTGTGTTTTACCTGCACTTGGTGGGGTGGGATAGGTTGTGCTTCATCACTAGCCTTGAACGAGGCTGGAGCAACAGGGGAAAATAGTGACACTCAAACCTGTCTGTGCCACTCCAAGGAGTGACAGGTGTTATTTCTGGTACCGATATGGGGGTTTTGGTTTTGTGGTGGTGTTTTTTTCGTTTATTTGTTTTTTTATTAAAGCTCTCCTACAAACTTTGAGATTTGCTTAAGAGAGTGAGCTAGAGATGGGATTCCTCCCTGCCCGCTGCCTTGTTCTTGAGCTGCAGAGTGAGTTGTGTTGATGCACAGACTGGCTTTGAATGAAGAGCTGGAATGACTTGCGTAGTTTTGAGATGCTGCCAATATCTCAGTGGCCACTAGGTTGGGACCTTTCAAGTAGCATTCTTTGCAATGAGGCCGGATGGCATAGTTTTATCCTGGATGCAAGGAACCACATTTAGTTCAGTGTAAGAAAAGGGCTGGGGGCACGCCCATCCTCTCTCAAGATGACTTAAGTCTCTATAGTCATGGAGCTCCTGCTTGATTTTTTCCATAGAAGCTTATTTGCTTGATGGCCATGCCTGCAGAGCATATGGCAGTAGCTGGTCCCTATAAGTGGATTGAAAAATTAAGCTTATTACATTGGAAGTCGTCATCTGCATCTGAGTTTGGTGGTAGATTTGTGTTTTGGGGGAAAAGCAAAGCAGTTTAGGATCCCTTCCATTGTGCAGAGGAGATGAAGGCTGCTTGATCCCATGGGGAGAGGAGGCCTGCAGAAGCTCAAGAAGGAACAGTCTGAAAAAGCCAAACATTTTTTTAATGTTGCAAATGGAGTTCTTGGAGGAGTCATTCTGTAGAATGGCATATGTGGGATTATCGAGAAATGGCGGCAGGGAGTGAAGTGGGAGGTTGGTCTGGGATATCACATCTGCATGGTGTACTAATGATGGTCATTCCTTGCAGAACACAGCCGTTCCCCTTCTTGGACTGCCCTGGTTATAGACTGGCAGGAGGCAAGGCAGAGCTGTATCACAGGGTCTGAAAGCTGATAATGAAAAGCAATTGGTTTCTGATGCAGAGAATAATACAGGGTGTTTGGATTTGGGATACGGATGATCCCTTGTGGTGCAAGACTGCATTTTTAAGTGTCACAGCAGCCACGTGGTGATGAAATATTTCCAGTTCAGAGATGCCTGCTGTCAGCTGGTGTAAATCAGTGCGGATTCCTCCAAGGCTGCGATGACTGATAACAACTTATGTCCTGTCTTACGGTTTGCGTCCCGCTTGCACGTGTCCAGGAAAAAATGAGTAACACTGGTTTTGAAAAACACGTTCCGCAGCCATGCAGATACCCCGCTGCCAGGGGTTCTTGTGCTGCTGAACAAGAGCAAGCAAGGTGTCTGGGTGACGTGTGTTCCCCATCTAACCCATAGAATGCTGGTGGCTGTGCCCCCCTGCATGGTGTCTGCTACCGTTCCATCTTGGTCCCTCATGCTTCACTGAGCTGCAGGCTGGAGAAGTCTAGCCAAGCGGGTTGCTCTTGGGGCAGTGCTAAGCAAATGTGAATTGAAGACCAGTGGTGTTGTATTGAAATATTGTTATATTGAAAAACCTTTGTTTCATTGCCTGCTTGTAGAAAACACAAACCTCCGAGGCTGTGCTCCCCTCCAAGCCCCCTCTAGCCTCTCCCTATCCCTGCCCTCACCTCCCTCCGTCTGCTGAGGTGAAGCGACTATGCAGTAAATCTATTAATATTTTAATGCAGAAGACCAAAGCTGCCCTCCACTAAAAAGTGTGGCCCAGAGAAGAGGTCATTTGTCTGCGGATAGTTAAATCAATACCTTGCTGAATCACTCTGCAAATTGAATCAGTTGCTGGGGAGAGGGAGCCCTGCGCAGCATTAGCTGTTGGGCTCTCTCAAGCCTCACTGATGCTAATGGCTTGGACCAGGCAGCACCGATCTGCAACCGGTCTGCTCCTCCATGGGACACCCCGTGAGGATGAAAAGCCAGGAGAACCCCAAGCTCATGGTTTGTCCTGGAGCTGCACAACAGCCGATGTCTCCACAGAATCACAGAATGGTCAGGGCTGGAAGGGACCTCTGGAGATCGTCTAGTCCAACCCCCTGCCAGAGCAGGGTCACCCAGAGCAAGTGGCACAGGAACGCGTCCAGGCGGGTTTGGAATGTCTCCGGAGATGGAGACTCCACCACCTCTCTGGGCAGCCTGTGCCAGGGCTCTGCCACCCTCAAAGGGAAGAAGTTCCTCCTCATGTTTAGGTAGAACTTCCTATGCTCAAGTTTGTGCCCGTTACCTCTTGTCCTGTCCCCGGGCACCACTGAAAAGAGCCTGGCCCCATCCTCCTGACACCCACCCTTTCAGTATTTATAAGTGTTGATAAGGTCCCCCCTCAGTCGTCGTTTTTCCAGACTGAAGAGACCCAAATCCCTCAGCCTTTCCTCATAAGAGAGGTGTTTGAGTTCCCCTCATCATCTTGGTAGCCCTTTGCTGTCCCCTCTCCAGCAGTTCCCTGTCCCTCTTGAACCGGGTGCCCAGAACTGGACACAGTACTCCAGGTGCGGCCTCCCCAGGGCAGAGCAGATGGGGAGGATGACCTCCTGCGACCTGCTGGCCACACTCTTCTTGATGCACCCCAGGATGTGTTGTTCCTCTCCAGCTCCTTGCTCTCCTACAAGAAAGGAAATCCTCCCTCCCTGATGGCTTCACACAGCTATGCAGCCCCTCTGGGACTGTACAAAGGGTCCTCTCCATCTTGGCCGTATTGCTTTCCCCCTTGGGGTCCCACAAGTACTGCTGCTGCGTGTGCGTTCAGCCTTCAGCAGGGCTGAGCCTGGCGCAGGCTCCCCTTGATACGTGGCATATTTCATTATCTCCAGGCTTTCAGGTTAACCTCTGGGCAGCCCTACAATGATGGGTCATCAGATTTTTAGCCCGCAGGTATTTCCAGACCGTTGTCTCCTTTAATCATAACTTGGCTGAGCAAGCCTTATTGAACTCTGTGAATCCCTCCACATAAATCAATCCCTCCAGACCCCAGTTGTGTGTTGTTAATCAGCTTTGAGCTTGCTCTGGTTTGTCAGCCTTTCTGGGAATGGCCTGCCACAAGCTCAATGCAATCCAGATGCAATTACCAGGGTCCTATAGAGAGGAAGGATTTCTTCGCCGCGCCACGGGCCGGGGTCTGTCTCTGCACAATTGTATCGGCCTTTTGTTTTTCTGCCATATTGCCTTGCTGTGTGACAGATCTGGGCTAATCCATCAATGAGTCATGCTCCATGTGGAGCAGAAGTAATGTTCAGAGGTGGTTCAAAGGAGAGGAGCGCTCTGCCTGGTACAGCTGAGCGGCAGACGGCGGGCAGCAAGGGTGGCCCTGGTTGTTGTTGCTGCCTCCAGATCCTGATGTGCAAGATTTGGGGCTGCGTTCCTGCAGGTGGTTTGTGTGCTTGCTGGGTCTGGATCATGTGAAGGCTAAATTTCTGTTTGGATGAGTGCATTGCATGTGTGTGCTTGGGGGTGAGGTGTCAGCAACAGGAACTTGGTTTAATGACTTGTATGATACACGTGATCCAGCAATCTAAGGGTTGATATTGTCAAAGACTGGACTGAGACCTAAGCCCGTCTTTAGGGAGCTGCCGTGAATGCAAGGCATACGCAACCCTCCTAGCAAGGCATGGGTGTAGGAATATGCCTATACACTGCACACGTTTCTTTTTTTTTAACACTATTTGCAGTCCCGAGAAGCTGCAGAGCCAACAGGAACCCAAACAAGGCTCATTGCTGGTCCACGTGGGGATGGTGGTGCTGGCATGCTATCTGTCTGTGAAGACCCCGTGCTGCTGCGTGTGTGCGGGAGATGCTCTCGGCTCTGCCCCTTCCTTCAGGGCCTCCCCGTGCGCCTGAACATGAAGCATCTCCATGGGCAAGAGTCAAGGTTTGACTCATGGAGCCGGTGGAGGAGGAGAAGGAGCAATTCCCTCCCACCAGGTAGGACAAGGAGGGAGCACCTGGATAAATAAATACCTTCTGGGGAGACCACAAAGGACAGATCAAAGTGGCTGGTGCAGGATAAACGAGGGACCTTAATCAGAGAAGGATAAGGCGTGCCAGATACCAGCTGAGAAGGGGCAGAGGGAGGAAAGAAGAGTTTGACAGGAGCAAAGATTTCTTTTAGGTAGTTTCTGAGTGTAAAAGGTGAAGCAGCCAAGTCACTGCCAGCATCTCGAGCTGGTGCTGCCTGCACACATGCAGTGTGATCTGCTCTACAGCCAGCACACTGATACACCTAGGTCCTTGGTCAGTCTGTGCTGGGCGGAAGGGAGCACACGTGTGGAGTGAAGCAGAGCTCCAGGTTATGGCAGCATGGCCCACCAAGCGTAACTCATGCCCTGAACTCAGCTAAACTGGACTGATGGCAATGAAGGATGGTGGAGTCCCAAACCAGGCAGATGCTTTTCCTCTCTCTTGGAGAAAGAAGCTTCCTAGCATCTAATTAATTGTCATTGACTCTCCACGAACAATTATCAGTGGTGCAGAGGGCTGTTAACTTCGTCTCTGATCCAAGGCTTGTGGAAGCGAATACCAGCCTCTTCGTTCCCTTCAGCAGGCTGTGGGTCTGGCTGTCGAGATTGGAGCGTGAATTTAGCACCTGGAGCCATGGATCTTCCCACCATGCAACTAGATTTTGTAAATATAACCATTCATCTCGCTGTCATGTTTCACCCAACTGTTTACACTCCGGCCGTCTATGCTCCATTCTTGTTTCTTGATGATATCCTTTAAAAACAGGTAGTTTATCTCCACTGTTCTATTGCATCAGGAGTTTTATTTCTTGAACTAGTGAGTTTGCTTTCATCTGTCCCTTGTAACAAGACTCACTGCAGATCTGAAATCCCTCTCTCATCTCCCCACGCAAAAAATCTTCCCTTGCAGCCAGGCTGCATTTACTCTCCAGCTTAGTTCAGGCAGCAAGCCAAAAACCTCCTCAATGAATTTGTTTTTCAGGAAAAAGTTCAGCAGTTTTGTTGTCTGGCTCCTGAAAATCCAAGTAAATCCTGTTCCCAAGGAAGCTGGGCTCGCAGAGGGTAGCGGAGAGGCATCTCTCACATCATCCTGCTTGTGCGCACGCACGGGAGGTGAGCGAAAGATGGGGACATGGGGACATTTTGCAGTGCAGAGCTGATCCAGGGTGAGGAGCCCGCTGGGTCCCTCCTGAGTCTTCACTGCTGACTCTCTATCAGGGTTTCTCGCCCTCACTCTGCAAAACTGCACTGGATATCTCTGAGAAAAGGCTTTTTTCCTGGGCTATTCATATTTCCTAACAGGTGACAGGTTTTTGAACTGCCTTCTGCAGCCTGGCTCCGTGTGTGCCCAGAGCCTGGAAGAGCCGGGCCAGGTGAGCTTATTGAAAGGCTAATTTCCATGTGTATTAAAGACCTGGAGCCCTGTGAATTCCTGAACTGAGCCCAACTGCCAGGTTGGGGGGGCACAGGGGATCTCAGGCCCTGCTGGTGACCATGATTTGTGCACTTTGTACAGAATCCCTTAAAACCAGACCTTAAAAATGTGTGTGCGTGTGGAGTGGGGCAGGTTTGGGGGGGATATTGCTTCTAGAGAAAAGAGTAACTTGTGTCAGTGTGTGTTTCTAAGCACAAGCTGATTCTTTCCCAGTCTTAGGAAGTACCTGGCTTCTGTGCTTTTGAATGAAACCGAGAACTTTCTGGGCTGAGCTAATCTCGAGGAGGAAATCCCTTTCCTACTGCAGGAGGTGACCCCAGGGGAAGATGGCGTGGCAAGGACATGAGCCAGCTGCCACCTCGCCTGCCTGGGCAGCCCCTGCCTTCCCGGAGCTCGGAAGCACTCAGCCACTGCGTTGTCCACCGCGGAGACACTTCCCTTGCAGGCACGGCCGCGCTCTCAGGAGGACACCTGTCGGTGTGAGTCTCTGCTGTCTCCTCTGATCAGGCAGCTGAGGACAGGAGCTTGACGGAGACAGCCCGCTCACAGGAGCAGCGGGAGCTCATGTTTGCTTTCAGGGCTGCAGCTCCCTGGGACGGTCCCGAGCTCTGCATATTTTGTAGCCCTGTCCCATACGGGTCTCGTCAACCTATAGACGGTGAACAAGAAAATCCATCCCCACCGTGGGGTGCCAAGGCAGTACAGGGGGCTATAGGTCTCTACCATAGGTTTGCTGGACCCATGCGGGTTGGGGAAGAGGTGGCTGATATCAACAGGGAAAAGACCTCACCATCTCCCTTGTTACCCTAACAAAGCCCATGCTCAGGGGAGCACAAACCCACCCTTTCCTGGGGTTGCTTCTTGTTGCTTTCCTCAATTTGTTCTTTGTTTTTTCATTCCTGGGCTGTAACACAGGCAAGAAAGGAGCTCACACTAGGGCCCCTGAAGGCAAGCAAGCTATTGTCCTTAAAACAAAAGAACTTTTCCTCAAATGTACCAGCAGCAATGTGAAGTGCCCAAGAGCCTTTACTTCATCCTGGACCAGGCTTCCTGATGTTTTCCAGGATGCTCGTCTGATCTTACAGCTCTGAAATTTAGGCTTCTAACTCTTGTTGATTCCCTCTAGCAAGGCTCGGAGTGGTTACCTGAGCAAGCCCTCAGGACCAGAAAATGTTTAGCTAGTGTCCTCTGTCTCTACTCCTCAAAAAAAGTGGTGCCACTGCATTTGACAGGGCTGAGGACCAGGACAGAGCAGGAAACCAGAGCTGGTGCAGCCCGTCTCCTCCATTCAGCAGGCAAGAAGTGTTCACGTCCAGAGCTCAGAGCGAACAGCACACCTCGAGCTGGAAGTGGGATCTGTGCTCACACGCTGCATGATTTAGGAACAGAAACACCAGGTGGATTATAGGGAAACATTGCAGGACTTCCCCTGACCTTCATCAGCGTCTTTAGAAGTCTCTATATTCCATTTTTTGGGCAGAGAAGAGCAGAAGGAAAGGAATGCCTCAAATCTGCAAACAGGTAAAAAACCCAGCAGAATGTTTTTTCCATACGCTGTCACCTCCTTAGCTTGTATCTTTGCTGTAGATATCACCCCCCTGTACCTCAGACTTGCCCATGGAGAAAACGGAGATGCTCAGATGCAGCACGCAGTTGTCTCATCCAAGCTGCGCGGCCACGGAGACCTGCTCCCTTGGGCCGTAGAAAGAGCTCAGCCTCAGAACTGCTCAAAGTCTCCTGGGACGGTCCAGAATCGGAACTGGAAATGAATGCAGATGCTGCCGCTGCCTGCTTATGTTATCCCAACAATCCCAAACTGAAGAGAGCTTTTTTTTTCCCTAGGAGGTATTGGCATTCCTCCAAGAACCAGATGGAGCCGTAACACATCTAGAACTGGGGAGGGGGAGGGGGGAGGAGGAAAATCTTTTAAGGAGCTGGCTTGAAAATAAGATCATGTAAAACAGCTGTTGCTTTGAGAAACAGTTTTGTTGCTGATTCCAGAAAAGGACAGTATGGAGGCTGATGTAAAAAATCAGCCTGGAAGACCTGATGTGTTTAGACTGTACTTTGGAAGGTTAGCAGGTCAAATCTAGAGACACCGAGAAGTGTGTGATGGGGGTCTGTCTGCTGAGCAGCACAACAGCTTGCTGCCTGGCTTTCTTTGGGCCAGTTCGTGGGGGCTCAGAGAGGCAGCACCTTCACCTCTGAAGCCTTCAGCATTCAGGGTAGCAAATTTCTTGTGACAAGTCTTCCACAACGTGTTACCAGAGCCAACTCTTCTGCATATCAGTTCCCTGTGATGCAAATATGGGAAGACACATCATTAGGTAACCATTTATATAAGTGACCTGGCATGGGTTTGCCTTGCATTGAGATTTCACAGCTGTGAAAGCCCTGATGGCATCTTTGACCCATGGCCATTGACCTAGTTCTCTACTGCATTGCCCTATCTGAGTTCAACAGCCAGCGGTGGATGTTGCCTTGCCTGGTCCATATCGTTGTCCCACTGAGATGGGCAGGAACTCTGCCTCACATTTTCCGGTCAGGTATTTGCTTCTGTGGATTGCGTAGAGATAGAGGCCAGCATGACAGGCGTTGCACAAACAACATGAGACAGTCTGTGTCCCGGGGGACTCAGAATAAACTCAGCAAGTGTGCTCTCTGAAAGGCGTCTTGGGCACAGAATTCCCATTAACACCATCAAATGTGCTGCTGTTTAGTGCTTTGAAAACTGATCTCACTCTTAGGAGTGGTGTTGAGAGGGGGGGAGGGGAAAAATGTCAGGGGGAGGGAAAAAACGTCAGGGGGAGAGCAGAATTAGTGCATGCAGAGAGCCATTGCTACTCATCAAGGACAGGAGCCCAAGTGGCCTGGTTACATCAGTACTTTCTGAATTTGTCCCTCAGCTGCTGTTGCAGCAGCACACCAGAATTTATTTTCCTTTCTGTAACGTGCTGGTGTGTTTTATGCAGGACCTTCTATGTGGGCATGAAGAACATGCAGCAGGAAACTTCAGATTCAAGGCAACTCCTGGCCATGACGCTAGGAGGGACTTAGGCTTAGAGCAGACCCGAAGGATGTAGTTTTCCCCTTCGGGTGGATGGAACCACCCGGCAGATCACACGTACAGTGAGCAAAGCTAGAGCTCACAAGCACAACACGTAGCTTATGCAATTATGCTGTGATGGCCATTGGCACAGAAGCGTGGATTTATGTTCCGGCGAATGTCTAAAACAGCGAGTGTAGGAATTCGGTCTCCTTGGTGACAAAACCAACCAATGGAAAACATAAAAAAAAAAAGGAAGCTAAAACGGTCCATGGACCCTGCTTTTATTTTCAGAGTGGAGTACA
The DNA here is from genome assembly GCF_028500815.1 of Rissa tridactyla. Classification (NCBI taxonomy): domain Eukaryota; kingdom Metazoa; phylum Chordata; class Aves; order Charadriiformes; family Laridae; genus Rissa; species Rissa tridactyla. The sequence continues at coordinate 43,750,761 of NC_071472.1, forward strand.
GTGAATTAGCCTGTCTCTTATCTGCTTTTGTATCCGTGGCTGGATAGCAGAGGATGCCTGGCTTAACTGTTTGGCTGTTCACGATGGACAAGCATCCTTTAAAAAAAGAGGCCTCCAGTTTGCCACAGACAAAGATGATCAAGGAATCTAGGCTGGAGGGACAAGTAGCAAGGTAATCTTTCAGCTCTTAGTCACCTGGTTTGTATCTGACAAATGCAGTCAATATCAGTGGGAAGCCGCTCGATGCCCTAAGTGGAATGAGTTGCCTTTTTCCTTGCAAACGCATAACTGGTTTCATCAGAGATTGCACTGTGAGTTGACATTAATGGGTAAACCCTTGGGGGGTTTTAGAGGAGATGGCAGACTGAGTGAAAGGACTGACCGCCCCAGCTTGCGCGTGGAAAGGTGGCACCCTCTCTGGAACAGCCCCTTGCAGCTCCCCAGGGTCTCACCACCATCATAAAAGATGTCCTCTGGCTACAGGCAGGAGGTCAGTATGCCCAGTACAGCTCCTGCCTTCTCTTGCCTTTTTGTTCTGTGTAGAAGAAATCCAAGTCATCCCAAACCAGGATTGCCTATCCCAGGAGCATCCCTGGAGAGGAGAATTAAAACAGGATTAAGCCGCCAGCTAGCTGTAATGACAGACCTTCCTTCCCATGAGGGGAAAAGAAGCCAGCACAGCCCCTGTGCAAGCAAGAAAACTTGTGAAATGTTTTGCATGCTCAGCTCCTATGGGCAGCTCTCTACGTGACCTTGGGCACCATCCTTACCATACAGTACTCCATCTCTAACCTCACAATAATGATGCTGAGTTTTGGTATAATTGATGCTGAGTTTTTCCCATCCTGCAGAACCCGTGTTGACGCAGCAAGCAGGGGAAAACGGCTGCCACTTGTGTAGGAGCATCGCCCTCCAGAGACATGTGAGCTGTTATAGCCCATGCTGATCCACAGAAAAAAGGGAGCTGCTCTCCTATGAAGACATCTGAGCCTCTCAGAGAAGAGACAGATCTTAAGATAGCAGAAGTCACCACCTCCCCAGCATGGTGCAGCCATCTAGGGTCAAGCCAGACCTGGCCATGGGCAGTCGAAGCAGAGAGCTGACGGCAAAACCGTGATTTTACTGAAAGGTGGTGGTCCCTTACCAGCACAGACTTTTGCGAATGGCAGCGAGGGGTCTTTGACATTTGCACACTGGTTGGGAGCATCTTATGGTGAGTGTTTGGCTCACGGTCCTGCTGATTGGAGGTACAGAGTTTGAGAGCAAGGGGGACTTTTTACTACCTGCTAGGAGCAAAGTCATAGAGTCATAGAACGTGTTGGGTTGGAAGGGACCTTTAAAGGCCATCTAGTCCAACCCCCCTGCAGTAAGCAGGGACATCTTTAACTAGATCAGATTGCTCAGAGCCTCATCAAGCCTGGCCTTGGACAGTCCTCCAACAGCTGTGCGTTTCTGATATCCCAGACATGGGTTTTCCTTGGATCTGGTGTGCTCTTAGTTTAGAGGCTGCGACAGCCAGGATTACTCTGCTCAGTGCCTTCTGGAGGTGGCCTCATCTTTGGAGTGCTGCTGGGCTGAAAGCCACCTGTGTGCCCTGAGTGCAGCAACGCACCCTCAGCAAGTTTTCCTGCAAAACAAATGCCTCGACAACGCCAAATCAAAACATTTTTTGCTTCGGATCAACAGGCTAGAAAGAAAGATTAGGTTTCCCAGGTGCAAAGTTTCCCACAGAAAATATTGGAGCCCTGTTTTCTTTCCGATTAATCAATGTTGTGACCCTCTCCCTTCAAGTTATTCTAGTAATGCCCCAGGATCTTAATTAAGACTGAGCCCTGCAGCTCTTGGCATTGTGCAAACACATGGGAAGACTCCAGCCCTTCTCTAGAAAGCTTCTCATCTAGTTTGGTTTAGGCAAATGCATCCATTGAAACTTTTTTTTTTTTTTTTTTTACTTATTCAACAGTGCTACAATGGAGGCTTTCATCTCTACTTCTTGTGTGTATTCCAATGTCATGCCCTCTGCTTTCAAAGGCTTAGGTTTGCCTTTAATTGTGTTGAGAGCCTTTGTCTCTAAGCCTTTAATAATGGATTTTTTCTCCTCTGCCAAAAGAAGAATTTTGTTTCTTTGCTGGCTTTTCTTCTAAAGCTAAAGTGACAGTTCCCTCTTCTCTGTGAGATTTACAAAGCTTATCTTTTAATTTTCAAGAGCCAAACACCAGGGCTGGGGGGGAAGGAAACGTCATCACGCCTTTTAAACACTGTCGCTAGGAGAAGGCTTAATGATCTAGAAATACATAAACTGCACGCTCTCGGGGTTGCTTCAATTTAGTTACACTAAACTGCCGCTCTTGGCAGACACCTGCCGAAGGATGGATCTGGGGGGGCCCAAGCCGTCACTTTCTTATGAGCCTTGCCCTGCTGAAGCCCCAGCTTTGCCGTTTGGAGGGCAGGGGCACCCACCCACCGCCGCGCTGTACCCCCCAACACCCGGGGCAGATCCTTGCCTGCTGCGCTGTGCTGGGACCATCTCTCCTGTCCGAGACTCTAGATGCGTACAGAGAAAAAGTCATGCACTGGCATTTTTTTGGGGGGAAAAGGGGGGGATTTGAAAGTGCTCTGTGCTGGCTGTAGGTCACAGTCCCCTTAGACGGGATGCCATTCCCAGTGGAGGCTCCTAGCTCGGGTGTCTGTACTGGCGTTGATTGAGTGTGCTCATTCGCAGAGTAAAGCCCTTCCCGGGGTCAGGGCCGTGCTCTGCTTGCGGAGCTGCTCTTCAACAGGGCACAGAGAGGCTCCCAGTGCATTTTGTGCAATTCAGTGGCAGGATATGGAGGCAAGAGGCTGTCGGGCACTTTGCTTCCACGGAAGAAAGTAACCTGTGGTCAGCTTGAGAGATGACTGTGGTGTGTGACTTGAGCCTGTCTTCAAGTATTAGAAACCAGAAAGCAAAGACAGATCCCATGTTCCTTCTGCTCTAAACTCACTGTCGTGTCTCATGGCTTGGAGGATTTGCCTCAGCATTAGGGAGGATGTCCTGGGAGTGCAATCAAGGCCTTCTGGGATGAGGTGGAGCAAAGTGCTCTTCCAAGCTGTAAGTTCTTCTGCCCATGCCAGAGTGTGCTGGTTGTGCTGGAAACACAGGTCTGGAGAGAGGGTGACTTTCCACTGAGCAATAAATGGATTAAAGGGTTTCATATGAATTGAACTCTGCTGATTTACCCTGTCTGAGGAGCTGGTGCTAGAGCAGGTCTTACTTTTGTGCTGGCCCATAGTAGAATTTGCTTGATGAGTTTTGCTTGGAGTATGACAACTCAGAGCAGGAGGGAGTCATTTTGCAGCTAGTTCATGGTCGCTGTGATGGGAGAACTAGCCTTGAAATGAGTTACAGCGGAGAAGAGCTGAAAAATAGTATTTTCCAGATGGTGGGAAGCAATGCTGTTATGAAACTGGTGTTTGGGGCTGTCTCTGATATAAGCAAAGTTTCTGAGAAGCAGAAGGCTCTTCGGCTGTTGCCTGCACCGTGTTCCTGGAGACCCCTGCAGGATGTCCTTCCTTGCCTTGGCAGAAGTCCATCACGCCTCAGCCACCACGCATGAAGTGTTTCAGCCTCAACTGTGCAGCATTTTGTAATGAAACTGTTAAATCTGAAACCATGATTGTCTCTGGAGCATGCTGTGGGGCTAAGCGCGGGGCACATCTTCATGCAGGGTGCAGCAAGGGCCATGTTTAACTGGAGCCCACCTGGTACTACCAGCACTACGTGCCCAGAAATCATAGAATTATAGAATCATAGGATAGTTTGGGTTGGAAGAGACCTTTAAATGTCATCTAGGCCAACATCCCCTGCAATGAGGAGGGACATCTTTAACTAGATCAGGTTGCTCAAAGCCTCATCAAGCCCGGCCTTGAATGTCTCCGGGGATGGGGCCTCCACCACCTCCACCACCTCTCTGGGTGACCTCTTCCAGGTTGATACACGCAGGTGTGCGCACTCGCACCCCTGCACACCCCCTGCCAGATCCACTCCCCCCTGCCTGCATCATATGGGAGGCTGAATCTTCAAAACCACAGTGTTCCCAGTCTCTCTCCATGCTTCTGATTTGAAAGAGGCACATGAGCACTTTCCCCTTCAGCATCCCCCTGCAATGAAAAGGAAATCATTAAGACATTTTGCAGCAGGAGCCATGGGTTGTGATGCCAGGTATTGTGCACTTCGTTCCTCTGGGTGGCTGGTCCTCAGCCCTGGCAATGAAGGACTGGTGGAGCAGAGAGCCCAACTCCTTCTTGAAGGTATTAACCCAGGAATGGAGTTCTGGGCTGAACGCAGCGTCATGGAGGCTTCATGTCATGCACTGCTGGGCACAGCAGAAGAGAAACGGCTGCCTCCCAATGTGCAGCTTGTTTTAACACCATGCGTAGATGGTGAATGTATGTCTTGTTTCCTTCAGCATGACCTTGCGTCCGCTCCCAACTCAATCTAGACTCTGATACTGTGGTGAGCAGCATGGCGTAAATCTTCAGGCAAACAGCTGAATATTGTAACCTCATTTGGTAAATGAGAAAAATAGGCTTCCCAGAAGACGCTTTTTGCTTTAATTATTAAATAAATAGGAAAACAGCCTTCTGTCTAGCTGAGCTGGCAGCTTATGAAGAGATTCAAGTGAAACCAATGCGACCAGCTAGCTGTCAGGTTTCCAGCCTGTTTATTCCTCCTCTGGAGCATCCTGGTGTGAGTCTGGGAGCTCTGCTCTGTGCAGGGTGTAGCAGGAACCAGAGGGACAGGCACTGCTGCTGAGGGCCCTGCTTGTCCTTGCATGGGCAAAATATGGTGGGATCTGCTGCCCACTGTCAGGAGTTGGGGCTTCCCACTGTCCAGGAGACCGCTGCAGGCACAAGTCACTTCCACTTAGACAGAGTTCATGGAAAAATGAACAAAAGTGTCACCTCCACATCCTCTGGCGAGAGGCTCTTCATGTCAGGAGCAAACAGGAGGAGAGCTGTCTGTAGGCAGAGGAGGCCACAGCTGGGACGTTCAAGATACAACCCAGCCTGTTGCCTCTGTAGGAGACAACGTGTCCCTGGGAGTTGGCTTTGATTTGGAAGGGCAGCCAGTGACGACAGACAAAGATGGGGGTGCTAGCAAGCCACAGGATGCCTGATACTCCTGCCAAATCCTTAATAGCTTTATTTGGGTGAGTTCAACTCTTTATTCCACTTCTTCCCTTTCCAAGTGAGAAGCATGGAGGAGCTACATGTCATACCTCGTGCTGTCTCTTTGGCTTCCCTGTAGCCGGGGGGGTATTCTTGCTGAGCTTGGCATGTTCACAATCACTGGGGTAGCAAACTGCACCTATGCCTCCAGGGGCACGGAGATGAGAGCCAGGGCATCTCATCCTCCCAACTACTGCCTTGTGCAGTACAATATCCCCTCTGTCCTAAAAAGGCTTCAGATTTTAATCCCAAAATAGACATTTCAACAAAATTCTGGGTTTTTTTAAAAAAACATCTGAAAGATGCTGCTTTCATTTCAGGCAGAGGGAACTCATTCTGAAACCTCAAGAGGTGCTGTGAAATGGGATCATCATCCGCCAGGGAGCTCCAGTGCCTATGTGCCTTACAGCAATCGTGACGAATTCTCATCCCAGCCTGGCATGTGAGTTACATGGTGCCACTCGTGAATACCGGGAAGTTTGCTGAAACTCTCATTTAGCAGCGCAGGCTGGGTTTGTAACTCTGTGATGACTCCATGGTGGTTTTAGGCTTGTGACTGTAAAAGCAGACAGCAATGTCTAGCAAATAACACACACTCCCAACAAGGCTCAGTTTGTTTTTTCTCGTCTTGCCATGCACAAGTACTTTTTCTTCTTTTATTTATTTCCTTCTCCTTGCATCCTGTCTCATTTTGCATTTTGCTTCCATTCCCATGCACATAAAGGCCGGTACAAGACCAGCCAAATCTCTGGTCCTCTCCAGTGGAGGTTCCAGACCCAGACATTAAAGCTGCCTGAGCAAATCAGTAAGGGTTGTTCCTCTCCACTGTCATCTTTTCATACTTTTGGTGGGCTCCAGTAAGGTTGAAGCATCCCTTTTCCACTGGCCTGATCTCCAGACCCCCTTGTAGGTCAAATGAGGAGGAGAAGCAAGCTCTCCTCAGCGGATGGAGCAGGCGTTTGCTGCAGGGCCGGGGCAGGCAGACAGCACAGTGCCTCCCAAAACCAGCACCCTACCTCCTCCTGCCGAGCAGCTGACCAGACCAAATGTTGCATTGGAGCCAAGCAGCTCGTACTCATCCAGGCTTCCAGCTTAGAAAAATCTCACAGAGAACAAAACCATCAGGAACATACAGCTGCTCTAATTCATACACTCTTTGATACACTCAGCTTCCCCAGTGTATTTGCTCTCTGGGCTTCCAGCGGAGACTGCAGAGAGCGAAGCAGCCTGACAGGACAGTTCCCAGATGGGGAACAATTTCATGGTAACCGAAGGCTACTGATCCTTTCCCGCTTTGCCCTTTGGGCACAAACTTGAACATAGGAAGTTCCACCCAAACACGAGGAGGAACTTCTTTCCTTTGTGGTTGGCAGAGCCCTGGCACGGGCTGCCCAGAGAGGTGGTGGAGTCTCCGTCTCTGGAGACATTCCAAACCCGCCTGGACGCGTTCCTGTGCCTCCTGCTCTGGGTGACCCTGCTCTGGCAGGGGGTTGGACTAGATGATCTCCAGAGGTCCCTTCCAACCCCGACCATTCTGTGATTCCCTGGTTGCTGGCGGTAGGCAGCAGAGGAGAGCCTGGAGGAAAAGCAGTCAGTCTTCAGGCATACAGCATGCGTGTTTTTCGCAGGAAGGTGCAGGCTCAAATGAATGCATAAGGAGTGAGGTGGCACTTTTTTGGAGCAGAAATCCTGAAATGCTAGTCTTGCAGGAACTGCATTTACCTGCTGCTGAGCTGTTCAGCATCCCCTGTCTGCTGGAGCAGCGCAGCCTGTTCAGAGAGGGAGGTGTACGACTGCTAGAAAATGCTTGTCGTTGATGGGAATTGACATAATGCTGTGGATTTAATGAAGCAGCATCCATCAGTGAAAGGAAAAAAGAAATGGAAGGGAATTGGAGGGGGGTTACTTTCTCTTTATTATTGTTTTTAAGGGAGGAAGAATTGTTTCGGCATTTTAATAGTTATTGACAGTCAGCTTAGTAGCAAAGCAAGATCTTAGCAATGTGCTGTAAGTTATTCTAGCAGGTAGGACTCTTTTTCCTGCCATCTCCCTTTCTTCCACCTTTGCACAACAGCAAACTGTTCTTACAGCTTGCTCTTTTGTCACCATGAGTGTGGCCAGTGTGGGCAAGGACACCCCAATTTCAGGAGCTGGCGGAACCCCGCACAGAGGAGCAGCTGGCCATCATTCAGGGACAGAGTGTGATGCTCCCTGTCTTGGGCATGGAGGCAGACCCTCATCTGCCAGCCTTGCTGTAGGCTTTTCACCCCAAAACACAAGCTATGTGATCACCTTTTAGGTGGGACTCAGAGATCTGAAGCTGGGACCCGCAGTCTTGTTTGAATGAATGTTAGCCTGTATGGCATCAAGAGAGATCAGAAAGCATCAGGCTGGCTTATGAGGGCAGCACCCCCCCTTGGCATAATCCATCCCCCTAGCCGCGCGTACAAATGCGAAGAGGAAATGTTATTTCTGTGGTGACGCATCCTTGAGAGCACCTAATCTGGATTTATTGAGGTCGTAAAACTGACTTAGCACTGCGGTACCTAGACTGTAGGATAAATAGAAGTCTTCTATTTATAATGCTGCCAATCTGGCACCACTCACAAGCACTAAAAATAAAACCTTTTGCAAAGCAAGTCGAATTAATGGGTGCTCTTTTTGCATTGTCTATGAACCAGACCCTGATCCTGTGGCACGCTGTGTGCTGTCGGCATTTGGCAGAAATTCTGCACAACGTTGCTGAAATGCCATCTCTTTGGAAGGCTGGGCAGTAACGTCCCCGTGGCAGTGGCTCCTCCTTTCCCTTTGGGTGGTGCCCACTTGTGGGCCCTCTGCAAGTCTGTGGCAGGAATTATTAGCCCTGATAATCAAACTACAAGTGAAGCCCAAGAAAAAAGGAGTTTGCTGTGCTGGAGCTGCCTAGTGCATACTTCTGGTCTGTCTGCATGGGGCTGGATTGATTCAAGGTAGCACAAGTCGCATCCATCTCTCCTGCTACGCTCACACAACATGTGTCTGTGTTACCAACATGGGCACCAGGTCCTCTTGCTCTGAGGCCCCAAAAGCAGAGGGAATGCGTCAGACACTGAGGCAGAGCCTGGACTGACGTGGCTGCTCATCAGAGCCAAGCAACCCTGGTCTCATCAGGCTTGTGCAGTCCACCACGTGGTAGTCAGTGGCTGGGTACCCTAGGAGAGTGAACCCTAATTAACTTTTGAAGTGATCTGTTTAAGGTGCAAATTAACCCACCACGGATCTTCTTTCCCAGGACTGAAGTGAGCCTCACCTTCCAACTATATTGAGTTTGATACCAAACATATTTTTTAATATGAAATCCTAGCACTGTTTAACTCACATAAAATCTGGATTTCTAGTGGATACCATTTTCCCCCACTAGCCCACCTAGCACAGCAGAAGGGTCCCACACCTTGTTCTCTGCTTGTGTTATAAAGTTGAATAGCCTCCTAGCTTTCTTCTCTTTGATACGAAAGCAGAGACCTGGATTTTATCGTTAACATTGTTGTGGACAAGATCATAAGGCAGATACCTGCTGTTGTGATTGAACACCAGCCGGGCTTCCCTTACAATGTTTTCTGGTTTTGCATTTATTTTCAAAGCAAATCAGGCTCTTCTTTCCTGTGGATTCCAACTGAGGTCTACGAACACCACCCCGTTGGTTCTAGCTGCTCATTGTGTGGAGAGGCAGGAAGGGGGACTGGTGCCAAAGCTGGTCCTCCACCAGCTCTCCTTTCAACACGCCTGGCTTCAAGAAGTGACCTAAATGAGAAGAGCAGCTTCTTGCTGACCAGCTGCTAACCAGGGCTGCCAGGAACCCTGTGGTCACTTTGATGTCCTCCCGGCACAGACAAGAGTGTGGCGCTCAGCCCACACCAGCGCACTGTGTCGCTAATCGGGCTGGCAGGGCTATGTGGGAACGTCACCGTCATGCTGGGAGTGGATAGCGAGCCCTCGATGGGGGCTTCTGCCAGGGTCCTGGCACACAGGAGGAGTCCTGAGCATCAAAACCTCACATCTCACACTGACTGTGTTCAAAGGAGCATTTCTGGCTCCAAGAAGGGACTTTTTTCTCAAGTCATTTTTTCTTCCCATAGGAAACCTTTATGGCAGAGCCAGCACAGTCTGAGTTAAGGTGTGGGCATCAGGCCTGACGCAACATGGTGTGGAAGCAACAGACGTTGATGTTCCCTTAAACTCATGATCAGGTTTGTTGGCTGTTTCTTTTGGCTTTTTCTACCCGTGACTTCACTCAGTTTGGAGACAGTAGGTGCCACAGACATAGGGGAAAAATCATTCCCAAGCCTCCTGTCCCAAATGGTACACACCAAGAGTACCATTAAGCATGATGGGGCTGAGAAGGATAAGAAGCAGCTGGCCCAAAGTGTTGCTTTACAGAACAGCTTAAGGGATGGTCAGGGGCTTGGAGGGTACCAGCAGCAACACGCCACCTACCTAATGGCCCTGTGGAAGGTCACACAAAGCTAGGCCACCCTAAATCCAACGTGTAGCAGGTTGAAAAGGAGCTACAGCCCTGCAAAATGTTCCTAAGCTCTCCAGTGATCGTCTCTGGCCACCTGGGACACCATGTGACTACCCAAAAGCTACCTAAGCCCTCAGCCTGGCCTGTTAGCAATGAGGTCCTGAGCCCTGGTTCACCCTGAGCAGCACATGCATGTGGGATGTTTTGCTGCCCAAATTACCTTCCCCAGCACCTGTGTCTTCCCATCTTAAAGCAATCGGAAAACAGGCACTGCAAAAACTTGCAAGCTGCACAGCAGCAAGTGCAGGCGAAGGGGGTTTTAAGAGCTTTAGTGTGGTGCTGTGACCAAATTTGTTTGGCTCTGGGTCCTCAGGGACACCAGATGAGCCTAAATATTGGTGGGGTTAATGCACACCCATAAAACCTGAGGTGAGATGAAGGCAGTGCTCTCAGGGGCTGCAGCCACCCATGAACGGAGCTGCCTGCAGAAGGTTGGAGCCCAGGGTGCGGGACAGCCCTTGCCAGGCAGGCAGGTGGCAGCTTGATGGCAATTGCACAGTTGGGCAGTCTTGGAGAAGAAAGCCGGAAGGCCAAGTCATTCCAGCACAGTAAGTGCAGTTAAGCACTGCCATATGGCTGCTTCTGCAGAGGAAGAAGCACACAGGGAGTGAGCCATCCCCACCGCTTTTCCTTTAAAATGAACTTTGCAATTCTCCTCCTGCAAGTACTGGAAAAACTTCATGGCCTGTGGGGGGTCACAGGAGTTGGCAAAGTAATTTCAGAGAGCCCTAGGAAAATGAGCCACAGGGAATACAGGAATTCCCCATGAATATTATCCAGTCTTTCGCTCTGCCCCAACTACATCTGGGAGGAGGCTGGTGGCAAAAGTGCAAGGCATTTCTAATGGTGGAGAAGCTGAGGTGGATCAGAGAAAAGGGAGAAAAAAACTTTATTAAGGATGGGGGGGAAACCCCCACCATGCCAGATGTGGAGGAGGGAGAGAAGAAGTGGCTGCTGCTGGCCAAAGAGTGTTTTGAGCTGGTAGAAACTATTGCAACCAGAAAAAAAATTATTTGAACAGGTCTATTTCCTGCAAGGTTTTTGCTACAAGTTGGGAGGAGAGTAGGCAAATGTTTTCCAGCAAGGGCAGGAAAGAAAATAGGAGGATTTTCTGCTTCCTTTAATAAATCCATGGCTTTTGTCCTCAGTGTTTCCATTAGCTAGCCTGTCTTAACCCTTGCAGCACCACTAACTGTGTTGGCATGGGGTTACCAACACAGACAGAAATCTGACTTGCTGACAAAAGTTTTCTTGAGTACATCTCTCTCTGCAGATGGAGAGCAAAAGGCAGCTCACTCAGGGACTGAGCGAAAATAAGAGCCTGGAGAGCAAGAGGCTGGGGGAACAGCGGCTTTCTTAAGTGATTGATCCTCAGAGACCATTTCTTAGCAGACAGGAGGAGAGCGTCTGGGGAAAGCTCTTTTGGAGGCAGAGCATCCTTCGCTGCAGTGGGCTCGGAAGAAAGGATGGGAGATGTACCAGAGAGACAGCTGGTGGGTGGGAGGAGGGAAGGTGCGGAGCTTTGCGGCAGGGCAGCAAGTAATGCGCATGTTTGCAGGCTGGGAATTTTGGGGGCTGAATGATGGAATTTGCTTCTTTGTAGCAACTGAGATTTCACTGGCAGTGGAAGATTTCTTCTCCCCCATACCAGGCCCCTTCCAGAACCAAACCCCAGCATTGCTAACAGCCCATAGCTCATTGTCTACTTGTTTTTTCTTAAAACCTCAGCTCAGAAATCTTATAATTGCATGAGAATATCTGCTTTAGTCTTTTCAAAAGGGTCTTTTTTGAAAAGGTTTGACCCTGCTGGTCAAGAAAGAAGCTTTAAAACCATGCAAGACCAGAAGACAGAAGGAAACAAACAACTGTGAACAATTAAAAACTCCTCCAATAAGCCAACCGTCTTTTGGGGACATTCATGATGCTTGAATGCAGGTGGCTGGCAGGATCGCAACTCCAAACCACAGCTGCTAGAGCTGTTGAAAGAAACATCACCATCTCAATCACTGCACACGAGCTGCGATAGCTAAAAGCTTGCCTCCGGTCCCCTTCCCCTTCCTCACTCCAAAACCCGCCATTCCTGGTGCCTGTAAAAATCGCCTTGTTTTATGTGAGCGCAGGAAGCAGCCAGCAGGCGCAGCCGGGCTTTGACAGCCTGTTTGCAGGGGGACAGCCCTCCTGCTGATGGGGTGGTGAAGGCCACGAGCAGCTCCTAGAGAGCTCCCACTGCAGCCTCTGCCCCTTTGCTAGCATAATTCAGTGGGGTTGGGGATCTCACAGATCCCTCTTCTCATGGAGGAATGTACTAATTACCTACCCTATAAAAGCCATGGTAATAACTTTTTCACCCTCTGGGCTTTGCTTTCCTTCTGGCACACTGACAGTGTTTCATGGCAGCACATCCCTGCTTGGTTCCTTGTGGCTGCCGTGCTCCATGGCTCATGCTCTGGGCTGTGCACAGGAGCCACACAAATGCCCATGTCTCCAGCTTGCCATCCCCAAGACTCACTCAGCAAATGCACCTTGCTGCTTGTGGTCCCTTCAAGCAGGCCACAGTGCCCAGGCAATGCTTTTTGTGCTGTAGCTTCAGCAGTCCGGCGCCCCTATCCTAGTATGGCCAGGGTTTTATCACTGGCATCATCACCTCCCAGCATCTCTGCTCTTGGCACTGTCCCCTGCCAGGTGCCTTTGCACTGCTGCAGCTCTCAAGGCAGGACTGGCATTCCCATGCAACGAGCTCTGCACCAAGCTCTCCCGCAGCACCACTTTGCATCACGCTCGCATGCAGTTTCCAAAACATGTAGCTCCGTGGCTGTCTTTTCCCTCTGGTATAATCATGGAGTCATAGAATGGTTTAGATTGGAAGGGACCTTAAAGATCATCTAGTTCCACCCCCCTGCCCTGGGCAGGGACACCTCCCACCAGCCCAGGTTGCTCCAAGCCCTGTCCAACCTGGCGTTGAACCCCTCCAGGGGTGGGGCAGCCACAGCTTCTCTGGGCAACCTGGGCCAGTGTCTCACCACCCTCACAGTAAAGAATTTCTTCTTAATATCTAATCTAGATCTACCCTTTTTCAGTTTGAAGCCGTTACGCTTTGTCCTATCACTACATGCCCTTGTAGTGCTTGTCTCCAAGCACTACAGATTTCTTGTAGCCCCCCTTCAGGTACTGGAAGGCTGCTATAAGGTCTCCCTGGAGCCTTCTCTTCTCTAGGCTGAATGACCCCAACTCCCTCAGTCTTTCTCCATGAGAGACGTGCTCTAACCCTCTGATCATTTTCATGGCCCTGATTTCATCATTTCTGAACACCTCTGAGGTGGAGCATCCCCTCTTGCAGCACAGGCTGGTGAGCAAGAGCGTGCTTGGTGAAGGAGCTGTGGCAGGAGACAGGGGGGACACACAGTGTCTCACCGCTGGCTGCCAGCAGAAAGGCAAAGGCTGCATCCAGGCAGATAACAGAGGCCCAGACCAAAAGTGACAAGAGCAATGATTAATATGTGGGCACAGGCTGTGCGCAATCCCAGAAGAGAGACTTTTAAGAAATGCCTTAGTGGACGCTATGATGGATGGGAAAAAAAACACACAAACCAAAACCAAAACAACAACCTAGCAGGCTTCAAACCAATATTTGTGCTGCTAATTGCTTTTAAATTCCCACAGCATAATGAACATGTACATTTCCCTCACCTAGCACTCAGCTGAGAATTACTTACTCGAACACCCAGACGCAGGGGCTGAATACAAATGCTGTAGCTCACCCGTGTGCTGCTCCCTGCAAACTCCGGTGTGGTGCTGGCTGCCGATGCTGCTGGGCATGACCACCCCTGCCTGTCCCACAGCCCACGGCCAACCCCCTGCCCACCTCCCTCTGCCACTCAGCGATGCTCCCGACCCTGTTTCCTGGTCTGCCAGCACGCTTACCCCACCCCAGGAGCAACTCCTGGCTTGTGCTGCAGACAGGGCATTGCTCAGCCCTCTCTGGATGTGCTTTTTTTATTGTAGGTGATTTCCACTGGAAATACGTGCTCTTCTCCTGAGCCCGGTGCCTGGCCTCTGCAGCTGCTGTGGTAGCTCAGTAATTCCTTGGGCTTGCTAGGGATGTTTCTCAAACACCGCTGACCACTTGAAGTGGCTTCTCCTCTTCTCAGCAGCCCCAGTCTCTTCATGGCATGTTTTCCTGGGTTTGAAGTCTCTCGAGTCTCCGTCCCTGGAGACATTCCAAACCCGCCTGGACGTGTTCCTGTGCCACCTGCTCTGGGTGACCCTGCCCTGGCAGGGGGTTGGACTGGGTGATCTCCAGAGGTCCCTTCCAGCCCTGATCATTCTGTGATTCTGTGAATCAAGCTGAGCTGGTGCAGAGACTCTCTCTGAAACTGTACTGTGCGGACGTGGACTGTTGTGGTCCTGCCAAAGGACTCAGTGGCTTTCTGTGCTGCTGACCGAGTCATTAGTGGCTATAATAATTATAGGGGAGCACTTGAACTTCAGGGGAGGCCTAACTGGATCTAAATTTGTGGGGTTGGGCAGGTTTCTTCCTCTTTTAAATGGTCATTAACGGTGTTTGGTTAAAGCAGTGGGAGAACTGCAATGAGTGGTTTGGTAGCTGGAGCGGGAGGTATCATTGTGTCTGTGTGTTTATGTCCTCCTCCGCTATGGACTGACCACCTCTGGTAGGACTCTTGGCAGAACCCAGCGCGTGTAAATGGTGCTGTTGGTAAATTGTCCATCTGGTGCTATATAGTGGGAATAAAGAGCAAATGATGGAAGATATCTTTGAGTTTCCTGAAAGCGTGTATAACCTGCACGTATTGGCTTGGTCAGGCTGGGGGGAGCATGGAGCTGTTGAGCCAAGCCAGAGAGGAGCCAGGTGGCTACGGTGACCGGACTGCTTTAGTGAAGGCAGAAGAGCTACCTTTGGTTTTAGCACAGTAATTTGATGTGTGCTAGGGGCTGTTTCTTTGTCCTCACACACTGGCTCCAGATGGTTTTAATGCAGAGAGCTACTACATCACCCACTAAGCAAACAGAAGGGAGGAGGAAGGGATGGCAAACCAACCTGGCATGCAAGGTCGTAGCGGCTCAGCTGTGCTGGTGGCATGCAGCAAAGGTGTGGGCTTCTGCCCAGAGTCAAATCTCGGTTATGGGGGCAGCAGGGAAGCTCTCGGCTTGGTCATGTCCCCCATCAGAGCCCTGTGAACTCTGCACATAAAAGCAGTGTCAGGTTCTGGGATGATGGTCCCAAAAGGACCATCCAAGCAACACCTAAGGGAGTCCTTCCTTGCAAGGGAAGAGGTGCTTGGGTGCAGTATTTTTCTGAGCTACGTGTAGGACATGGAGCCCAGGCTCTCGCCTACACAAGGTTGGGGGGTTCAGTACCTCTCTGAGCTCCCCATCCCACTGGACCATGCAGTTCACAGAGCTGGGTCCTCCGGTAATGTGTTTTTCCTTGTGCTTTTTGCCCTCTGCTGAGGGAGAGCTTTGCTGCCATCTCTGCGTTGCAAAGAGGACTGAGTCAGTTTTGCCTTTTAAGAGGGAAGGTTGGGTTGCAGTCATCCCAAACACAGCCCTTTCTCCCCAAAACAGCTGGCGAGGCGGAGGGACCCACCCTGAGAGCGCTCCCTCCTGCCCTGGGTCCTGCTCTGCCATCCGTCATGAAGAGCCTTTAAAGTAATTGCTACACGGCTGCTTTGGCTGGGAACAGATGATGCCAAGCCAAAGGCTAGGCAGGCAATTTCACTTGGTGTTGTAATAAGGGCACCCCAGTGCCCGTGCTTTGCAGGTGTATTATTAATATTCACAACCTTAAAAAAATCGCTGCTCTGCCCCAGCTGCTCTTTGCTTGTAGGAGCCGTTTGAAATCCACGTTGCCTTTCTTTATAGCCTTTAGCCAGGCACCTTCTGTGAACTGGATCCTCTCCTACTTAAGACACAGAGCCAGCAAAACCTCCTTGAAAACCCGAATGCTGGAAGCCGGCAGCGAAAGTTTCATTTTCTGACTTGCTGGGTAGGGGGTAGAAGAGTCTGCTCCTCTCCCTCTCCCAGACTGTTCCAGGTTTCCCCAGGTGACTTTGTTCCCCTTTCACTGGGAGGTTTCCGCCCGCTGTTGTGTGAGTGCTGCTCTCGTCCTGCAGGTCCGTCCTGCACGTCCAGGACATGGAAACTGAGGCAGAGGTGGGGACAGGGAGCAGGTCGCCATGCAAGCAGCAGCTCAGATGAATCCCTTCCCAGCAGATGACATGCTGGACTTAGGAGCTCTTCCTTCTCCGGTGGTGGCCGGGCATCCAAACACATGCTTGAGTGGCTTTCTTGTGAGTAACTCTGTCGTGAGCTGTGCAATCACAAGGATAGATCTCATAGATAATCTTCCTCCATGGTGGAAATATTCCACTTATTTTTATCCTCGTTTCCTGTCTGTTAGCCAGTTAATTATCCCTCGGAGGACTTTGTCTAAGTCTCTCTTGGGAAGGACACTTGGCAAAAGCTGCCTGAATGTCCTTGTCCATTTAAATGATAACAGAGGATTCAATTTTAGTACCTTCTGCAGAAAAAGTCTTTTTGTTTTGTGAGACTGTGTGGTTGTTTTTTTCCCCTGACTGTGACAAGCTGCCAGTAGCAGAGCTTTCCTCTCTGGATCTTCTCTGCCGCGATGCACGTGCAAGCAGCCATCTCTGCAGAAGTGTGAAGAGGAGGTGCTTGTACTCCAGCATGTCCATGCATTAAATGGATGGACACCTGGGCTTGCTCCAAAGCTGCTTGTCATGCTCTGGGGCCGTCCTGCTGCGTCGAATCCCTCTGTTCTCCCGATCATCAGCCTCTTTCATGGAGGTCCTTGAGGAAGCATTTAAAAATGCAAACCATTTGTGTTGCCATAGCAATGGCTTTTCTGGAAATGGGGGAAAAAACTACGCATCCTCTGGAGGTCAGAGGCTCTTTGTGGGATGTGGTGGGTTTGCGGTGGGTGCTGGTAGTGGGAGCGCAGGTTGCAGCCTCTTGCTGCAGGTTCCTCGCTGCTGCTGTGGGGCTGCGTGGGAGACCCACTGCCAGCCCCGGTGCCTCCCGAGAGGAACCGCTCAGGCTTAACTTGCAGATACCTCTGGTATCGACCATCCCTCACCCTCCTGTAAACCCAAGCTGTGGCTTCATGTAAGCCCAAGCTGCAGCCAAAGGAGCTCTCCAGATGAACAAACACGACTTTGGAGTTTCCCAACAGGCTCAGAGTGAGTACAGGACTGCCATGTGAAAACATGGAGCGCAGTGGCTGCATCCTCCCCGCTGTCACCTGTCCCTTTGCCTTAGACTTGCAGGGACTGGGTCCCACGGTCCCCAGTTCTCCACTTGCAGATTGACCCTATTAACTCAGGAGAGGGACTCACTCAATATTCACCATGTTGTGCTTGGGATGAGGCATGGCAAATCTCTTGTTTAGCATTCCCATCATGGCAGGAGAACCTATCCAACATACTGAAGCTGTAGAGTCAAGTAGGAACACAGGAAAGTGCTGGCAGCAAAACCACTGCAACCCTCACCACTTCCAAAACCACAGCTGGTGGATGGTAGAGACCAGCTGGATTAATCCCAAGCAGTTTGTGGATACTGTTTTCGTGCAAATACATAGGGAAAGTTGGGTTATCCTTTTAAGTTGCTGGTACCACAATGGAAGAAAGTGCTTCTAGAGCACAGTCACTCACTGTGTTCCCCAGCAGGCATGGTTTGGAGCTGCCAGATTTGCTGCAAGAGCACACATATGAATGGGGCCAGGCCTTTGACAGCCAAAGATGCCAAGGCTGTAGATTTCCTTCCATGCTGGAGTTGTGTGCTAGAAGGGATCAAGGCAGGAGTGCGTGTTTCAACACTTACACAAGTCCATGCCAGATGAGACAGCTGCTTTGTAATACGTAACCTCTGCAGTCTCTGTGTCCTGAACTTGAATGGCCTCCTTGGATCAAGCCCCAGGAAAAAGCTGGCAAGGCTGGCAATGCACTACTGGAATTCCCCTCCTGTATCTTATTACTACCTGTACAAAATGCACAGAGGGGTTAGAGGAAAACCTCCTGGTCTGGGCATTACTTTAGTGCTTGAATGATCTCTGTTCATTTTCAAAACCCTTGTGCATGGCAGAGGAAGTTATTTTGTCTCTGAGGCACCTCAAATACAGACTTTTGGGGTTCTGTCCTCCATCCTGACTCTTCTGTATTTCTTCCTGAGAAGACACGGTCTTGTCCTAGTGCAGGTCGTCAGAACTTCCTGTAAAGCTAAGAAGGACATCAACCCTTGACTTCTAATTGATTTGGCTTCTGACTGTCATGTGGCTTCACCAGACATTTAATGCACCAAAGTTTGCCTAGGGCAACTCCTTCCCTGTCTCCAGAAATTATTTCCAGTGTTGTTTGACACCAAGGCACAGTTAGGCAAAGCTTGAAAGCCAACCAGGTGACTGCACCTTCACAGGTTGCTGGGTGTAACTGGATCACAGCAATAGGGTGTGCATGTGCTGCTAGTCTGTGGGATGCGTGAGGCAGAAAGTGCTCTTGGTCCTTCATCTGCATTGCCTTACGTAGAGCACAGCAATCATATATGTCCCATAAAGCTCACGCAAAGTGGTGCATGCATTTTTAAAGGGTCATCATCTTTCTTTCTTTTGTCTCTAATATGCTAAGTCAGCATGCATCTCTCCATCTAGCAGGAGGACCTGCTGAGAGCTGTGAGTGGTCAGTAAAGAGCAGTAAGTGATGCCTGAGGAAGGACCCAGCAGTGACCTTTTTGAGATACATACACGCTGTTGGGGTGACAGGGGTGTGACAGCATCCATTTCCCGTGACACATTCCTGGGAAATTACCTCTTAGCAAGAATGCAGAGGTCTTGCATTTGCTGGCTCTGGTGTGAAACCTCCAATTCTGCAATGTCCAGTCATGCTTCTCTCCCTCCCCCCTTTCAAAGGAATGTCTGCGGTGGCCCCATATGCTCACACGGTCGGGAGGAGGAGGACTTGCATCCAGCAAGTCTAGCACCTGTGTGCTGTTGATGGGTGGATAGTGTGAACTCTCCAACTGAGCACCTTGCTTAGCCTTGTTCTGCACTGTGTAGCTGCCTGTGGGCTTTACTCTATGTAGTTGTGGTCAAATATGCCTCAATGATATGTCACTATTTCAGTCTTGGGGAGTTTGGGGTGGAAAATTCTGGTTCTGCAGAAATCAGTGGTGCTGTTGGCTTGCAAACAGTCAAGATCCTGCTTCGCTCCCTGAAACACATGACTCTCCTGTCCTTGCAAGACAAGGCTAGTTTTCCTGGAAACAGTAATCCATGTTATTTCTTATCCCTGATATCGCTAGCCTGAGCCAGATTTGTTTAGTTTTTGCTTCAGATTTTTAGCTGAGCTTTGGACCTGTTCTAATTTGGACTAGGTGACATTGGCTCTGCCAGAGATGTTCTTCACACAAGAATGCATCACTGGGCACTTGTGCCAAAGCAATGGGACCCATTAATTTCCTTTCCATTTATAGACCCCAGCTGCATGTTCATCTTTTAAAAGCAAGGAGCTCATTAACATAGAATTTTCTTTCTCAAATGTAGGAGCATCGCTGACTCCGACACATCCATGTACACAGAGTTGCTTCCACCTACCTCCACAGTCCACGCCATGGACAGTTGTCCTGTTTGAGACCCAGCCCCTTGTATCTAGCAACTCTGACCTACTGGAAGGACTCCTTAGATGGAAGGGCTGATTTTAGTCAAGGTGAGATATGACAATGTTTTGAGCTCACGTGAAGAGCTCAGCTGAACCTCTAAGTGATATTGCAAGCTTAAATAGACAAAGCCAAAGTAAGTTATCACCTTTTGTTGATAAGTGACTTTTTCTTTCTAATGAAGTGAGCAAGCCTGAGCATTACTACAGAAATTTCAAGTGGGTGGGAGAAAGGATGAAAAAGAGTCAACAGGATGTGTTCAGAAATGAACAGCACTGCTCAGGGGTTGATTTTGGAACCTGTCTTCATTAATGTCTTTCTTAATGAGCTAGGAACACATGGAGGAGTGCAGGGATCACTTCTGCAGATGAGACAGTTGAGAGCATTGCCAATGTGGAAGCGGATCTGAATGTCACACAGGAAGGATGGAGCGACCTCGGGGACTGTTAGAAGAAGCAGTGTGAGATATTGCAACTCAGGTAGTGTGTTTGCGTCTATTAAGAAAACTTCTCCCATTTGCTAGACCCTCATCTATGTGAATTACCAGAGGAAGAGGAAGTGGGGTAGTAACTAATTGCTGGATGACTATAGGCACTATAGGCAGATGTTGCTAGTGCAATCCTAAGAGATGTATTTAGCAGAGAGGGAAGTATTGCTGCCTCCCTGCAAGGCTCTGATTAGACCTTGTCCAGCATGTTGCTTATAGCTCAGGAAAAGCAAACCACCAGTAGAAGTGATGTGGAGGAGCAGGCAGTGGAAATCCTGGCTTGCAAGGGGACGCTAAACAATAGGATTGTGGAAATAGAAAACTGAATGTAGGTACAGTTCTGCCTCTCATCTGCCCCCCAACTTGCAAAGGTCATTGCATTAGGAGACTGCGCCACAGGACAGGTGAACACGGGCTGGGTATGGAGCAGGCATGGGCTGGGAACTCAGTAGTCTCTTTCCCATCCTCCTAGTGAGGACATTAATGTCGCCATGAAAGTGCTGTACCTGTGTACGGCTATTCCCATCCAGAAAAACTTCTGTCTTGGTGTAAAGGCGGGCCTAAGGCAGACTGAAGACTGGCAAGAATGAGAAGATTGCATCTTCATGGTTTCACTTTACCAGCACAATGTCTGCGCCTGCGTGCATGCGCTTGTCTGACTGCATGTGTATCACCTCTAACAATCTCAGTTGGCTCCATTTCCAGCCTCTCTAAACCTGTAAAATCTCTGTTAGCTGCCTTCCCAGCTTGCCACACAGGAGCATCATTAAGGCTATCTAGGCAAGGCAATGATCCTACATGGCTTTTGTGGAGTAGTGTAATACTGGAGTAATTAACTCACACAACCTAATGTGAATGCTCGCAGTGCCAGAAGTAAGTGCCTTTGTGGTCTAATACCCTACCATCACTACACTGGTTAAATTGCTCTCTGTAGGAGGTTTGGGCTTGGGGCTGCTCAGCAGTAGCACCCTTTGCCTTTGGGAGGGCGCAGATATTTCACAGGGTGAGAGGTGCACTCTCAGCCAGCTTGGGAATGGTGCCCTTGCAGCTCTGCAAGTCCTTCTGTCCCATGGGGTCTCCTGAACCCAGTCCAGGACATGCTCTAGCACAGGGCTCGCTCTGGATGTCAAGCCCTGAGGGCAGGTGACTTTCTGTAGCAAAGCAATGAGCTCTTTGGACCTAGAAGAACATACAGAGCACATCTTGGCTTTCCAGGGAGGCTGATCCACCCTGGAACAAGCCATCCTAACCGGCATTGCTCTTTGGCACATCTTCAGAGCCCTTTGTGTTTAGCCCCCGTACCTCACCTGCAGCAACCAAGGTTAACACTGGCAAGGAGAGGCATCCTTGATGCGTTTGTGAAACCCCTATAGGTAGGCGCTAGCTAATGAACCTATAAAGAAAGGTTTTTCTTGGTAAAGCTAAATCAACCCTTGCTGAGGGCCCACAAAGCGGAATCGTGGTTCCTGTCGCTTCTGAGTGGTTGCAGGGAGGATCTATTTTTTGCAACATGCAGGCACCAGATATTGTATTTGGTTCAAAGGTGGTTACATACATCTCTTTTATCCACTGGGGTTGCTAGCATAATCAAATATTCATTTACAGCACATGCTGGGAAATACAGGCATGATATAAAGTAATTCACCCACGATGTGTACCATTTAATGTGCTTGTTCTTCAGAGTAATCAAGCCTCCTTTGCCTAAACTGAAGCGGGGTTTCAGGAACGCACCAAGCAGGCAGTTGGTTCGGGTGGCCAATGGATGGTGGGACCGTCGCAGCCATAAGTGGACGAGTAAGGTGTCTTGGATGAGGGACTTGGAGGAGGCTGAATGAGAGGTGATGCCCGCACAGGCAACAGCGACAGGCAGAGCTTTGCCCTCCTACAGATTTGGGAGGCTTAGGGAGAGGAGAAACTTAGTATGTCAGCACCTGGCTCCCTCTCTGCTGCAGATTGTAGGAAAAGGTTTAGTAGCAGCTTCTTCTGGAAGTGAGTGGGTGATGGCTGTCCTTAGAGATACGTGGCTAAATGGCACACTGCTCCAAGCCATGTGTTGATTGCTCTGCCTACGCTGGTGATGTAATCTGCCCAGGATGTATAGAGTGCTTGTACAGTCAAGAGGTCATGAGTTTTGTGAGGTCTCATGTTTCAGGTCCCAGAGACATAGGAGTAGAAAGAAGACTCCTGGCAATGGAAGTGACTGGATTCTATGTTTGGGATGACAGAGCTGTGCAGATGTGGTCAAACTGCACCCCAAGGCGCGGGCATTACGTGAAAGCTGAATTTCCTAAGGGCTTCTTTGAGTGTGCTTGCTCTTCAGCCCACCTTCCAGCTATGGCTACCTTTCTCCTTGCCATGTTATCATGGGGAGGTAACATCACTGCTGCTTCTCTGCACAACTGTGTCCTCGAGTTCAGGCTCTTGCACCCTACAAACTGCTGTCAATGGCTTTTGTAGGCAGTTTTGGGATGAATGTGTGAGCCCTCGCTCTCCTCCAACTGCATGTGCTGGCATGAGTGGTGCTTTCCTGCAGCAGCTCCACTCTAGGTGACTTGATTATTCAGAAATAAAATGTTTCTTAAAGTGCCATCCCCCTGCAGAGAAGCTGACCAGCATCCCTGTGCATCCCTGCCTGAGCTGGGCGGGTGTATCGTGTCTTCCCTGTCCTCAGGAATTGCGCAAGTCTCCCCCAGTTTCTGTGCCAAAAGTTGGCCTCCATCCACTTTCCAGCCCACTGCCTGCCTAATCCTTTCACATGAAGACTCCTCTCCCTGGTGCTGTGAGCAACAACAAGCACATAGAATCATAGAATCGTAGAATCATTCAGGTTGGAGAAGACCCTTGGGATCATCAAGTCCAACCATCAACCCTACTCTACAAAGTTCTCCCCTACACCATATCCCCTAACACCACACCCCCTAACACACAGGGTGCTGCGGTGCCCTGAGCCTTCAATAAGCTGATGGGTCTGGCATGTGGCAGAGCTATGGGCAGCACCGGGGTCTGGAGGAGACCACAAGGTCATGCAGGAAAAAAGCTGCTGTTTATGGGTGGGCGCCTCATCGCCCACCATGACCCAGGCTGGCTCTGCCCTTCTCCTGTGCGACTTTGGCGCTGCTTCTCTCCTGTTTCCCTGCCAAAAGGGGAAGTGCCAGAGGGCGATGGAGGCAAAGAAGCAGGCTTGTGATGGTGACACATTTCTTCTTAGTCAGCAGCGATCCTCTCAGGTTGTGGACTGGCCGAGGGGATGAGCCTGTGCCTCTAAATATTTGCTGGGGAGGCAAGAAAGGGAGATTTTAGACAATGGCAGAGGGTGCTGGGGGGAGCTGGGAGCCAGACAGTCTCTGTGGGAGAGCAGGGATTAGGAGCGGGGAGGACGATCCCAGGACAAGCACTGGCTGCCATCTGTACGTACTCTGCGGGGTGGTGACTAATGCATTGCAAAGGACCCAGCAAGAGTCCGACCCCCAGCGTGAGCTCCTCTGTGGCCTCCCAGGCTTGTGGGCACAACAAAGCACGGAGAGGTAAGCGATACCCTCCATGTCCCTGGGACTTGGTAGTTACGTTTGCAGTCTTGGTTTATTGGTCTCCTCAGTGCACGTGCTGGACCATATCCCTAGCTGAGATTCCTTAGCAGCTGCAGGATCAATGTCATGGGCATTTCTGAGACCTATAGCTCATTTCTAGGCTTCCTGAAGTGCAAAACTCCTCTGTCAGGCAGTGCTCTCCAGGGACACCATCCCAAGTCAAATGGTTGTGGTAGGCGCTGGAGCAGGTGAGCAAAGCTGGAGGTGTCACTGCAGGTCTGTGCTCTGATGCACCCCAGGAGCTATGCGGTGCTCCGGAAGGGCCCAGTGCTTGCGCCCTGTGTGTCATTCACACAGCAGGTGAACGGGGTTCATTTGTGCCTTTCCAGATACTGATAACACATCCACGCTGAGCTTTGGGGTGGAATGTTTGGTGAGCTTAGTGGGAGTGGGTGGGGGGTGAATCATCTGTGTATTTCCTCTGGTGTCCACGCCACTTCTCTCCTGGGGCTTTCAGCACTGACCAATGAACTCTAATGAGTCTTTCCTCATCATTTTCTTCAGTGGGATCTCAGACTGTCTAAAGCCACTTCAACCTTAGTTGAGTTTTTGAGGGTGATGGAGGAGAGGAGGCAGTGGCAGATTACAAGTTGACTTGTACTGTCCCATGTCTCAGCCATGCTCATGCCTCTCGCCCAAGAGCTTGCCTGAAGGAAACTGAGCCTCCAAAGAGGAGCATGGGGGGCTTGTGCCTTGTGGGATGGGAGAGAAGTGTCTATCCCTCATGGTGACATGAGATTGCAGGACTACAATGGAGAGGACTCCACTCATCTCTGAATAAGGCTGCCTCCAACCTCAGATGAATGCTGAAATCGCAGTACGTGAGACAAGAACATGGCCAACACCACGGTCACATCTTGTCTGTCTTGTTCATCCTGCAACCCTTGCTGGGCTGCAAAGCAGGAAAAGCCTGTGCCAGATGCTTATAGCTCTCTGTTGCACTAGCCCTTGGGATTGCTGTCTCCAGGTTTTGGCTTCCAGTACAGCTTGGATTTTCTCCTGAGCAGACCTTATGTCTCTGCCTTGAGTTTGTCCAGCTGTTATCAACATTTGTGCTTCCTTGGTGACTCATGCCCTGTTCCCTAACCACATCCCCTTCTCTCTTGTTGCCCCCACCCACCACAACTGAGTCACTTGGCCTCCTGTCACAAGCCCGGAGCCTCTTTCTTCAGTCATGCAAGTAGACACTTCTAGCTTAGTCTGACGTAAGCTCCTCCTGACTTCCTTTTTTGAAGCAGGCTACCAAGTAGGAGCTTGCTGGCTATTAACAGGCTGGTCCTGACCTGCCTGCATTCAGTGCATGTTGCCTAGACCAAATATAGCCAGAATCTTTTGCTCCCTGTATGTGCAAAGGGAATACTTTAGTGCAGTTTTGACCTCTCTACCACACACCAGTTCCCCAGAGGGACCAGTCCTGCCCTAAGTGTTAAGTGGAGGTTACCCAATAGCCATGGGCAGCACTCCCAAGTTTTGGATGGCTTGGTAGATGTAAGACATGGCTCATGGAGGTGAGAGCTGAGAAATCTGGTGCTCAAAAGCCTTTGCCATCTTCTGACCCGCCAGTAGCCCATGGGGAGTGACGTTACAGTTTTATCCCAGGTCCTGGTAGCTGAAGAGCAGCTCAGCCTAGATACCACCAAGCCAGATCTTTTACAAGATTCACTTCCCAAGTGTCATGTCCATGCACAGTGTGAAATGCAGCCACCCCCGGCTTGCTTTGAAGGTCTGCCACGCAGCTAGAAGTGTTCGGGTCTGTGGTAGACACAGACCACGCTGGTACTCAAGCTGGGTGTATATTGGTAGCTGTTTTCCTTAATGCTTCCCATCTATGGTCAGTGGCTCCATCAATCATGCTAAAGCTTTTGCTAGATGTTTTTCTTTGTCAATGGGCAAATATACAGGGTTTTATTTACTATCTTCTCTTTATGCCAAAACTTGTTCACTTCTAACTTAAAGTAACTTGCCCAGGACTGTAATTTTTATGAAGTGCAGATTCAGTGGGGAAGGAGCTGAATTCTCCAAATTCTACTTGCAGGTCTGATACAGTACCTGGCATCTTTCCTCGTGTCAGCATCATCAATTAAAGAGCATTTTCAGCTGCTCATGGAGGGCATTTTAGCACAAGGGGAATGCTGGAAATCGAGGTGCCTATTTCTTTGTGCCCGCTGATGAGAGAGCTGCTGCTGGGCGCTTTAATTTAAGGCTATCTCTGTCCCTCTCCACCACATTAGATGAGACGACGATGTAATATTTCATCTTCCCAGTATCTTTGTAAAGCTATATGGTGTAACTTCCCAGGGTGGGAGGGCTACGTTCAAGATAAAAACATAAACTTGTCTGTACAGGAATGTTGTAATGGTATAAAACAGGGTGAATTTTCACATGGGTGCCACTGTGGTGACTGCCCTTGATTTGGGGTGAGATGCGCTGGCAAAAAGCAACCCCCAGGCCCTTTCCTTGGAGAAGGAGCATGGCGTGGGTGCAATACTGGGCTGTGAAAAACTGGATCAAACCCTGGGCTGTCTGCTTTAGTCATTCTGAGTGAGCAGACATGGCCACTGCCTCTCCTGAGGTCAGGCATGGTGGGGGAGGAAGATGGCTATCTGGTTGGCCGTGCTACTGAAGACTAAAATGTAATAATATTCCCCCTGCACACACTCCTCCCACTAAAATCTTTCAGACAAGCTTGGAAACCTTTGGATGTTTCTTGTAAAAACAGGGCTGTTGTTTTTCTGCTTGGCACCCGATGAGGTGGGCTGGCTCACTGCCCTTGTCCCCTCACTTCGGTGCTATAAAGCTTCCTGCAGGAAAGCTAGGCCCCCATCACCCACCCACCCTCCCCGGTGGCCCAGCTTGTCCCTGTGTGCTGGGAGCGCTGGTTAGGAGCACCGGACCTGGATGAATGCTTTGTTCTGTCCCTGATTTATGCCAGGAGAAAATCCTCCTGATGTAAACACCTTTCTACCGGGAAAGCCAGGCTAATTACCATGTCACTGCCTGATTTACTTGGTTCTGACACGCTCCCTTTGCTGCCTCCATTTTTCTCCCGCGACATTCATGTTTTGCTAGTCCACCTGTAGCTGTAACTTTTCCTCTCTCCCTCCTTGCCCTCCTTTGAGCTCTCATTTTATCTTTTCCATTCCCCTGCTGCATCTCACAGGCTTGTGATTTTACTTCCTGGACATTATCCCTGCCAGCCTGCGGGTCTGGCTTCTCCCTTGGACTAGAAGGGCTTTGCAGATATTGTGCACGAGTTGGTATAAATACCTCCTCATCGCTGCCAGAAACCGCTAGACTGTCTCTCCTGCAGAAAAAGGAAGAAGAAATCCAGTGTTTTGGTTTCGTGCTGGAGGATGATAGTGCTGTATCCCTCTGAAAACCAGTTGTTTAGCTTCAGAAACTACATAAGATGACATAGGAGTGGGATTGTTCCAAAATTTTTGGAGATTCGATGGAAATGCAGTTGTGGTAAACCAGTCATAGCTTAGAAATGTCTTTTGTTTTACTGGTGGGGTTTTTTTCCCTCTTTCTCCTCAGCTTCCCTTATAATTAGGTGCCGCAGGCTCAAAAGGCATGGCATGCTTGCAGCAGTTGCCTTCCCCAGGCACAGAGGACTGAGAGCTCAGGTCTCATGCCTGCTGCAGGCTACTGGGGCAGTTGCTGGCCTTCAGGCTGAACCTCACTGGCCACCCTGGCATGTAGGAAGACAGGCCACATCCTTGTTACCATCAGGGGACAATACTCAGAAGTGAACATTAAGGTCCACTAAGTGCCCAAATCACCTCTGCCTTTTATGCCATTTAGAGACCCAGCTCCTCTTGGTCTCAAAGTGAGTGAGTCACTCATGATTCATGCAAAGCCTGAAGCAGAGCAGGGGAATAAATCTGTTTCTCGTTCCCCCAGCTGGTGCCGTAACCTCTTCTGAACCCTCTCCTCACCTCATAGCATATTGTGTCTCTCATAGCAGAAGAGGGTATATGGAGGAACGTGCTGGGGTGAAGATATCTCTAGGAGAGCAACAAGTCCAGCACCATGAGACTGGTAGCCCAGTGCTTTTCAGCCCGGCAGGCACGCTGAGTGGGCGTGAAGGAAGGACCTGAATGCGGGGCATTTGGACAGGCAATAGCTGGAAATCCCACGCCCCTCACTTCTGCTTGCTTCATGGCAGGAAGAAGGATGCGGAGAATAATTACAGCCCCGTGCTGCATGTCTCAGTGAGAAGGTGGACAATCTCAAGGCTGCCTGGGGTATGCAGAGAGCCTTCTTTTGAGTTCAAAGGAGGGAGCAATGCAGTCTGCGACACATTGGAGCTGGGAGTAGCTGAGGCTACAGCTGAAGGCAGCCAGCTGTGGGCCGACACCTGTGGTACACAGCAGGGGTGGAGGGGTTTGCAGATGGGTCGTCTAGGAAAGCCAGAAACGCTGCAGCACGTGTGATGGTGGAGGAAGCAGAGAGAAGACCTTCACAGGAACAAAACTTGCTTGCGGGGCGAATGTGGGATTTTGGAGCTGGGAAATTCTTGCTGATCTGCTTCTGTTGTGTGTAACTGCACACGCAAGTTCTCTGTAAAAAAGGGAAACTGGTGGGAAGAACCCTGCCTGGTGCTTTGCAGACCAGCTCCGGGAGGCCTGGGTTTGGCTCGAGCAACCGGTCATCGTTAGAATCTCTTCTTACCCAGGAGTGCCTTGGGTACTGTCAGTGGGAGTGTAAACACATTGAGGTGTTTTCCTACAGATGTACTGGGCAGACCAAGCTTGCTTAGCTTCTGAGGTCAGGGCACTGCGTTCATCATGGTTGAGAGCCTCGGCTAAATCAGGGTAATTTTCTTCTCCCTGGGTTACGAAGCACCATGCTTCAACCTTTGCCTAAGTATTTTGGAAGTCCTTTGGGGAAAGCAGTGGCAAAGTGCACTGTAAATGATAGTGGTCCTTCAGGAGGACCCAGCAAGTTAGGGAGATGGCATGACAGTAACTTTTCCAGGATTTGTCCCAGAGTAGCAGGTGCTGGCTGTGCCTGGTGCTGATTTTCTCCTGCCTGGGGTGGTGGGGCCAGGCTGGGGCAGGGCTGGGTTGCCGGGGGCAGGTTGGTTCACCTATAGCCAAAGGGCATCACCACACCTGAGCCAAAAGAGTGTGGTGCCTTGCAGGCAGGAGAGCAGTGCTGGCCCCAGATTTATGAACCTTTATTCTTGTTTCTGTTTGCAAACCAGGAGCAGCTCTTAAAGCTGAGTTTTTCCAACCCTCTTCAGCTTCTGTTCCTGCCTGTTGTCTTCCTCCTCTGCAGACATTGGATGCTGGAGCTGCGCCGATCCCTCCCTGCAGGTCTGTTTGTGAGCAGAAGGGTGGGCTCTGTAGCAGGGAAATCCCTGTTTAACCACAGACAGGCAGTGCTGTGGGTGGGATTCCCCAAGGGGGCACAAAGAAAAGCTCCCTCCAGGCAGGGCTCCAGCTGCTCTCATCATGCAAGAGGCTCAGAAGAAGGTTGGGGGACCAGCAACAAAATATGAAGTCTTTGGTCTGGGTGCAGCTTTCCAGCAGCCTTCAGCTTACGAGAAGAGGCAGGGAATTCCCCAGCACTGGGGATTTCCTTCAAATGAAGCTGCTGTAGGAAGCTGCCTGCAGAGGACCTTCCTCAGAGCTTGGGTGATGACCAGCTGGGACAGGCATGGGACCTCCAGCAGCGGGACCACAGAGCCACGGCTCTGGGAAGTGATGTATCACTGATGTTCTGGGAGGCTCTTTCCTCTCCAGGGTAGCAGGATGGTCCATTGCACCTGCATTTGTTGCAGCCAGCAGTCCCTTCCCCCAGTTTGGTGGTACCACTGGGATAGTGACATCTCCTGGGGGCATTTCTATGGGGTGTGTCCTGTATAAGAAGCACCCAGCAGTGTATGACCAGGGACACTGGCCAGGATTCTTAGTGAGATGCCAGAACTGCTTTCTCCCCCTTCTCCCTTGGGGTTGGGAGTTCTTGCTGAGGCTTTGAGGAGCAGAATGGGATGCTCCAGCCCTGCCTTTCTCCCAGTGTCAGGACATTATGCAGGAGCAACTGTTTGCCAGCTTGATGCATCCCGTGCTTGCCTGGGGCTCCTGTACAAAGCTCCCTTTCACCTTGGAGCATCCGGGAAAAATAATGGGGCAGCAATTACTGGGGCGGGTGCAAGCTTGGGCCTGGAGATATGTGGCAGGGAGCCAATTATGGTTAATTAGGTATGTTGCTGTTGGCTAGCCTGGACTTTTGCTGCTGTGCAGGAATTTGTTT
Source organism: Rissa tridactyla (assembly GCF_028500815.1). Taxonomy (NCBI): domain Eukaryota; kingdom Metazoa; phylum Chordata; class Aves; order Charadriiformes; family Laridae; genus Rissa; species Rissa tridactyla. The sequence continues at coordinate 43,780,552 of NC_071472.1, forward strand.
GCACCAGGGGAGCTTTGTAGCTGGCTGAGCCCTGAGAGGCTGCTGGGAGCCACGGCCTGGGCGTGCTTGGGTCAGGGTCAAGCCAGAAAGGCTCAGACCAAAACATACACGCCGATCCGATCCCACTCAGATTTCAGGCCAGGCTTAGCCTGCATGTTTTCCCTGGGACAGAGATGAGGCATCAGTCTGGGCTGCTTTCCTCTTTGGAGGGATGGGGTTATGCATCCCTGCCCTTACAGGCCGGTTCCCTCGTCCCCAGCTCCTTTTGCTCCACCCTGGACATGCATGGGCAACAAAGGGGACACTGAGGACCATGGCCAGTTGGGAGAGGGACTGATTGTGCTCCAAAGTGATGCCCACCCCACACCATCCCAGCTTGTCCTGCAGTGTATATGGGCATGCATGTGGGGGCTACTCCATTTCATAATCTGGGGGGCTCTTCGATGCTCCCCATGCCACTGATGAGATCCTGAGAATCTGGGGTTGCCCTCTGCTCATGGGATGGTGAAAGCAGGGTGCCAGGACCCCTTTATCAATGCAGGATGGGACCCAACCACCTGCAACACACTCCTTCGGCGGATCTCTGTCTTGGTCAACATTTTTACTCGGTTGAAAAATGGAAGGAGACCTGGAGCTTAGGTTTTCACTGCCACCTTCTGCCTCTGTGGGATAAAACCAGAGCTCCTGCCCTTCCCCTCCCCACCAGACAGCACCGGGTAGAGCTTTGTTGACAAATATGAGGGTGTACAGCCTGGGGGGAGTCCTAGCCCATGACTCCTGTGACTAAAACCCATGAGAAGGAAAAATAAGGCAGAGCAGGAGTGGAAAAGAACTGCATTGCCTTTCTGTGGCAGAGCAGGAGCAAGAAGGTCCAGGCTGCCAGCCCAGAGAGAGCAGCCAGACGCCCAGTGCCTCAGCCTGCTCAGGAAATGGTCTTTTTGTCAGGCAGCTCTACGCAGCTCTAATTAAATTACGGGATTAGAGCCATCTCATTCCTCACTCATCTGGTGCCAAACGCTTGTTCCAAGAGAGTGCCCTTCATTAAAGGGAAAAATGCCCGCGCAGCGCTCTGCACGGGCTCGTCAAGAGACTTGAGGCTGCCACAGAGTCACTCTTTGATTTCACTGCATTGCAGATGGGCTGTCTGCAGCGCTGTCATTCGTATGTGGCCTCCATCTTCCTCTGGCCCTCATCTGTGGGGGGGCCCCACTGAAAACAAAAGCTTTCAGAAAGCTTTTGAGATGGGTAATCCTCCGCTTGCTGCTCTTAGCTCTGTGCAAGTCTGCCCGGGGCCTGAGCACCGTATGAAGGGTCAGTTGGTGCAGAGCAGAAATTCAGAGTATGTTCTCACCCAAGGGTCTGAAGAGGACCAAGGCCTTGCTGTGCAAGATGATCTGTAAATATCACGTCTGCAACCGATAGGAAGGGAGGAGAAGAGTGCACAGCGATCTAACCAGCCAGTGGAGCTGGAAACATGACTTTACCCTCTAGGAAGCACAGACAACCTTAAAAAAAAATACATCACAGCAGCCATCAAAAGAGGAAGCCTTGAGATGCAAAACAGAGTTCCCTTGAATTTGCTTTGGTTGCGCGTAGTTACTGTTGATAGAAGGTAGGAATTTCCTGTCCTAGGGCAGACCTCTTGCTAGGCTGCGCTTGGTGATTAGAGATTTGGGCGGTTGCTCAGCTTACACCTTGGCACTGGCTTTTCTTCTGTTGCTTCACAGAGAAGTTGCCAGGGACACCTGGCACTGAAGGGAAGACTCCTCGCCTTCCACCATGAGTTATCGCGATGTTTTGGGGAGATGGGTAACCTGCAGCTCGGTGAAGCAAGATGCCTTTGGCATGGCCCATGTGAAGAAAAGCATGGACTTGAACATAGGAAGTTCCACCTAAACATGAGGAGAAACTTCTTTCCTTTGAGGGTGGCAGAGCCCTGGCACAGGCTGCCCAGAGAGGTGGTGGAGTCTCCGTCTCTGGAGACATTCCAAACCCACCTGGACGCGTTCCTGTGCCACCTGCTCTGGGTGACCCTGCTCTGGCAGGGGGTTGGACTAGATGATCTCCAGAGGTCCCTTCCAACCCCCACCATTCTGTGATTCTGTGACTTTCCTACACAGTGATGCCTCTGAGCTCACTAGTTATTAGGCACAAACATACCAGTAACTAAAGCTAACTTCTTTCCCCAGGAGGAGAAGTGTAGGTGACCAGATCATGAAGGCACCTCCTGTGCTGCAAAGCGTGGTCCTGGTGAGGACTAATCGGAGGAACGTTTTCCTATTGCTGCTGCACTGTGCACACAACCCAGATGGAGGGAAGGACTGCAGGCATCTTCCATCATGAGCAGTTGGCTCTTTCTTTGCAAGGCAGGCACCAAATTTCTCATGCCCTTTCCAATGTGGCATTTTCCCCTGCTGCTGACAGGACACAGCCATTTTGGCTGGGTCACTGGAGTAGGTAAAACTCAAGTTTCCCTTGCTCATTGTTCAGTGTGAAAGTCCATAAAAGGTCTTCTTGGTAGTGCTGCTGTCACAGGATCCATGGCATGAATTTAACCTCAGCTGTCTCCCCCATTCAATCACTGAGCTGCATAATTAGTCTTGGAGAAGTTGTTTTTTCCTGTCTTCTGCCTTCTTGGCTGGAGGCGTAGCATGTCTTACTTTTAATATGCTGCCTTCTCTCCTGGACAAGCTCTCGATCTCTCCTGCTTATGTAGAGTTAAGTAAAACAGAAAAAATCCTGCCTGAAAAGAAGCGTCTTCCCACAAACTGAGTTCATCCTCGGAGATAGTCAAACTGCAGCTGGATACAGCCACGAGCAGCTGGATCTGGCTGGACCTGCCCCGGGGAGCAGTTTGGACCAGTGGCCTCCGGAGGTCCTTTCAAATTAAATTACTCTGGTTCTGTGATTCCCGTGTCCTGCAGAGCCATGTTGCCCCCCTTTCTCCCCCCTCCCCTGCTCTGTTGGTCCTCAGCAATGACCCAATTAATGAGTGAACCCGCCAACCCTGGCGTGGGAAGGGGCATCCCCTAATGCTGCCAAGATCCTGATCCGCACACAGAGAGCAGGAGGGGGACCCTTCAAGCTTTGGAGCCAGGACCAAATATTTACCCTGTGTCACGGGCAATTAAGGTATCTGAGCCAAAAGCAGAGTGGTGAGAGAAGCTGTTTGCTTTTCAAACCGGACCAGCAAGTGCATATCAAACTACCTGTATGCTGGATAATATTTAGCCATAAATCTTATTAACAGCGCTCTGCAGTAATGCAGATGTGAAGGAAGGGAAATAAAAGGAAACAAAATGAGGAGGGGATGGGTTTGGAATGATAAAGAAGAAAGGAGGTGAACCCTGGCTGATCACTCGGTTTGCAGCCGAAGGTTTTTATAGGAAGGGCTTCAGCTCTGTGAGGAAATCAGCTGGAACAGGTCTGGCAGGATAGCTCTCCAAGTGAGAGCTCTTCTTGCAGAATACCAATGATTTGCATCCAAAATAAAGTGGCTGGAAGTAGCTATTTCAGGAGCTCTCCCTGCACTAGGGCAGGAGCAGGGAGGTGGAGGGAGCAGAATATAAAACAACACCTGCCTTGGAGAAGAGGAGCAAGCTGAAAGGTTTGAGGACAGATCTTCATGCTGGCTTGCCTTCATGTCGGAATAGCTGGGGTTTTTGTTTTTGTTTTTGTTTTCATTTGCTGCTTTACTTGCTCTATCACCCTGCCTCTGATATGGGAACAGACTCCTCTCCCCATATCCCGAACGCAGATGGGTTTCTGACCCCCTTCGAAAGTGCACTGAGGAAGGCTCTGGGGAGGGCTGGGAGTGATGAGAAAGAGAAAAAAATACTGTTTGCAGAGGGCAGCCAGTTGGAAGCCGTCTGTGCCTGCACTGGGGCTCTCCCAGCCACACGGTCCCGTGCTGATGCTTTATGCTCTTACTGCTGGTTGCCAGAAGTGATTAACTAGCAAAGGGAGTGAGGACAAAAGGCTAGCATGAATTACAGCCTCACAGGACGATGCCCTTCCATTCCCTTCCCCAGCCTGAAGGACTTGGTGCTGGCTTTATCTGGTGCCTGGGCCACCACCAGCCCCTGGCTGCACTGTGTCACTGGGAGATGCCACGCTGTGGGCTGCACAGCGTTGGTACCAGTTCCTGTGGCTGGCCGGCAGGCATCAGCATTACAGGCGTGCCCTGGTTTGCCATAGCACAGTTTCCAGCCTTTGTTGTTAATCTTGGCCAGAGATGCACCTGGCTTTTTTAAGGAGGAGCCGTGCTGGACGGTCTTATCTTCTCCGAGACAGGCACTGTGCCACGCGCTGAGGTGTCTTGCTGCCAGGAGCACCAGGTCCTGGCAAGGGCTGGGACAGTGCCACTTGCCCGGCTGGGAGCTTCCTGTCAGCCAGGCACTGTGGCAGCCTCCAGCCACCCCTCCTCACACGGCGGCTGCCGTATGTGCCTCTTCCCTCCCCTGGGCATGGGCTGGCGAGGTGAGAAATCGCGCCTCGGGCATGCTGTTTCCCAAGGAGTGTGGGAGAAGATTTTGAAGACGGCAATGCAGCGCCCTGAGGCACGTTTCCAGCTCCCGACAATTGGCTTCCCAGCAATGCTGAATCCCCGGGCTCCAACCCTGCCGTTGCACCAACAGCACCAGCTTGGCCAAGAGCTGTGTGTGCTTGTGGCATGTGGGAGCAGCAAATGCAAACCTCCATCTCTTCTCTCCCCTCGCCTAAACAGGAACACCTCTCCTATGAAGAAAGGCTGAAGGATTTGGGTCTCTTCAGTCTGGAAAAAAGACGGCTGAGGGGGGACCTTATCAACACTTACAAATACTGAAAGGGTGGGTGTCAGGAGGATGGGGCCAGGCTCTTTTCAGTGGTGCCCGGGGACAGGACAAGAGGTAACGGGCACAAACTTGAGCATAGGAAGTTCCACCTAAACATGAGGAGGAACTTCTTTACCCTGGGGGTGGCAGAGCCCTGGCACAGGCTGCCCAGAGAGGTGGTGGAGTCTCCGTCTCTGGAGACATTCCAAACCCGCCTGGACGCGTTCCTGTGCCACTTGCTCTGGGTGACCCTGCTGTGGCAGGGGGTTGGACTAGATGATCTCCAGAGGTCCCTTCCAGCCCCGACCATTCTGTGATTCTGTGAAAAAGGGGCTGCAGAAAACTGCTGCAAAGCTCCTGCTTTGCAGGAGAACTGTCAGGACATGTCCATTCATGCCAGGAGAGGACGTGGACACGGCAGCCAGGAGTGTTTTAAACAATCCCGAGCGATGCCCAGATCCACACTGATCATCTGTTTCCTTCAGTACAGGGTATCAGTTTTCCAGGGCACTGGAAAACAGTGCCATATCAAGCCCTTTGGTTGTGGTTATCAGCTGGTGACAGGGGCTGGTGGCAGGAGAAAAGCCAGGATTTAAAAGCTGTGATCCAAACCCTGCTCTGCTGTTTGTTTCTGGGTCATGTCTGAGGCCACACAGAGCTTATTTTCAGAGTCTGGCTTCAAAGTAGCTGGAATCTGATGAATTTAGACCTGGGAGAGACAGAGATCACTGCTCCTACCCTGGAGGAATTTGGGGGAGGCAGCAGAGGAGAGAAGGCACTATATTTTTCTCTTGATTTTTCTTTTCAGATGTAGCGACATTTCACTGAAACATCAGCCTTTTTTTTTATTAGTGACTGCTAAAAAATATTTCAGAAAGCCTTCCTTGCCAGTGTGCTGTTCCTTTCGAAACCTTGCTGCTGCCTCAGCCAGGTGTGCAGGCTGCGTGTGACAAAGCAAAACCAAAGTCAAGCCTTCCAGATCTCCCAGAATAAACTGGCATGGCCCCAGCCAGCTCTTGGCTTGGTGGCCCAAGTTGCAAACGTGGCTGCCATGGATGAAAACATGCTGGACCGTCCACTGGGCTGCATTGCTGGTCCTTGCTAACAAAAAACCCTTGGGACTGGCAGCACTCAATATTTCTGTTGTGTGACCCTGTGTGCAGGCTGGAGTGAGGCACCAGCTTGGAAAATCAGCATGGCACCATGCAATTGCTGCTTGTTCCGTATGCAGAGGGTAAACACATTCTGCTTTCTTTGACCGATGCTGCAGTGGCCCATTGACTGGACCAACGCTGGGTGATGCGCCCATGTCGCTCCTGCTGGTGACATCTTTGCCTGGGATGTGCTCTCTGCGCAGACTGCGGATGCGGGGGGGGAGTGGCTGGCTCAGATGGCTGGAGAGAGATGCTTCTTCTGCTATTAAACCCCACCATCACAGCGCACCGGTCGCAGCACGTTAAATAGCGAGGTCACCTGGTCATCTCCTGCTGGGGACCTTGCTGGAGCACAGCCATCATGCGGATGTACACCTTGTAGCAATTTACTAGCTCCGTTTCAGCACACGGATAAATCTCTTTCTCATCTCCCTTCCCAGGGACAGCGGTGGCCACAGACATCGCTCCACCTTGCTTGTTCACCGGCTGCATTGCTCCGTGGCAAGGAGCTGTGGGGACGCCCTGGCTGGGGATGTGCACATGCAGGGACACCCTCCTCCAACCATCATGCTCTGGACAAATGGGCCAGGCTTCTCCTGTACTAGTTGTTTCTTCCTTGGGTAGGATATTTTCCCAACCTTGAGGGCTTGGAAGTTGACTGTGCTGAAAGTGCGGGTAAAGAGCAAGTTAGGAAAGCATCTTTTAAAGTGTTTTGTTGACACGTTTACCCTATTTTTGTCAAGCCTGAGGGAGCTGATATGCAACTGAAAACACTTTCAGTTGTTTTTAAGTTCCTCGAGGGCTGCTCTAGGACGGCATCTTCAGGAAAGCCGATCTGAATTGACTTCCAGATTAGAGTAATTAAACCAAATGAAGTCTTTGTGGGAAAGAGCTCCGGGATGAATGATGCACTCTGCTCAGGGTAATAGACCCAGGGCAGCTCTCACGCTGCGGTGGGGATACAATGATTTGCCACTGCCACCAAAAACTTCTCCCTCCTTTCCATTTGCCGTGAGGTAGCAGTGTGCACCTGGGACGTCCCCTGTCATGGTGACGTGCTTTCAGTGTACGCTCTAAGTTTGTGACTTCTACCTGTGCCTGCCTGGTCTCACTCAAAGTTACCGGCACCAATTTGATCCAGCTTACCTCACCTTGAATCACAGCTGTGTTCATCCTTCTTCAGCGTAGCCACATGGAGGTTGAATGCAATTTAACTAGGAATCCGCACATTTAATAGAGGCTAAGGTTTCTGGGACTCACGGTGCAGGACACCTTGCATCCGACGGCCACAGCCAGCAGCTGCACTTCTACAGCGCTTGTCTGCATGTGTTGAAATCTTGGTCCAGAGTCAAAAACTCGCTCTCTGAGCAAACCCGCTATTGCACATCTCTGGACTTGGGGCGAATTCATGGGCTTACATCCCAAGGATTGGGGAAAGGCAACAAAGAAATACTGAGCTGCGCAAGTTATGCTGCAATCATATAGCCAAGTCCCTTCAGAAGAGGTTTGCGTCTCCTGTGTAAAACTTCTAAGGGGTCTGCAGACAGGTAAAAAACAGGCTTGCAGAGAGGATGAGGCATTTTGAGGCGGTATCTAGCTTTCCTCCAGCCCCAACCAGCTGTTCCTCCCATCCTGGTGCCTGCAGTGTATGAGTAAGCTCCTCTGCCCTCAAGAGCAGAGCTTGCAGGATGTTCAGAAGATCACTTCAGTGTCAGAAATTGTGGGGATTTGCTGTTACAGTGGATTTAAATGGCAAGTGGCTGAAATAGAACCAGATTGGTATCGCTGTCAATCTGTTATGGTCTGACTTCTAGATGGAGACAAGCGTTGTGTTGCATTTGGCTTGCAAGGAGATTCAGTGTTCTTCTGCACCCCTGAGGCAAGGGGTATGTGGTTGGGAGTGAGGTGGGATTTGGAGTCCTTCTGACACTCAAAACTTTGAATTGCTGGTTTCTTTATTCATCAAAAAGAGAAGCCAACTTTGCAATCTCAGAACTTCATGCAAGACAGGTCTGCAAGCTGACTCAGAGCAAAGCAAGGAGAAGAAAGTACAAAATGGGGCAAGAACTGCCAATTTCACAATTATCAAGAATATTTCTTGATGTTTGACTTGAAATATTCCCTAAGGACAGGGAAAAAGTCAAACCAAAGCAGTTATCACTCCTCTTTGACCTGGAAGTCACATGTTGCATCTCTCCTTGGGGATGTTTCTGTTCCTCTGACCTTTCAGAGTCAGTTCCTGACCTTTCTCAAAGTGGTCTTCAACCCCAAATGAGAGAAAAGGGGGCCTTCCCATCCCTCACTTCTTCTTCTTGCCTTTGCCACTGTTGCTTTCCCTCAGAAATTTTCATTGTTGCTGTGTTTAGTAAAGTCGTTTGCTTGTGTTTCGGTGCCATACACTGGAATCCTGGCCCACCAGCAGCTCTGATGCTCTGCTTTTATCAGTCCTCTGCACGCTTGATGTTCTTGGCCAAGTTGGCCAGAGCAATGCCTTGGGAAGAGACAGTGTGCAGAAGCTGAAAGTTCACTGCCTGCTAAGCGTTGGGCATCAGAGTGGGCTCTTGCTCCTAGATTAATCGTTGCCACTTTGTAAAGCCTGGAATTGACTTTTTTTAACAAAAGCAATGGCTGCAGTGGGTCAGACCCCAGTGCGGGGGAGCTGATCCTGTTGAACTGCTTTCCAGATGCTTCAGTCCAGGTCCTTTGGCCTCCTGAGGGTGTAGAAGCAAATAACCCAAACGCCTGCAATTCTGCTGTGGATAATCCACCTCTGGGAGTTGGGAGCAAGGCTGGTGGGCAATGTCCTGTTCACAGCCTGGCTGTAGCAATGGAGTTCAAGGAGGGTGTGTTTCTCCTCAGTGCATAAAGACCTCGTCAAGCACAAAACACCAGGGGATTCTTGATAAGCCTCCAAGCATCTAATGGGAGCAGCTATGAGCGGGGTCTGAGGGGAGGTGAAAGCAATACCTGGTTCCTGCATGGCAGCCACGGACACCCTGGCATCATCTCAGGGTCCTTTCAGAGCCACCATCATTCCCACAGACCTGAAAGGAAAGCTTTCAACATGCTCTGCTTGCAGGGGAGGTCAAAGAGGGGCAGGAGAAATAGTTTGGTGCATGGTTGTGCTGGCTTTAAAGCCTCTGGCTTTGCTGGAGGACTCTCAGTAGACCTCGTGGGGTGGTTTTGCAGGATGGAAAATGGATGCAGGCTAGAGGCAAAGCATTCTTCTTTCTTCTTCAGCTCTCTATTTTTTTAACCAAGCTCTGAAGCCCTCTCCTGACTACTCAGATTGCTGTTTTCTTGGGTTTGTTTTGTGGTACTTTCACTGCTGCTATTTTGGGGGGGAAATGTGATAAAGGGAAGAGGAAGGAAAGGTTTCTTTTTCTGTTCTTTTTTTTTTTTCTTAAAGCCAGAAATGAGAAAATGGAAAATATAAAAGAACACGAAAATGTCCCCATTCTTTCAAAATAGCTCCTCGATGATTTCCACTCTCAATTACAGATTTTGTGTCTCAAGAAAAAAAAGAAAAAAAAAAAAGGGAAAAAAAGGTAAGCTGTATATCTCCTGTAGAAATACAGGGGCATTTTGCTTTGTACACACTGGCTTGGGTACTGACCTAGAGACATGGGGAGACTTTCCTTTGACTTTGTCGGCTTTGAAAGACCCATTGTTCCTTAACAGCGATCTCTTTTGCTGACGTGCACATTTTGTGTGCATCTGTCAACGGGGGGGTGGTGGTGGGGAAATTATTGAAATGGGTAATAAAGGAGATGAAAACAATCCGTGCTGGTCTCTGGATAATAACCAGCTGACGTTAAGCCTAAGCCCAGCTGATAACAGTTAATAATAAATGGGCATTAATTAAAGCTAAATTACAGGGGAAGGTGCAGGCTTGGCTCTCAATCCAATTAAAGCCCTGTAATTCATAACGGAGAGAATCTGTCCAGCCTGTGAATAAATGATCAAAGGCTAGCAAAGTCAACAGTGGGGCTGTGTAATAGTTTAGATGATGCCTCGATAGGGAAGAGGCCAGAGGAGGATTAACAGATAACTGCGGCCAGACGGTTTGTTGGGTTTGCCATGCAGCACGCTGGCAAGAAACGTGGTGGTACGCATGTGAGAGCCCAGAGCTGAACCATGGTGTGGCTTCAGAAGGTTTTGTGATGAGCCCAAAGGGAGGGTATGGATCTGATGGGAGAAAGATATCCATCGTGAGCCCCTCACTGTAACAACATGAGGGAAAGGGCCCAAGGGAAGCTGGTCAGGTCTCTGGATGGTGGGCACTAAGGGGGTTTAGACAAGTGTTGGTGACATGCCATTAAAAGATAATAAAGAACAAGCAAGGTGCTGATGGCTGTGGCCAAAAGCCTCCACTGCATCTCATGCCTTCGCTTATATTTACTTTGGCATTTAAGCAGGGTTGTCCCTGGAGGTGATTTCCACCTACACTTGTCCTTCAGCTCCCAAGCCAGGAGCAGCTCCAGTCCAAGCAGCCCCACAAAGGTAACCCAGCACAGAGCCAGGAGGAATAGCCAAGCCAGCAGGTTTTGAGGGCCTGGGAATTGTGAATGTAAAAGCGTGGCTTTACCAGGGCTGAAGGGGAGCACGTATACCTCCCCACCGCCTCTGGCCATGCCTGGGGCCAAGTTGGCTCCCAGCTCTTCCTGCAGTATAGCCACCCTAGGGAGTTTTGCACCACAGTGTTGTGAAGGATGCTGTGTTGTGCGTGAAGCAGGGGCAGATGACAGCTGCTTGCTTCATTGCCAGGAGCAAAACTGAGGCTGGTACAAGTTCAGACCTGACTGTCATGTGCCGTGTGTGTGAGGAGAGAGTGTCAGCAAGAGACACTGATGCCCTCAAAGTTGACAAGACCATTGACAAGGGAGCAGTTCCTCACTGGGAACTGAGGACATGATCCAGGAAGAAGCTGCAGGTGGAGCACAACATCACATCACCTCTGGCAGCACCAGCAGCACGGACAAACTGGGGCTAACAGGCCACGTGGAGGCTGAGGGTCAGGGACCAGTGAATGCTAGAAGTATTCATCTGAACCAACAGCCCTGGAGTATTCACACACTTGAAGGACAAAAGACTCAGTTTTAAACTTCATGGTGTTTAGAGAAGTTTTAGAATACTCCATCTTCCAAAAGCCACAGCAGCCCCACCTATAAGGAAAAATAAAACGCTTTGAAAGCTTGGGGTGTTTAAGGCACGCTCAGACCTTCAGATGTGTCCCACAAAAAATCTTCAAATGATTCATAGCATCAACGATACTCTGAAAATGCTTTTCTGGTCTAAAGAAACTTCAAATGTTTTCTGCCTGTTTCTCCTATGTCTTGTCTGCAGAGCAGCTGATCCAGATGTGCTCTTCGAGATTAAAGGGAATAAATGTGGGGGGTTTTGGTTTAATGTAATGAAGAGAATGTGGTTTTGCATTTTGGCTCAATACAGCTTCGCGTTACAAGTATCCACAGAGGTAATTCAGAAGGATTCTCTAGTTTAGACTTGCACCCTGTGTAATTACCCACCAGGTGTAGGCTGGTCCTTGTGGCACCCATGGAGGATGGCTGACAGAGCTACGGCAGTGGGGCATGCTGGGACCAGATGAGTGCCAGCTTGCACCGACCCTGGTGGTGGGAGCCAGGGTAAAGAAGCTGGCAAAGTCTGGTCTCCTTTGCACAGCAGTGTCAGAAGCAGTCAGTTGCTGACTTGGAGCAGTGTTTCTTAAACAGCATGGCCCATGCTTTCCAGGCTGGCGTCTGCGTGTGCCTGCATGCAGAGCAGCTGTCTACAAAGGATGCTCCACACCATACCATGCTGGTGGGCAAGACCGGGTTTGCCACAGCATGGCCATGTTGCCTTCAAGAAGCAGCAAAGGGAACCTGACTCCCCAGGTACTAATGCCGTCATGAAGAGTGAGCTGAGCCTGGAAATATTTTTATTATCTTATTCCAGGGAAATTCATATTTGCAGAGTCTTGATCTTTCCACGTTTCTAGGTGCCAGACCTGGTCGTGCTGACAGCAAAAGCAATTTTTGGAGGATGCTCAGTTGAGGCTTAACAGCCCTGGAAAGAAACCAAAATTCTTTAGTCCTCAGTAGCACAGTGGACTGAGCTCCCCCACAGTTCCCCCAATGGACTGGCACCTTCGGCACCCAGACCTGATGTGAACATCTCATGTTATGCTGAAGGCACTACTTAAAGACCATGCCTCTGCTTTGAATTTCCTTCAAACTGAAGCATCAATATTAAAGACTCCAGCATGATTACAGGGTCCTGTTGTGTAGGAAAATGCCTTCAATCCATTTGGCTGCATGTGAGATGATTTCTTTCCCTTCCTGACCTCCAGAGATTATTCTGGAAAAACAATTCTCGAGATGCTATGGCAGGAGGAATAAAAATAGCCAAACAGATGAGCCAGTCTCTCTGACAGTACAAATACTTCCAAGTGCTTATAGTGCAGAGAAAATTAAGCCTGTAGCAGGAAACAGAGGGAATCCCTACACAAAAGAAGGAAATTTGGGAAGAATGACTTGTCTAGGAGAGGAAACTAGGTGCTGTGGCCTGCTGTTAACGAGGCAAGTGGCGCTCAAAGCATCAACCCAATGTGCATGTGGTGCAGGGCACCAGGGCACGATGCCCCACTGCAGCGGGTAGTTCCTGGTGGAGGAATGCTGGGCTGCTGGGATCTCCCAGGGGGCTCAGACACAGAGGCTCTGAGGACTTGAGCGCTCCATCTGAAGAATGGTGCGGGATGAAATTCAAAAGTGCCTCTAAGATGCCAACCTGGGAACTGCTCACACCTGAACGTCATCAAGATGATTTAGGAGGGAAGCCCAATTTAAGCTTCCAGTGCTGCAAAGTGTTGCTTTTGGGAGGAGCGATGGCTGAGACAGAGCTGGCTGGCTCCTGTAGCCTCCTGTGGGTGCCTGCTATGTGATGCAATCCCCTTGTTGCAAAGAGCCCACAATAAGCAAATACGCTTCTGACCCATTTTGCCCTTTCCATCCATCTCCCCTGTTGTGTTAGGAGAGCTGCCCTCCTTTCCCAGGGCTCCCTGCCCTCAGGAATTCCTGGGTAAGGGAGATGTGGGGCTTTGGCTCTGGCTTGAACAGATAGCTACCAAGATTGTGCTGGGGAATAGTTTGACCTGTTGGTGAATGAGGGCTCATACTTTAAAGATGACTTGGCTACGGCACTCTCAGGACTTTGGGGAAGTGAGGGAACAGATAAGAAAATAAGGAGGAGCTGAAAAAACAGGCGAGACTTGGAAAAGCTCTCACTATCGCTTCTACCTCTAGCAAAAGACTGGGCATCGTTGCTTGAGGCATGGCTGGAGAGAGATAGAAAAATAAGCCTCTAAGCCTCCTGTCATCTGCTCATCAGGTGGAACAAATTCATCAAGACACACCTCCCCTCCTCCACAGCCTATGCCTGACCTTATACCTTGCAGAGAGCAGCATCCCACAGGTTCAGTGGGTGTCACTCTCTTAGGCATAGACACTTCCCCGTGGCCTTGCACAGTGCTAGTGACCCATTATCAACTTGGCCACTGCCAACCCTTCCTCTCGGCATCCCTGCCTGTGCGCAGTGCTGGTATGAATCTATTTCAGCCCTACCCACCATAAGCTTGTTGCCACTCCTTCAGGCTGGACTTTGTTGCTTCAGCAGAGCCCTTCAGCACAAGTCAGATCAAGAGTCTCAGACCCTATCACCCTCCTGTACGTTGCCCTGTGGCAGATTCAAAGACCTTGGCCATGCATTGAGCAACCCTGGGATCTGTAATGCAGAGTTGCTGCGACGGTACGTGAAGGCTTGAGTCAGGTCATAGCAGGCTCCATGGCTCCAGTTCGGTGATGGATGGATATGCCATAACCCAGACTAGGGCTTATCTAGGCTATTTAGGTTATTCTAGGCATCTACGTTATCTCGGTATTCAGTATCCAGCCCTCTCCATGATCCTGGCTAGTGAACAACCGGTTTCAGCCCCATAGCCTTCAAACTTTAACTTTTAGCTGCTCCTTTTCTCCTCTCCGTCGCATGCTGCTTCTGCCCCAACACATCTCACTTGGTTTCACTACATTCACTGAGAAGTGGCGTAAGAGTTTCCTTTAGCCTGCCAAATGACCACAAAACCAGAGCACAGCATTCAGAGCGTTGTGTTTAACAGCTTATGAAAGCTGGGAGGCAGCCTGGTCTGTGGGGATGGGCTTTGAACAGAGAGGTGCAGTTGCCCTTGCAGCCAACAGTCCAGCTGGGACCAGTTGTTATCCTTACCAGCAGATCCCAGTCCCTAACTCGCTCGAATCTGGCTGAGGGGAAAAAAAAGATGCGACACAGTGGGAGCCCATGGAGGAAGAGAGATGGACTTGTGATGCTGATTCCTCTCTTTTCTATTTTATGCATCCCAAAAAACATTTCCCCCGATCTTTTAGGGAGTGCATTCAGGCTGGGAAATGTCAGACAGGCTCGGGTAGTTGCTGCTCTTCAGTCTTTTAGAGGTAGAAGCCCTTTGTAGGCAGCATCTTCAAAGGGAGATGTTACCTCTTTTCAGACAGATGGCCTTCTGCCCCCAGGAGACCTTTCCCAAAGGGACAGGGGGCCCACTGTATGGTCACAGGCCAGGCAATGAGCATGAATACGTGATCTTGGAGTAGAGGCACCAAGGATGTCTGGGTCCATTTGGGTTTCGCCGCTGTGGTTGGATTCTTTGGTATCTCATAAGGAGTGATTCATCCTTGGGCCTTTCTTTGTGGCAGGGGTTTTTATAACAGCTTTCTCTGATGTATGAGAAGAACTGAGTGAGTGATGAATCCTTCCCTCACTCAGGATATTTATAGCTTTCTTCTTTCTTCTTGAGCGAGTCACCTATTTTCGCAAGGCTCGTAGGCGCTTCATGTCAGTGAGACTTCAGCTCCTTGCCATATGTGAGGGAGACTGGCCAAAGGGTTCAGAAGTTTCTTGGGACTGGGATGTTGGACTGGCTGGTGGCACGTGGGGTCCTCATTGCAGAAGCCTTGCATCTTAAGAAATCGAGCTAAAAGCCACGAGAGTACACAGTTCACTCTTTATTTTTGGGGGCACCAAGGGTCACATTTCCCATCTACTTCTCTGTAGACGAGCAGGCTAACATTTTGTTTCTCAGTTTGCACTGGAGCTGGGTTCTCAGTATTTTGCTGTGGAAGCTGGGATTATATTGGTGTCATCTCCTCCGGGGTGCATCGGCTCTGACCATACCAGGTGGGATGAGATCCAGAGCATCTGCTGTGGGTTTATTACAGCTCTCTTGCTTACACAGAATGGATGTGGACCAGCACTGATTTCTTTTCACTGAGGGCACAGAATAACTGCACTCTGGGAAAGCAAGTATTAGCTACCTGACTACGCCTGTGTCCCAAAAAAACCATGTGTCTGGATACCTGTTTTCACCTGGAGGGCTCAAGAAAGGGGAGCAGGTCACCAACTAAGTCGTCAAGATGTCCATCCATCTCCCCTAAGCTGCTGTTTTGGAGTCTCACATGCAGCACTGGAGCTGCAGGAATGAATGCTTGCACAATGGAGGTTCGAGCCTAAGGGAGGTTGCCTGTCTAAGCAGGAAAAAGAAATGACAGGTTTTAAAATACTTCATAGCCATTTGTAACTTTCTCCAAGGACAGTGGTGTGTCTTCTGCTTCACCAGTGAATACAGACCGCCATCTCCCATTATGGAAATAATATGAAATAAAATGCAATAAAACTGAGAGCAAAACAGTATTCTGAGGGCTTTTTCCACCTGTACCTAATCCGCTGCTTCTGTTTTTTTCCCAGCATTTTCCTTTTTTTTTTTCGTTTTTTTTTTTTACACTGCCAGAGGTAAAGTAGACGATTTAGCCCCCGGTGGATGCTTTTTGCTCACTTTACTGTGGCCGGGCTCACAGGTTTTCCCATCATTTCTCCCTCTGCGGATGCTGCCCCTGTGCTCTGCATCCCTCATCTCCAGGCTCGTCTGTGGTTCAGGTTGGCCTCCACATCCCCCCTCCCTCTGCCTGCGGGGATGGAGGGGCTGCCTCGTACCATCCTCCGGCAGCTCTGTGCACTTGTGCCCTCCTCCTCTTCCCACAGCCTGATTTATTGGGTTTATCTTTCCCTTTTACAGCAGCTGCCCTTCGTTGCGCCTGGTTGCAGTGAACTCTGGTCCCTGCATAGCTCGCATTCCTCAGGGCGGGCCGCAGGCCACCGGGAAGGGCTTTCTCCTTCCCTGGGCCACGCCAGATGAGATCAAGGGGATCGCTCAGCCGTATCCATCCATGTTGGCACCCAGCCCTGTGCTTTCTGTGTCCCAAGTGCTTGCCCTGGACGAAGGCCAGGTGACCGGGGGATGATGTGGGTCTTCAGGGAGGATGCTCTGTCTTTGGACTAGTGCTCCACAGGGTAGAGAAAGCAACAGCGGGGTCCAGCCTGCCTCAGAAACTTGTCTGTCTCCCTCTGTGAAGCTGGGGAGATGCAGTGCTGGACCTCCCTGGGCCTGGCATGTGTAGGGAGAGTCCATCCTCCCGACACTGAGACAATAATCTTTGTTTTATCGGTCTCATCGGGTCTTCTCTTTCCCTTTTCAGCCCCTGTGCAAGATCTAAGCAGGAACAGCGATGCTGAAAATGGGGATCACACCATGCCAAGTGCTATGCCTGGCAGATACAGGGCTACTCAGACAAAAGGGGGCTGGAGAACATCCTAAACTGCTGAGAGCCATCGTGCTTATCAAGCCGTGTTGGCAACTCTTGCCTGGTCAGGATCCTTCTCCCACCATACACAACAGGGAAGGTTAAACAAGCCACACTTCTGACATGCTCCCTTCAGCCACAGCTCGCCCCCAGTGTTACAAAAAGGAACTATTTTGGAGGTGGACCAGACCCAGTTCCCTTGGGGTTGAGGCCACATCCATCTAGCTGCCTCCTCTCCTCCCCTAGGGATGCACTGGCCACCCCTGCACCGAGCCGCCATGCAGCCCCTGCACCGCTGATTCCTGCATCCCCTGTGGCAGCAAGGATTATCCCTCCCCTGGCGTCTTCTGTCCGGCTCCGTGAGCTGAGGCACATCCCCATGGAGGGATCAACAAGGGTTCAGGCTGAAGGTGGGCCAGGGATGAATCAACCCTGCCCTGACCCTGCTTCCCCTTCCCTCCAACAATCCCAGCACAGAGGCCAGAGGCGGTGACTGATGGGCTGAGGGTGGGCAAGGAGGGAAGCTCATCTTTTTGTGTCGCCTCCAGGAACTGCACTTCACTCGGAGATAAGTCTCCCAGACGAGAGAGTGAAAAGGTCGCTGGAGGTTTAATTAAGGCCTGCAGGTGGAGGCAGAGCCCCCATCGCTCCCCAACACCCTGCTGCAATGCTTACAACCAGTGAGATAATCTGGTGAGCTGCTGGGGGCACAGGGACCCAAGGCTTTAGCTTTATTGCATCTTGGCTTTGTCATAGAATCATAGAATCGCCTAGGTTGGAAGGGACCTTTCAGATCATCGAGTCCAACCATCAGCCTAACTCTGACAAAAAACATCACTAAACCATATCTCTAAGCACTGTGTCTACACATCTTTTAAAAACAACTCACACTTTTACCCAAGATTAAGCTTTTGGGCCAAACCTGTGTCTGATGTCTCTGATGCCATGAATGAGCAGTCCATGTTTGTAGGTTGGCTGCGATGGATCTTACCAGACACTCTTCTAACATGGGTTTCCAGCCAGCCTCCCACACTCTGTGCTCTTTAAGGGCTTGGACTCCTTTTTTTCCTTTGAAAAGAGGAGAGCATGTGACATGATGTTTGACTCTGCAGTATTAACTTGGCACCTTTGGACTTTCATGGCTCTCTATCCCATCCTCAAGACAGGGATTGTAGTTACTTATTACAGACACAGTCTTGGGGTGCATCTCTTTGCATTCGAAAGCAGGGTGCCTGAGGGTAAGGACAAGAGCAAACTTTTGGGAGAGCTGGGTTTTACCTACAGCTGTGCCAGCGGCTTGTTGTTTGACTTGTGGGTGGAAAACCCCAGCCTTCTGGGGCTTGGTCACTGCAGTCATCCTCTGTTTTCTCTAGATGACTTCCCTAGCCTTACTCATGTAGGATGTCAGGAAGGCTTTGCATGCAACTTCTGCATAAATGGCTGTTAAAAGGGACAAAACCACTTCCAGCAGGCAGACTTAAACAAGTTAAAGTCTCCCAGAGAGGGTTAAAAAATCTCCTGTGCCATCTAGCAGGACAGCCAAATCCACAAAGACACGTTGTGCCAGGGGCCAGAAGGGACTTGCCACATCCGATACTCGCTGTGCAGCCGGACACTGGCAAAGGTCTGAGCCTCTGCATCTCCGTCCAGCACGTGAGTGCAGACGGGGGGGCCCGTGCTGCGGCTCACAGGAAAGCCAGGCAGTTCATTTTTCTGGAGAACAAGGCTGTGACTACAACAAAAAAAAGTGTGGGTAGAAGGGGCTCCTTTAAATCCTCAGATTTAAATAAATAAATAAATAAAATAATGAGTCAGGCTGTTGCAAAATCCTCATAAGTTACTCATAAGTTACTTTTTAGGGTTGTTTTTGTTTCATGCTAAGTACTGGCTTCTTTTCATCTGCCATCTCACCCATGAGGCTGCAAGTTCCTCTTTCCTTATGAAAAGTTACCCCCCCCCAGGACACAGAGCTTTTGCTAAACCTCTGAGTACCACAAAGCTCCCGATAAAATTGCCAGGAGTGGCAATTGTGTAGATGAGCTGGTATTGCTTGGAAGGGGAGGGAAGCGGCAGAGTCCTGCAAAAGTCAGTGCTTTTGCACGTGTGGAGCCGAGATGCGTTCTGCAAAGCCATGTAAACTCTTTGTGGACAAAGATAATGTGTGCAGGAAAATGTCTGCATGGCCCAGAGAGAAAACACCCGCCCATAAAGATATTGCATTTTACCCACTGCAGTTCTGGAAATCTTCGCTCCATGAATCAATCTATCTATCTCCTGTGCAGCTGGTCAGGAGAGGATCTTGCCAGAGGTTTGTAGGACAGGAATGTGACACGAAACATTTGAAATGCTGGAAATTAAATCTGAGGGTTTAGATTTTGCCTGAAACATTAGCATTTGAAATCACTGGCAGCCATGTTAGGAGGTGACCCAGACTACGTGACTGATACGCAGCGATGATTGATAGCAAACTGTATTGCCAAACCTTTCACTCCACGTAATTACAGATCTGCAAATACCCTGAAGTGATTAATTACTGCCTAACATGCTTTTGGAGATGATGTATGCTCAGGGAAACACATTCCCTCCCCCCAAAATCATTTTTCTTTCATAGGAAGGAGTTTTTTCTGGCTTTGTTTATAATCGGGGATGATGGAGTCAATATTATGAGAACACCGTCAATGGAGAGCTGTGGAACAGGTGTGATCATAGAATCATAGAATGTGTTGGGTTGGAAGGGACCTCTAAAGGCCATCTAGTCCAACCCCCCTGCAGTAAGCAGGGACACCTTTAACTAGATTGGGTTGCTCAGAGCCTCATCAAGCCTGGCCTTGAATGTCTCCAGGGATGGGGCCTCCACCACCTCCACCACCTCTCTGGGCAACCTGTTCCAGGTTGATACACGCAGACGTGCACACTCGCACCCCTGCCAGATCCACTCCTCCCTACCTGCGCCCTGCCAGCACTGGGGACATGAGAGAGGAGCTCCTGAGAAGGGCTGGCTCTAAAGCTGTCAGGCTTCCCAGACGGTGAGCCATTTCTGCCTTTGTTTTCTTTTAATTGAGCTAATTTTCCAAGGACACAAGAATAATCAGACTGATTCAAACACGTCTCTGTTTTGGATGCTGATGCAATAACCCTTGTGATGGAGAGTGAAATGCCTCTCACCCCCTCTTGGCTGTCCTGTTGGTGGTGGGAAGAGGAATGATGGTGCATGACAGAGGGGCTAAAGGCTTCTTGGTAATGTGAAGTGGTGTGTTTTCCAGTCCTCTGGCTGGAAGATCAGCTGCGGGCGTTTAAACACACCTGCAGCACGGTGGCACGGGCATTTTGTCAAAGCCCAAAAAGCTCTATTGGAATAAAGTCCCATGTGACTGGAGCAAGAAGCTTGACCGAGCCCTGATGCTCTCTCTAGATCTTCCTTTCTCATCTTGGGAATGGTTGCCATGTGGCTTTCCTATGTTTTATCTGACGTGGCTCTTGATGCTGTAACCAGGGATTTTCTTGGTTTCACCCATACGAATTTAAGATCGCATTTTTTCCTCCTCCTCCCACCCTGCACTAAGATTGTGTCTGACGACCAGCATGGCCCGGAAAATATGATTGTGATTGATTTTGTTGCCTGGAGCCCATGTCGATTTCAGATTCTGCCAGTGTTTTGTTTTGTAAGTTGATTTTTTTTTAATTCTTCCCCCGTAAGACTTGCTGCTTTCCCTCAAAGAAGTCAGGCCTAGCCTGAGCTCTCTAGGCTTAAAACTGAATTTTTCGCTCTGTCCCACACTGTTCTTGTCTTGCAGAACTTGCTGGATCCAGCCCAGCTCAGGAACTTTGCTGCAGCCCAGCCAGGACTCTGCGAGGGTCCTGGGGTTTCATTGCCTGCTTTTATTTCCCCCTTCTCCTGATGACTGTTGGAAGCCACGTCTCAGCTGAGCTGAAAGAGAAGCACTGGAGTAGCGAAGGGACTCTCCTGTCCCTCCTGTCCTTGAGAGCCAGAGCTTGAGATGTCCCTCTTGAGCTGCTGTAAATGATCTTTCATGCCTTGATAGTCCCCAAGGAGGGGACGGCATCCCAAAGCAAGACCCTCGGCCATCAGGTCAACCCAAAAGTTGTCTGGAAAACTTAACACACAAACTCTGGAGCAAATCACTGGAAAATGTGCCTTCTGTGGCAGGTCAAAAGGAGGATAACAAGGGACCAAACCTGTAGGGGACAGGATTTCAGTGACTTGCTGTCTCCGTTACAGCTTGTACGTGTCTAGAGCTTGTTTGTGAGCAATTAATGCAGTCGTCTTAAGCAGAGCCATGGAGAGCATGATTTAAGTAGTTAATAGTAATTAAAGGCACATTATCTGCGGGCATGTTGTCCATGCCCATCCTGCACAGCCCTGTTGGCTGCCCTGTGCCAGCTTGCCCAAGTTGAGGGGAAGGAAACGGGGTGGGCTGTAAGCCATGCAACACTGTGGGCTCTGCTTGCCCTCTCCATCGTCCCTGCCATATGTCTGGGATGTCCCTGGGGAAGCCTCCCCACTGTCACCAGCCACCCAGAACAGGGCAGTGCCACGCAGCCATGGCAGGACTCTGCGCCCATCTGTGCCGGCCCCAGCAGCACCCAGGGAAGGAGAGAAGAGGCATCCATCCACCTGTGCAATGTGTGAGACTGACCCTATTTTGACAAAGTTGTGTCAAAATCAGAATGCGACTTTTCGCTAGTTTTAGCTCATACCTGCACCAAGCAACTTGATCAACTTAGCTAGGCACCACCTCCCTCTCTGTCCTGTTTCACTCAGTTAAGACATAACCCTTTGACATTTTTGCCATTAATGTGGGGTCTGGCTAAAGGGGGGGATTTCAAGCAGGGACAGTAAACCAACCTCACTCCTATCCTGTCCCCAGCTCTGCTAATGACAGTTGTGGAGGATGGGGAGGAGAAAAGACCTCCGTGTGGGCTGGTTGGTTTTTCTGAGCGACCCAAAGCAAAGTCAAGACAGAACAAGAAAAAAAGCAACGTGGGGATGGAGTGAGAAATTCCAGTTTAGGCTTAATCTCTCTTTGCTTTGAAAAGAAACAGCTCAGGCCCTTTTGAGATGGAGAAAGAAAAAAAGAAAAGAAGTCTGAGCTTTTTAGAAATTTCCTTCCATTATTTTATGAATGAGTCTTGAAGCTACCAATATTCCGCTCACCAAAAAGGGCAACTTTTTAAGTGGATTTACCTTTTCAGCCCTGGTCCCCCTTGCCTTCAGCTATGTTTTGCCAGCAGGAATAGACTTTTCATGAACTGCCCTTAGCGATGTCCTGGGAGCTCACATCAAGAGGCGAGATGCACCGGAGTCTCTGTTTCCTACTTCCAAACACCTTCCCCTTCCTTTTCAACATTTCCCCCTGCTGCAAATAGTAGCCGAGCTGTAGATCTTCAATTATTTTTGTGCCTTTGCTCCATTTAAGCATTGCAGGACGTTATACAGAACCGAGAACCAAATCTCCCTCTCAAAGTTGCACCACACGGTGTTAAGGCTCCCAGGCATTTTCCTGCAGCCCCAAATCTCTTGACGTTTCATATATTAAATCTGTTTATTGAAGCTGTTCTTCTGCCATTACACTTTTTCACAAGCTGTATACTTTCCCTTGCTAGGGCTTCTCAAAAAAAAAACCAACAAAAAAACTATATACATGTCAGGATTTCTGGCTTATGACAGCACTACGAGGTTTCTTCAGGGTGAGACATTGCATTTGCAAGGCTGGTGCTGGAAGCTGGATTTCTGCGCTGTTCCAGGGGATCTGCCTAAAGAAAAGTTAGTCTAGGATATGCGAGGATGCAAAAGAATACAGGTTTGGGGTGAATTTTGGGAGAAGTGTCTTCCCCCCTTACCCCTGTTTAGCAATTGCATCCACGGTGGATTGCATTAAAGCAAAAAGGAGGGTTCTGCTGATGGAGACAGGGGAAGGTCCCCACATAAATTAGTCCACCTGGGATAATCAGGAATAGCTATTCTGAGTAGGGCAAAGCCTCGGGAGCAGCACTGAGGGGAATGAAAATCAAACTCCTTTTTCCTGGTGCTCTCCCTCTCCTTATTATCTACACATAAATAATTCACATTCTTTGCAAGCCAAGTCTTGTCTTGACTGAAGGAGTTCAGATCATTAGAAACCCAACAATTTTCTGCATATTTCATAATAAAAGAAGCTCTAACGGGGCAGGAAGCTGGGAGGAGGGCAAAAAGGGGAAGGATTTCTTCTGCTGCAACTTCTGCTCTTGGGAGTTTCCCAAGATTTTTGGACTACTGATACCAGAGATTCCTGGATGCCCAGCTAGAAAAAAGCCACAGCACGGAAAAGATGGAAGGACCTCCCAGTGAGACCAGAGGACCCACGTGTGTTGGGGTGGGATGCTCTTGGGGACCATCTCTTCGCTGGGAGGAGGTTACTCCTTTGTGCGCTGCTCAGATTTCAAGGTAGATTTTATTATATACATTTAATAACAAAACATGCCTTAAAAAATTTCCAATAAAGAGCCATCTCAAAGCAAACATGCCCCATTCCAGAAAAGTTGTTTCAGCATTATCCAAATGCTCAAGGTCACTGCGGCTTGCTTCTTTTTCACCCTCATAGTGGCATTTTGACACCAGTGTTTCCATGAAATGGCTCATTTTTGATGAATTCTCGTTTTTGGATGGCAAGGGAAGAGGAGCACTGGATGGTTTCCAAGCAGCTCCATTACAGAGGCCAACATTTTGCACGGGACCTCTCTCCCCCTGGTTTATTGATCACCGAGACATGACCTTGCAGGGCTGAGTCTGCCCAGGAGCAGGCAATGACAGGATCGGGTAGCCATCCCTCTGCTGCCTCTGTGCAGCTCCACTGCAGCACTCCCAGTTCAGGTCTTAGTGGAAATTTGGGTCTATCTCTATCTGCCCTAAAGGACATGTCCCCTTGTCCAGCCCATCAAAAGCAGCCCTGCCACCTCCAGCTCTCTGATATGCCCTCAGCCTGAGCGTGGAGGATACTCTGGCTTTCTTATCCCTTTGAAATTTCCCCTTCCACCCTCCCTGGTTTCACAGCAGAAATAGGACCCAGGTTAGTGGAGACATTGAGACATTCTTGCCCATCCCACACTCTCTGCAATTGCCTCTATAAACACATCCGTGCCCAGTGGGGAGGAGAGCCATTTGAGCTAAGGGATAACTCTGGCACAGGGGCAAATGGGGAAAAAGTGGCTGGGGAAGGCTGTGGGCTGGAAATTAAAAAAGGTCCCAATCACCAGAAGAAACACCCTCTTTGAGAGGGGCAGGCAGAGCCGTGGCTTAGCCAGCAGGCAAGAAGGCTTCTTGAAGGGGTTGGAGTTGGTGAGCCCCATGTCAGACCTCCATCCCACCAGCTTGCTCCCACCTCATCCCAGTGCTCGGCACCATCAGGCATGTGCTTGACCAAAACTGGGGAAAGCAGCTTTCAGAAGCTGTGCCGCAGGTCCTGCGGCCATTGGCAAAGACGAGGCTCCTCCAACTCCAGCTCATGTTTGAAGTTTCTCTCTCCTAACACATGCTCAGGCTGTCATGCCAGACGGCTGTCCCTGCTGGGACAGTGACACACAGTTGCCTGCTGGGGCTGAAACTCTGGGGAAGGCAAGGTTTTCTGGTGACACAAGAGCTAATGAAATATCCACAGTATAAGAGGTCTCTTGGTACTCCCCCTCTATGCAATTATATATATAAAAAACAGAACATGCATTGGAGATAGAGATATATAGAGGAGATATATAGATATATATAAAAATATACCCAGGACTTCTTTGCAAGTAATTACAGATAAGGAACTTGAATACTTCCCCGGTCTCAGCAGACACAGCCCCCCCTTCTCCCTCCCATTTTTCTGCGTCACTCTCTGTAATCTAGCTAAAAATAAAGGCGCATTGGGCCCCCAAGTCTCCCATGGGCAACAGCAAGATAAACATCGAGCCTTGGTGTTAGGAACCCATGAACAGGAGTGGGGAGCAGCAGCCTGCATCTGCCTGTGCATTTGCTGTCTCCAGAGGCACCTGGGCTCCAGCCCTGCAGCAAGGCTGGTGTGGGGAGGAGGTAGGGGATGAGAACATCGCCCATGGACCCCAAGCCCTCTTCTCCCAGGCTCTCCTTCCTCCATGGCTAAGCCAATTTTTAGCTTAAAATGACCCAGTGCAAGCTCTGCTCAGCTCAGAGCATCCTCAGAGGTTATAAATCCTCTGGCCACCGTGATAAAACTCCAGCAGGGATCGCTTTTCCCAAACCCAGCCTCTTCAGTGACCTCCCGAGGGGTTTATGGCCTCCTCATGCTCTGCTGCTCTCTTCAAACACACTGTCACACCAGGACTTCCTCGCCTGCAATCACGCTTTGGTTTTCACCCATTACACTCTGGCAGTTACCAGGGTCACAGAGCAGCCAGGCTGAAAAGAAACGCTTATGCTGGGGTTTAATAAACAGTTCAAACACCCCCCTCCCCCCCCAAAACTCTAATCGAGTTTTATGCGGGCGGGAGGGAGCGGGAGGCAGAAGGGGGCCCAGATGGGTTATTTGTCCTGCATGAGGTTTTGCAGCTGATGATGGACAACTCATCACACCATTGGGCAGCACCTTGGAAGAGGCTGGGATGGGTGGGAAAATGGCTGTGTTCGGTGCCAGAAGCTGCAGGCAAAACTGGCAGGGGATGAGCTTAAACCATCCTTGCTCCTTTCCCAGTTTGTGATGCTCCAGAGCTGCTGGAAGTCCTAGAAGAAATGCAGCAGGTCCCAGAGCTGGGCTGAGGGTTCTGGAGAGACATCAGCAGGGTCCCCCCACCTCTCTGGGACCACCAGATGCCATGGCCACCCTTGGCCATGCATGGGATATTTCTTCTGGAGATGTGGCTGTCACTAGCTAGGTTGGATAGGGAACAACCGCGTGCACCCTCCAAGAGTGGTATGTGGGTGGTGGGTTGTTATTTTCTTCCTTTTTCCCCCCACAAATCATTGTCATCTTGGCACCAACCAGCTCTCATACATCCCACCTTCTGAAGTAACCAGGAGGTCTCTCAGGCTGGCTGGGAAAGAGCGTGGTCCATCCTGGGAGGATGCGCTGGGCAAGAAACCATTGGAAAGCTGCAACATTGCCATTCTCCCTCCTGCCTGTGGACGTTTTAAAGGAGCAGCAGAAGCCAAAGGACAGGGAAGTTGCCAAAGAGTTGAAAGGGCCCCCTTGTTAGAGAGCGCAAGCAGCAAGGGAAGGGGCTTTCTGAGGGCTATTTAAACATTAACCAGCACAACAATTGACCCGTGTTCCCATTTCCCCTTGCCACGCTGGTCTTTCACCTCTGCATGGGTGGATCTGTAGTGTCCTGGGCTGCCTCCAGCCCTGGACATATGGCCTGGCCACCGCTGGCACGGTGCTGTGGCAGTGATGGGAGCCTCCGTGCCACCCCCTCTGCCTGCAGGACTTCATTACCCTCCCTGTAGCTGCAGGGGAGCCCACAAGTATGGGTTGGGGATTTAAAACAGGTTATTAACTTCCCTCTTGCAGCCATAACTTGGAGGATGTGGCTGACGGGTTTCAGAGAGACATGGCTCATAAAATGAAGTTCAGCTGGATGCTGAACCCAGGCACTCAGCGCTGATGTAGCTCCTCTGCCTGTACCTGGACCTGCAGCAATCTCCTCCAACCCAAGGACCATTCAACCCCTTTCCCCACCACATAATCACAAAATGGTTCGGGTTGGAAGGGACCTTACAGATCACCTACTTCCACCTCCCTGCCCTGGGCAGGGACACCTCCCACCAGACCAGGTTGCTCAAAGCCCCGTCCAACCTGGCCCTGAACCCCTCCAGGGATGGGGCAGCCACAGCTTCTCTGGGCAGCCTGGGCCAGGGGCTCACCACCCTCACAGTAAAGAATTTCTTCCTGAGATCTAATCTAAATCTCCCCTCTTTCCTGCACATTTAGCCTCTTTAGTATAGGGATCTGAGTGTCACAACAGCACCACCATTTTCTTTTTTTTTAGCTTTGGGAGTAAGAAAAATGCTGGCAACCTTCTTCTACACCTGTGGAAAAGAAGCCCGGGGGCATCTAAAGTGATGTGACCAGGGTTAGGCAGGAACCGGTGGCAGATCCTGAAAAACTGCGTTGAGACCCAGCTTTGTGGCAGTGAAATACAAACTCGAAAGCAACACCAGGTGGGATCAGGATCATCAGGTACGCCTGTCTCCCTGGACACGAACTTTTGGGAATGCTCCAGCCCCAGCACCTGGGATCAAGAGGAATTTTGTAAGCTGACAGTAGCCCACTCCAGCTGCAAAATTCAGGTACCACTGGGCTAAAGTAATAAAAATAATAAATAATAATAATAATACAGTGTGTGGGCGGGATGATCTTTGCCTCCCATTCCCCAGTGTCTGCGAGCGGGCTGTCGTCCCTCTCCCCCAGCGGCCATGGGCTCAGCAGCCCCTCTCACAAACTACCCTCCTCCTGCTGCCGCATTTTTGCAAGCCAGAAGACATCATTAGCCAAGGCTGTCACGGAGGGAGGATGAGGGGGTCATTAGGCACATGAGATTATTTCTGGTCACCTGTCATCTGAACGTAGCTCCAGCGTGAGCACCTAGGGGATTTATAGGCTTCATATCTCACCTTGCACCAGTATTTTAATGTGGTTGCTGGAGAGTTGCTCTTCTTCATAAGCTCTCCTCCCTTAAATCTCACTTGAATATCCGAGGGAAGCAAACACAAGCTAAGCTGAAATAAACAGAATGGTTTATTAGAGCAAATACTCCCAGGCTGAGCCTCTCCATATTCCCTAGTCACCATGAACTATCCTAAATAAGAATATGCTTGTGATGAAATGTCTCAATTTTACTCTACTAGGCAAGCACTACGGGTTTTTTTTTTGCATGATACATGTGTAAAGTGCCTAATGTCCTGCAGACTTGACCCACTGCAGTGGCCTTTTGCTGCTCAGACAAAAAGTACATGTCATTTGGGGTAATTCACACTGAAGAAACACGAGGATGGAGCTGACTGTACGAAGACAAAGCAAATGTGGTCCAAGTTTGAATCAGTGTGGGATTTTTTTTTTCCTCTTCTTGTAATAGTTTCTAGTCCATTTTAAAGAGATGGTCATTCTCACCCCGCCCAAACTTTGACTGGAGGCACCTTGTGCTGTGCAAAGAAACAGCTCTCTTTGCATTACACTATGCTTCAAGGGTTGAACCCTATGAATTACATTAACGAAGATGATCCCTTTAAAGATACTTGCTTGGGAGGCAAATCCCATTTGAAATAAAGCAGAGGGATTTAGCTTAACGAGGCAAACCGGGGAAAGAGAGGCAGAAGGGCCTGTGGAGCTGAGACACCAAGAGACAAAGCAGAGGGAGAACTTGCAGAGGAAGGGCTGCAGGGCTCTGGGGTTAAAAGAGATGTCATGAAACTATGTGAATGAAAATTTTGGACATGCCAAGCCGTCGGAGGGGTGTTTGAAGCACCCTTGTCCGTAAGAGCAAGTGGAGATCGCTCAGCAGTCCTCCCTTGGTGGCCTTCAGAGAGGGTACGTCAGGGACCTGCAGAGAAGCGGTGGAAGACATGTTGGTAGTTCATCTCTGCTTATTTCTGTCCCAACGCCATCTCCTACTTCTCCCAGCTGGACCCCAGCCCTGGTTCATTCTCTTCTTGCCTTTTCTGCCATCAGAAAGGTTGCAGGTCCTTCTCACCTGCTCCTAGCCCATGCTTGTGGAGATCTGATGCAGCTGACAGTCCAACTGCTGCCTCACTGGTTTTTCTCCTGACAGGTGCCATGCAGGGGCAGCATCCTTGGGCACTGCGTGGTGGCCTGGGCGCCATAAGGGTCCCCAGAAATCAGGCTGGGGACCATGGCTCCAGCATCGCTCACTGTTTCACTGCACCGCCTGCTCGGGGAGATGTTACGGCAGCATAAATCCCAGCCAGCACACTGCTTCAGGGCACTGCGAGGTCAGCAAGGTCCTTGTGCAATGTTTTCATGACAACTGGCCTGAACACACAAAAAAACCCCTGCTGACAAAAGCACTCTCCAGCCAGGAGGAGAGGCTGTGTGGCTCGAAGGAGGATGTCCGTCCTTGCAGCTTGAGGCACAAGGAGATTTGCTTGCAAGAAGACACAACTCCCCTTCCTGCAAGCCAGTGGCTTTCACAGTAAGATAAACTGAGACATCCCAGCTCGGCCCCCCCCACCCCATCACAGGGCTGGGGGGGACAGATCCAGTGGCACCGTCACACACACACAAAGTCACAGCTTTTCAAAAGCTACAGCCCAAACCCTTCTGTCTGTTTCTCTTCCTCCACTGCAGGGACGGGGATGATTCTCCCCATGAAACCAGAAGGAGGAAAGCCCACCCCAGCTCCACGTGGGACACAGCAGGTCACCCTGTGTGCCCAAGGGATGCAAGTCCGGGCTCCCTTGGGCACAGATGAGCCTGTACAGGGACACACCACCAGTGTGCATGACTCCATGCCAGCAGAAACCCCCCCATAAATTGGCTCCTGCCAGGTGGCATGAGTGAGGATGAGTCCCTTCATGCTAAGGAGGGTGCAGGCATTGCAGTATCCGCTTTTGGGCTTCCAGATCCATGAAACACAGGCCAGAAGGAACATATGATGTCCCACACACTGCCTGGAAAACGGGGCCGGAGGCGCAAAGGGAAGCAATGGTCAGAAGCATCTTCAGGAGTGCCAGACCAGACCTTGCTGCCCACCATGCCACTGGCATTGCAGAGATGGAAACCCGCGGTTGATGCTCTGTGCAAGGAAGGAGCCAGTGGGGAACTGCACCCTTCAGAGGCTGCCTGTGCAGTCGCGTGGCAGCTGAGCACTCAGCAACTTGATCCTTGAACACCACAGACCAACCACTGGTCAACTCTGCTCCAAGTGATTTCTGGGTGCGCACCAGCACCCGTGATGGGAGCTCAGTAACTGCACCACTGGGTAAGCCTTTGGGTTCATTTCCAGGTCCCGCAACCCTTCAGAGCCCCACGGCCCTGATCTTCCAAAGCAGACAGCATGTCCTCTCACCCGGGGAACTGGGCACCCTGGCAACCAGAAGAGCCACCAGGGAAGCAGAGACGATCCCAGTGCAAACCTCGAGCAGGATTAAGCGCTCACAAGCCCTGCTTTCACCAACTGGGCTCATCATTTCCTCTCCGGCTGCCGTGTCATCGTTTTAAAAAGAAAGGAAAAAAAAAAAAAAAAAAAAGAAGTCATTTACCACCCAGCGCAAGCTCTCCTCTCCGAAATGTCACCCTGTGCTTCCTGTGGCAGCAGCCACCCAGGAGCAGAGGCAGCCTCCAGCTCTGCAGCATCCTGCTCTCAACTGCCCGCCTGGTGCTGTAACCCCTGCAGACCTGGCTCTCTGCCACCCAAACAGCTTGCCTGAGGCCACGCGTTGGGGAAAGAAAGAAAAAGAAAGAAAAAAAAAAAAAAAGCCACACTGAGCAAAACCAGGACTTTCTTGCTCACTTCTCACATGGGGTGATGGCCTCCTTCATATAGACTTAAAACAAAAAGAACCGAAGGAAGAAAATACCCCCACTGCAACGTTCTCCCTTTTCACAAACAGCAGCCAAGACGCAGAGAAATTAACTGACCTGCAAAAGATCTCATATTTCATTAACTGCAAAATTATCAACGTTTTCCCCACATCCTAGAGGGATGCGCTGCAGAAAGTTGCCGTGTGACAGACCCATGCCGGTGTGCCACCAGGTACAGAGTGATCCCACGCAGGTCACTGCTCCATCCCCACGTCTCCTCTCCTTGGGGAGGCTGGAGCAACCTCCTTCATAACACACAACGAGAACAAACTGTAAAACGCAGCATTGATACTGAGAAATAAGCAGAAGAACACTTTTTTTTTTTATATCAGGCCCTTTCATTGTATAAATAATTTATTTCAGTTCACAGCATTATGTCTGCATCTTTTAAAAAAAAAAAAAGAAGAAACGACGGGAGGAACAGAGACTAATGGACAATGGCAAGGGTAAGACACGGGCAGCAGGATTTCCAACACTGATGGGAACACTATAAAGGTACCTGGGGAAATGAGACGTCGTGACGTCTGCTAAAAGAAAAAAAGGCCATTCAAACATATTTAGAGAAGACGCACAACCTTGCAGTAAAGTCCAGCTCGTTTTCAGAGCAACAACCCAGACAGTTTCCCTTAACCGCTGTTCTGCCGAGGCACCTCTTCTTCTAGCCCACCGCAGGCGATGCACATCTTCATCCAGGAAAAAAAAAAAAAGTAATAATCAGCATACCCTTGGGAAATGTTACAGAAATACCACGGAAGCCATTTAGCTACTAATCGGAAAAGTCTCTTTTAATTATTGCAGCAAGTGGAGTTGGCGGGGGCGGCACTGCCGCAGCGTCCCACCTGGCTGAGCTGAACCTTCAAAGTGGGCAACCGCTGGTTCGGCGCACGCTCAAGCGTGCCTCTGAAAACCAGCCCTTTCTCCTAGGGGATGCTCGGCTGAGCCGGGTGTAACAAACTCCCAGGAATGACCAAGCTCCGTAAATGCACGCCACCACGCTTTCCACGCCAGTGTTTGCTAAAGCCAAGACCTATGTCTTGACAGCAAGGAGGCAAAATCCACAACTAACAGCCCGCGCATGTCATTTTTAAAACCTGATCGCTTTTTGAGGGGGAAAAAAACCATAGCTTTGTATTTCGCCTCTAAAATGGGTCGCTCTCCAAAAAAAAGTGTTAATGCACATGGCTTCTGTGGCATCAAAAATAAATATTTTATTTTTTCTTTTTTGCAAAGAAAACCCAAGGAAGCAGGAAAGGAGCCACCTGAACTGATGGGACCAGCCCACTCACTCAGTGCACAAGTCGCGACTTTCGTCGGGAACACAAATCCCGCAAGAAGAGAAATACTACTTGGCTGCAACATTTGTTTCCTAACACAAAAAAAAAGAAAAAAAAAAGAAAAAAAAAGAAAAAAAAAAGCTATTTGGAAGGTGCCACGCTCATTGCTGCAAGGGGAGAATCAACTCCCTGAAACCCGAAGGGCATTTTTCTTTTGTCTGCTTGGTGGTTTCTGCTTGGCTGCTCTGGGAAGGGGTTTTCAAATGGGAAGGCTGGTGTAAAATCACCAGAAACACCCGCCAAACTGCGTGGCTCAAAATTCAAGCTCTTTGCTCCCCCCCTCACACCCCCGAGGGCTGCCTGCTTCTGCTCCGCAGGCAGCGTGGAAAGCCGGGACCCTGGTTTTCTCCTCTGGAGAGATGGGTCCCGGGACAAAAAACACAGACAGCAAATGGCTTTTGGTCCCCAGGACCTCAGCCCCATCCATTTACCAAAATGTCTCCCCGTAGAAGGACTCGGCGTGGCCTGACCCTGCCCTGGGCGCGCAGCACGAAGAGGCAACCCCCACCCGGCTACTGCTGGCAGCGAGGGGCTCTCTGCTTTGAATTGGGTTTAAATCTCTATAAAAAACTAACACCCACCCAGTGTTATCTCCCCCCGCCCCCCCCCCCCCCGTGTCTCTTTACACCCTGCCATTTTCCCGGCGCTGCCGAGTCCGTTTTCAGCAGAGATTTTCGCAAGCTCTGGCCATCTCAGGTCTGTCCCTGCCATGACGCCCCCCCCCACCCCCCAAACCCCACCTTCGCTAAGCGCTGCCCTGACCTCTCGCACCGACTGCGGAGCGGCAGGGTGACCGGTACCACAAACCTTGCTTTTTGTTTGTTTTTATTAAGTAACCCCTAGTTTGAACACCAACCCCTCCGCCCTCCCCAGCTGGAACAAATTACCCCCTCGGAGCACAATAAAGACCTGCTGGACGCTTTGCTTCAGAAGATGACACAACTAAGCCTTTGACAAGGGGAGACTCCTGGACACCCCCCGCTCCCCAATGCTTCCACCAGCGTTCACCCCAAAACATTGCCTTTTTTTTTTTTTCCTTCTATTTCCCCCCTCCCCCTTTTCTTTTAAGCAAACAGCTTAAAGCTCAGCACCACTCAGCAGCTACTAAGCACCCCCCGCTGCCGCAGCCTTACGACCCACACCCCCCCCCCAGCCTGGAGTCTGACTGTCCTTGCTCTGCACCCATCTGCGCCCTAAAACACCAGCCGGGGGTGTGCGTGTGTGGTGTGTTTGTCCCCTTACCCATCACCCACACCACCCCCAGACATTTTGTGCTGGTCCAACCTCCTCCCCCCGCTCCGGCTTCCGACACCCCTTCCCACCGAGAAAGATGGGGGAAGAGATGCGGGCAGGCATGGGGGCGCAGCTGGAAGCCTCCCCTCCCACCACTGCTGACCTTGCTGAGCCCAGGCGCTGCCTTCGCATCCACCCCCCCATCCCACCCCCCCCAGCATTCATCCCTCCTCGCCGCATCCTCGATAGACCACCCACCCACCCAAAACCACACACGTTAAAGATCCAGAAGCACGCTGGGCTTCTCCCGAATGCACTTCAACAGGGTCCTGCCCTGTTTGCCCACCCACCCCGGCACACAAAAGCTCGGTGGTCGCGGGCCAGGGGTCCGGGGGGGAGTGGTCCGTATCCGGCCCTTGGGAACACGGAAAGGGGGTGGTGGAAGAAGGGAGATCCCGGCTCTCGCCTGCAGACGGGATGTGGGCTTGGCTGGCAGGAGCGGCTTTGTTATCACCGCTATTGTCTTTTCATTTGGAAAGAGGGGAGGGGAAAGAAAAAAAAATAAAAAAAGAGGAAAAAAAATAATGATAACAATTAAAACCAAAAAGGATCGCTTTGGTTCTCTCTCCCCCCTCGGTTCCTTTGTCTGCTTCCCCATCCCTCCCCGCCTCTTGCGGGGCTTCTACCGCTTCTTCTTCTGCTTGAGGGACTTCCTCCGCTTCAGGATCATCTCGTAGAGCTTGTCCATGCCCTCCGTGAGCCCCTCGCCGATGATGGCGCAGGCGGGCTGGATGTGGTAGGTGGTGGAAGGGGTCAGCTCGTGGAGGGCCAGCTGCTTCTCGATCTCGGCCACCGGCAGGGACTTGGGCAGGTCCTGCTTGTTGGCGATGACCAGCAGCGGGGTGCCCTGGTTCTCGGCGAACTTGGTCACCTTGTGCAGCTCCGTTTTGGCCTCCTCCAGCCGGTCCACGTCCACTGAGTCCACCACGTAGATGATGCCATCGGTGCAGCGGCTGTAGGACTTCCAGAGCGGGCGCAGCTTCTCCTGACCGCCCACGTCCCAGAAGTGGCAGCTGATGCCCTTAGCCGTCCCGTTGCTCAGCCGGATCTTCTCTGTGTTGAAACCGATGGTGGGCACGGTGTTGACGAACTCGTTGAACTTCAGCCGGTAAAGCACCGTCGTCTTGCCCGCCGAGTCCAGGCCCAGCATGACGATGTGCAGGGACTGGAAGGCGGAGATGTTGGAGGAGATGTTCCCCATGGCCACGGCTCACGCCGCCCTCACAGCCCCGCGCCCATCCCCGCACCGCTAGCCGGCGGGGGCCGGGCTCGGGGGGAGCTGGGCCGGGCTCGGAGGGGAGCTGAGCGGCCCGCGAGGCTCCGGCAGCGCTCGGGGACTCCCGGCCGCCGCCGCCCCGCCCGGGAGGAGGGGCCGCGCCGCCGCCTTCCGCCCGCTCCGCCCCGCCCCGGCACCTGCCCGGCCCCGCCGCCGCCCGCGGCCACGGGGTTGCGACCTGCAGCCCCCCCGCCCTGGTGCCCGGGCACAGCCCCGGTGCTGGGGGAGGCGACGACCCTGGGAGCAGATTGCCCCCCTCTCTGCGCCCGCCTGTGGTTAAAGCTTGGTTATCCCTGGGCTTTTCGTCGTCACCGACCGCAGAAATCATAAAACCCACCTAAAAATAGTACCAAGCCAACACATCATTTCGCTGCGCAGAGACACAAGGAGGGACCTTCTGCTGCACCATGTATAATCCCCGGCTGAGGGAACTGGGGGGGTTGCAAAAGTGGTTTCAGGCTCAGCTCTGCGGGGACGACTGAGCCCAGAAAGTGGGAGAGCGATGCGATGGGATCCTGTGAGCTGGAGAGCAGCGGTAACAAGCTGAGCCCAGAACGTGGGAGAGCGATGCGATGGGATCCTGTGAGCTGGGGAGTCACCATCACCCCGCAGCGTGGTGCTGGGACGTGGAGCATCGGCATCCCCATGGGGTTGTCACAGTCTCCCAAAGCAGAGAGATGTCGGGAGGGGGAAACCTCACCTGCACTAAACCTGGGGGGGGACAGACACTAGTGTTCATCACTGCTATTAATGCTTTTTGTATCTCATACTTCATAAACGGTGTTAGTACTTTCAAACCATGTTAAAGCCCCTGTGATCCTTATGGCCAGCCAGCGCTCCCAGAGCCCAGCACGGCTCAGTGCCCCAAAGCCACTTAGCTGCTGGCCCAGCTACTCCTTGAAGCCCCTTCCAGGCCAGTGTGGGGACAGGGAGGCCACCTCCGCTGCATGCTGTGGGGAAGACCTGTCCCGCTCTTTGACATTGCATTGATTTCTGATATTGCTCCTGAGACAAAGAGCAGCAGCAGGGTTGTTCCGACAATGTTACCCATCCCCTATTTTACAGCATTTGTAAAATAAATATCAACTGTATCTGACAGATTAACTAGAAAGCCCTGGAGAGAGAAGTGTACTGCAGAAGACAGATGCTGCTTTTAATTTAAGATGCTTTCACCGCGCAGCATGCAGTGAGGATTGTCAGGCTGGAGTGGGATCATTTCTCGTATTCATATTTCATCCTGGGGATGTGTGTTGCAGCTTTGCATGGAGATAAGACTACCTGCTAACACATGCTATCGTTAAAAATACAGGTAGCTTGCTGTGACGGTCTCTGGAGGTGACACTGGGCACAGTTTTGATTGGAAATCACCATGTGGTGACAGCGTGAAAAGTGCAGGGAGCTCCGTCCCTCCCCCTCCGCCAGTGTGTGGCTGTGAGAAACGTTCCTCGGTATGTGTGAGGTGGCATCGTCTCTGTGCTCTGCACAGCCATTCAAAAAGCAAGGCACAGGCATCATATGGGCTGGAAAATGAAAATGTTTTGTGCACCAGGGGTTGTCCTGATCAGCTGGCCTTTGAGCTGGTGTGAGTTCAGACTTTTCTCTGTGCCCCACGTAAAGGTAAGGAGCT
Organism: Rissa tridactyla; assembly: GCF_028500815.1. Classification (NCBI taxonomy): domain Eukaryota; kingdom Metazoa; phylum Chordata; class Aves; order Charadriiformes; family Laridae; genus Rissa; species Rissa tridactyla. The sequence continues at coordinate 43,816,297 of NC_071472.1, forward strand.
TCCAGGGGCAAGTGGAGAAAGCTGTGAGCGATCACCTGACTCCAGGAGCTGGAGCATTAAAGAAAAAAAATGCCAGAAATAGAAGAATAGGGTCATATCAGGGAGTGGTGTCACCAGCAGATCCGGCACCCGTTCTCATCTCTTCTGCCTGAATTGCTCCAGCAAAAGCTTTCTTAAATGCTGCTGTGAAGGATAATCCCAAGGCAAGCACAACCCGGGCTGTCCCCAGAGTTAGCAGCTAATCTGTGTGCAATAGGTTTGTGGTTTAGGCATTCACCTTTCGGCTGTGAGCTCATGCTCAGATCCAGGAGTGCCGGGTCCAGTGCAGGCGATGCCATTTCAGCCCTTCGTATTGTGGCCAGGCAGTATTCCCCAGGGAATTCCTCCTCTCCCCTCCATCACAGCTAACCTTCTCTCTCCCTCCTATTTCATCCCCACTGCTGACGACAGCTTTGAGCCTCAAGTCGAAAGGCTGCCTTAAACAGGGCCCCGAAATGTCTTTTCCCCCAACAGCCAAAGTCCAAAGGAGAGACTTCCCTCCTCCGCACCCCTCCTTTTTCCACCCCAGTGTTGATTGCGAGTTCTAAATAAAGGCGAGATCAGATAGAAAGGATGATCAAACCTTGGGGATGTTCTAAAAAACAGCCTTATATCAGATGGTCCCAGGGGATGGAGATAAACAGGAGCGTTGCAGTGGTGAATTATGCTGCAGCTAATGCCAGCTATCCATAAATAGGCTGATAAGATCTCCGCTGAATATTAAGCGCAGAAATAACAGCGTTAATCGCAGCTGAGAGGAGTCTGCCAAGTCCATTTGGTGGCAAATTTAGGGAAAGGAAACCCACCTGTTCCATGAGCCTCCCCCCCCCTTCTGCTTTTTCTCCCCTCCTTTTCCATCATATGAAGGTTAAGCAGCCAAGGTTAAAGCCAGCATTAGCATCTAAATGTGTGTCTGCGAGTATCTGACAAAGGCACTGATAGCTGGTCCCCAACATTTCGCTCCAGCAGCAAGAAGACGGTTGCTGCCATAGTAACTGTTTTCAGACATGGCAATTATTTCTTCCCAGCACCCCCCATCCCACCTCCCTTCCCCCAGATCATCTTGCGCTTCAAAGTATCTTTCTTTTTTTTTTTAATTTTTTTTTTGGTGAAACGCAAAGGGCCAGAGCCCACTCCCTGCCCAGAGACAACAGAGGGATGATTCCCGCGCTTCTGCAGCCCACTTATGGATTATCCATAATAGTGACTTTTAATCTGCAATCCAATTAGCCCTTTATCACCCAGGCAAAGCGAAACCTTGGAGCAGCAGCTTTTACCAGCAGTTTCTGGCAAATCTGGTGACTTGCAGGGAGGGAAATTGGTTTGCGGAGAGCATCCCAACCACTGGGGTGTGCAGGCTCCTCTCTCCTTCCCCTGCCCCTTCCTTCATAAAAGCACCACTTATCTTAGTCTGCTCCCTTTTGTTTGTGCGTTAAAAGCAGAGACATCAGCCCAAACAAAATTAACAGGTGAGGGCTGTAATTAGGGCTGCCCCCGTTCTTGGGATAGCTGAGGCTAATTAATAGCATCCCCGTGACTAATGCCCAGGATGCGGGATGAACAGCCAGAAGGCTGCCGTGAGAGCCAGAACTGTGGCAGCCACCTCTCGAATAGGTGATGGTGGGATAAGGCACAGGATGGGTGTCTCCAGCCGGCTTCGGGAGGCTGCTCCCCTCTTCTGCCAGGGTTTCATGGATGAGCTCTGCCTAAGTGGCAGCTTACCGGGGCCCACATGAGCTGGGAGAGGCAGCACTGGTTAATATGGTGTAGGAAAGTCTCATCCCTTTTTGGGAGCCCTGACGGTGGGGGGAAAGCCCTTGGGGAGGCTTTCTGGGGACAGTGTACCTGCACCTCTCACGGTCAGCATCCTTTTCTTGTGCCACTCTCCTTCCTGCCTTCATCCCCTCTCTTCCTTTCTGGCCCACTCACTGGATAATGAAGCCAGGTAATGCAGGATCATTAAGGGCTGAATAGCCTATGAGTCCCATAGGAACCTTTGGGATATTACCTCTGAGGGAAAAGGGCATCGCAGATTTAATAGCCCCCCTTCCTCCCGGGAAAGGCTGTGCTTTATCCTGCGGGGCTGCAGAAGCAACAGGATACGGCCAGGTATCCCCACTGAAAGGTTTAATGGGGGAGAGCAAAGGGGCACTGGGAAATAATGAGAGACAGATACTGAATATTTCACAGGAGATTATCCCTTTAAAAGTTCAATTCACACCTCTGTTACCAGTTTCTGGAGTGGTTTCTGGAGACAGCCTCACCTGGGGCTTTGTCTCACCCACCTGAGCTCAACCCTGTGCAGGGAGGGTCTGTGTCCTACGGGGCGGGGTCCTCCATCCCTGCTGGCTCCAGCCCATTTGAGCAGGCTCTTGGGGCCAAGGAGGCCTTGTGGAGCAGAGGAACACGCTCCTGAGATGTCTCCAGGAGCTCCTTGGTGGATGCACAGAGGGAAGGATGGAGGAAGGGATGTAGAGGTGGATAAAAGCATCATCGTGGAGGAATGACTGAATCCACAGAGCTCCTAACGCAGGAGCAAGAAATAATCCCTTCATCAGCAGCACAGCAGCAGCTCAGCTCCATTTCATGACCTCAGATGCCTCCTCAGGCCAAGCAAAGTCCTTCAAGGACCAGCTTACAGACAACTTTACAGCCTCGTCCCCAGGAAATGCTGAAAAGCCACAAACTGGGGAAGAACAAAATCTTCCTCTGAAGGAGTTGATGTGAAAACAGCGTTACCAAGGCAGCACAAAATCCATCTAGCCCAGCATCGTGTCCCTGCAAGAAGCCAGGAGACGAGGCAGTTGGAGGAGCACAAGACCATGACAGGGTGTCTATTACAATTTTTGGTGGATTTTTACCTCCATGAATTCATACATACCCACTATGCTATGAAGCTTTACAAGCTTTTAGCATTCTCAGCATCCTGGGGCAGAATGCCACAGTTTACTGATTTTTGCTGGATAAAGAGGAAATCTCCTCAGTGTGAAACTGCCTGGAAATGTCCTCTGCAAACTCACACAGAGCAAGTACGGCCTTGCAGGTTAAAGCAAGGTGAACACAAGGGTTTTCTGATCGGTTAGACCAGGATTTTCACCAAAAAATTCACTTTTTTTTTCTGCTATGCTTGCATCGCAGCCCTAACTCTGCCTGTGACTCTGCCCCCAATCCATAAAATTAATCAGGAAGGACTTGAGCAGGCAGAGACAAAAGCAGTGAGCTCTCTGCCTTTGTTCCCATGATATGTTGGAATGACAAATGTGATTTTTCTCACGGCAAGTGCTGTGTGCCGCTGCTGCTGCTGAGGACACCGGGAGGGGATGTGGGGAAGTCTCACACCGGGTCAAGCCAAACAGCGCTTCCATTTCTCCCGTAACATTGATGGTTTAGTTTGGCTGCTTCCTAACCCACTATGTGGATGCTTGGAATAAAATCCTGTGTGAGGAAAGTGAAGTCCTCCTTTGAGCATTTTAGGGGTTGAGGTTTCAGCAGCCTTAGGGTTTATCTGTTGCATGTGGGACTCCATGCACCCAAATTGCCCGCTGCCCTAAGAAGGGTGACAGGGATGTTTTTGGCAGGGGTACTTCGCTGGTCCTTCATCCCTGAGCACCTCCTGGCCCCTGGGGCTGTGGCTGCTGGGGGAACCAGAGCTGCCCCTTCTTGCAGGAGGAGAAGAAAGCCCTGGGGAAGCCCAAGCTGGAGTTGGGGCAGTCACCCATGGAAAAGAAATGTTATTTGGGAACACACAGAGGAAAAGAGATGTTATTTGGGAACACCCACTCCATCCCCTCATCTCTTCTTTGCCAAGGACACATCTAGGGATGGATGAGATGTCTCATGGGCTGAAGGCAAAGGAGGAGCAACCCTTTCCTCCCACCTGGACGAGCCGTGATACCAAACCCCCAATGCCTTTTGGACAAGCAGTGCCTGGAGGGGAATAACCCCTCACCCCTCCCTGGCTTCCAGCTGGGTAAAAAATTGCTCTGAACGACTTCTTTTGTGCTGACAAGCGTCCTAGGGCCAGAGGAGAGCAGACTGAAACTCCCCTGGTTTCATTCCCCCAGGACACTGCAATTGTTTGGGATACAAAGCACGATGCAGCCAAGTGAAAATTGAGGGGGAAAAAGTACCTGCACCCACCTGGACCGGTCACTGGCAGGGTGTCCTGTGCTGGAGGGCACACTGAACGCGCCCCCCCCTTCCCCCCCCCCCGTGACCCATCAGTGTGGGTGGGGAGGAAATTGGGCCTTCAAGGCTTCTTTTTTAACTGCCTGATAATGTGGCAGCTTGGACATTCAAAGGAAAGCTGAAACACTTCCACACAGGAGGAAGGCGGCTGAATCCAGGAAAGTTAAGCACACACAGGGATGATGTATAGCATGGTTCAGGTTTATCTGCAGACACATGGTCACACATCCCTCCCACATTCCTGTCCCGAATAATGCTCGGTCTCAGCCACTCCCTACTCTGCATAATTCCTGCCCAAGGCTGCACATTATTTTTGCCGGGGGAGGGAGTCAGAGCTGCAGATTTTGCCTATAATTTTTCTGTGACACTCCAGCTCAAGAAGGAAAAAAAAAAAGCAAAGTGGATTAGCCTTGCTGCCAGTGATAAGCAGGAGGCTTAGAAAAACCCTCAATTTCCCAGCACTCACTCCCAGAGCAGTAAATCTTGGAGCCTACAGAGCTGCAAGCACGGCAGAGAGAGTGAAAACACAGGGCTGGTGGAGATTTAGGGATCATGAATCACCCAGTGCTCGCCAGCAGCACACCAGCATCTCAAGTTACCTCCTTGGGTGATTTCTGCTTAGCCCCCGAAAATGTCAGAGCACTTTATTTGCTGCTTGGCTGCCGCCTTTTTTTTTTTTTTCCTTCCCTTAGAGGAACTGCTTTGTGGCCAGAGGGGAAAATCCTGCTCTGAGCTGATTTACCTGTGTTTAGCTGGTGTACAGTTGTCTACAGCTATTTTAGTCAGCTGGAGCCTGATTTAGAGAAAAAAAAATGCACTGGGATCCTGTAGGAGATCAGATCTCAGCTACTAATCCACACCTGACTAATGCATGCCAGACTTCCCCTCCAGCCAGCCCCAAATTCCCCCTGTAGCAAGAGCTTAAATAAATCAAAGCCTCAAGTTTGGAAGGGTGAGGCTAGTCCAGGGCTGTCAGGGGACAGGGAGCATCCCTGAGGGAGAGGACACCTCAGTTTGAAGGCTGCATCCTGGGCAACCATGCCCGGTCCTTGCTGGCTTCCTTCCAGAGGTGACAGAAGTGTAATTGCATCTTTGATTATTGCTTCTGCCATGGCAAGATGTGCCCAAGTCTCTGGAGCCTGGGGAATTACCACTGTGCTTAGCATCCTCCTGGCACAGTGGTGAAGGGACACTGATACCCTGCTGATGCGATTTCATAGCGCACCAAACACCCGCCTGCTAATCCAAGAGGCAGCTTGATGCAACAAGCTGTAATTTAATTAAGTGGTGTCCAGGCCATGTAACGAAGTGTAGAAATGGGGCTGGAGTCATGTGTTCACATCACCGGGATGGAATTACAGCCTGAGTGATGCTTATCAGCTGCCAGGCAATTTCTCGCAGGGGGGATGCTCTCCCCAGGGAAGCAGGGACAGCATGGTGGGAGATGAGCATGAAGAACAGGTCAACCTTGGGAGGGTCACCATAGGGGAACGTGACCTGGGCAGGAGTCTGGTTTGGGGCTTTGCGATCAAACTGTGGGAGGTCCACGCTGATGCTTGTGAGATTCGGTAGCCAGAGGCTGGGAGAAACCCTGTGGCTCAGAGCTATGCTTGCCAAGGGCTGGCGCTGTGGTGTCCTGGTCCTGGCTGCACATTTCTGCTCCAGCCAGTACCTGCATTTGCTGGGCTGGGGAAGGAATCTGAGATAAAAGCTGCCCTCTTTTGGCCTTTTATATTTACTAACCTAAATTCCTCTAGCTGGCTGGAGAAGTGGATTAAGAGCTGGGGCAGGAATTTCTTAAAGCATCCTGGATAGCCAGCACATCATCGCCCTGGTGCCAGGCAAGGGACCTGATGCCAGGTGAACGAGGAAGCATCTACACCTTCGACACAGAAAGACGAAGCCCAGGCAGGGGGTCTTTATGGCAGAGATTAATCTGGATCACCTCCATCCTGGAGCAGTGCTGGGCCACCAAACCATCCTTGCCCTGGGTTCAGGCTCCAGCTGCACCAGGGTCAGTGCGCAGTCTGTCTGCAAAGCAGCCGCTGCCAGCATGTGGCATTTGTTATCTGCTTTTCCCTTCCTGGGGATCATTTAAATACACGGTCTTGTTTGGATAACCTACCCCCGGGGCAAACTCCTTTAACTGCATGTTTTTCCTATTGTTTTTCCCATAGTGCTCAATTATTTCCTAAGGAGGGTGACGGCCTCTGGGGTGCATGCTTGGGTGGCAGCACCCTGTCCTTACTAGCAAGCAAAGAGCTTGCCTTCCTTCCACTCAGTAAATGCCTTCCTTGCAACAAATGCCTTCTTTGCCTGAGTTCTCCATCAGGATGCTCTCCGTTTGCCCAGAAGACGGCAGCGGTGGGCACCTGTGTGACAGTGGCAGGGCTGGCACCTTGCTGTCCCTGCTATAGGCACAGCAGCTGAGCCTCCTCCGCCCGCATGGCGCTGTGAAGGAGGCCTATTTGATACCAAAGAAATATCCCATGGCACAGAGGCATCCCCCTGCACTGCTTGGGAGTGGAGCCAAAACCAGTCCAAGGGGGTCAGGGCCACAAAGGACATCCCGGAGATGCTGGTGACGAGGGCTGACTACAGATGGCATTGGCATCCGTCCCACTTTTCAGACAACCACAGCCCATAAAATAAAAGCAATCATCAGAATAAATCATTAACCAGCCCGGGAAGGTTCAGCAAGACTGGCAAAAGCTGTTTTCTAGGGCCACCTGGTGATGGCCCAGAGACAAGCCTTTCTTTTGGATTTTGGAGGCCCCTCACACCTGACAGCTCTAGGGGCTGTGGCAAACCGCTGCCCCTTCCCTTCCTATCAGATTTCAAGTCTAATCTGAGCCTACACTGTTGCCTCAGGAAGCATACATTTCCATGCTCTACATGTTTAATGTGCAATTTGTCTCCAGGATGCTTTTATTCAGGTGTTCGGAAGGTAAAACATAAATGCAGCTGTGCAGGATAGAAAAGCAAAGTAATGTGAGGTGACCCATGGGGAGTTTTCTTTGCTGCTGAGAGAAGCAGCAGCTTTTTCACCCTAAGAGGAATTGGCCTGTGGGGCTCCCTGGTGCGGGAAAGCCACAGATACGGTATAAATCAGAGAGGATTTGAGCAGTGAAGAGCAGAGAAAGACCCACACGTGCTGTTGAGGGGAAGAGAGGTGAGCTGTCCTATACCCTGGGAGCAAGTGACCATGCTGGCAGCACCCAGAGCACCCCAAAAATCTCATTTTCCTTTGTCTGTTCCTCCTTCTCCCAGCTGACAGCCTTTCCCGTGGCCAGCAGTACATCCACCTTTCGCCCAACCTGGGTTGCCTTTTCCCCTTGGTATTTGCACATTTTTTGCTGCTGTGAAGCTGTCCCGTCCCCATCAGTCCCCATCCTACCCTGGTTGTCCCCAGGGAACGAAGAGCCAGCCAGGTGGGCTATGCCATGTGTGCTTGGCATCAGTCTCTGCAGTGCCCTGGAGAAGCCAGCAACCTCCCAAGCTTCCCAGCTCCTTGCGTTGCTCCTGCTTATTCTTCTGCAGTCAAGAGGAGGAAGGGGCTGAACCCACTGTACCCGTAAGGTCCCCACAGGTGTGGGAGCAGTGGTCACCCACCGGTAGATGGTGAGTGGGTGAGCCTCAATTGAGGCCATGGGGTCTGTGCCCGCATCTAGGCACGTACCTGTCCCCGCCGTCAGCGCTGCAGAAAGCTGTTACTTGGAGCTGGCTGCCTCTCCACAAGTGATCACCCACGAACGGTGAACAGATGAACCACCCAACCAAATCCTCCTCGGAAAGTGGTCTTTTTCACTTCAAGCACCTGCTGGATCTCTCAGCAGCACAAAGATGGACGGCAGAAGGGTTATTTGCATTTACAGAGCCTGATTTGTAAAGCCTGAGGGCAAAAAACCCAAACACCTCCATGCCCTATGCAGCCGTAGCTCTGGAGTCCGCAGCACAGGAAGGACATGGACCTGTTGGAACAGGTCCAGTGGAGGGCCAAGAAGATGATGAGAGGGCTGGAGCACCTCTGCTATGAGGACAGGCTGAGACAGTTGGGGGTGTTCAGCCTGGAGAACAGAAGGCTCCGGGGAGAAAGTAGAGCCCCTTCTAGTACCTGAAGGGGGCCTACAGGAGAGATGGGGAGGGACTCTGGATCAGGGATGGGAGCCACAGGACAAGAGGTAACAGTTTCAAACTGAAAGAGGGGAGATATAGATAACATATCAGGAAGAAATTCCTAACTGTGACGGTGGTGAGGAACTGTCCCAGGTTGCCCAGAGAAGCTTTGGATTATGTGACTGCTGCAGTTCCCAAAGGCCCAAGGTCTGTGATCCAATAAAAGCGGTTCCAAGAGAGCTTTAAAACAAGCGAAAGGTTTCCATCCTGGCTCCTTGCGTGGGGCAGAAATCTCCGCATATATGGAAATTTTTGAGGCCAGCCCTGGGGAACTGAGAAAGGGTGGTTTTGAGGCTGAAGGTGCCAGGAAAGCACATAACCCAAGGTCTGTGGGGCCATGCAAGCGGTTCCCAAAGAGCTTTAGAACAAGCCACAGTTTTCCGTCCTGGCTCTTTGGGTGTGGGAGCAATCTCTGGACATACGGAAAGTTTGGAAGCCGGCCCTGGTGGAACTGAGAAAGTGTGGTTTTGAGGCTGAAGGTGCCAGGAAATCCTACAGCCACAAGGTCTGTGGGGCCATGCAAGCGGTTCCCTGAGAGCTTTAGAAAAAGCCACAGTTTTCCCTCCTGGCTCTTTGGGCGTAGAAGCAATCTCTAGACATATGGAAATTTTTGAGGCTGGCCCAGGGGAACTGAGAAAGGGTGGTTTTGAGGATGAAGGTGCCAGGAAAGCCCAGAGGCCCAAGGTCTGTGGGGCCATGCAAGCAGTTCCCAGAGAGCTTTAGAACAAGCCACAGTTTTCCCTCCTGGTTGTATGGGCGTGGGATCAATCTCCAGACATATGGAAATTTTGGAGGGTGGCCCTGGCGGAACTGGGAAAGGGTGGTTTTGAGGCTGAAGGTTCCAAGCAAACCTGGAGCCCCAAGGTCTGTGGAGCCACGCAAGCAGTTCCCAGAGAGCTTTAGAGCAAGCCACAGTTTTCCCTCATGGCTCTTTCGGTGTGGGAGCAATTTCTGGACATATGGAAATTTTTCAAGATGGCCATGCAGTGTGTGAGAAAGGGTGGTTTTGAGGCAGAAGGCGCTAGGAAAGCCTGGAGTCCGAAGATCTGTGGGGCCATGCAAATGGTTCCCAAAGAGCTTTAGAAGAAGCCACAGTTTCCCCTCCTGGCTCTTTGGGCATGGAAGCAAGCTCCAGACATAAGGAAATTTTGGAGGCTGGCCCTGGGGGAACTGGGAAAGGGTGGTTTTGAGGCAGAATGTGCCAAGAAAGCCTGGAGTCCCAAGGTCCGTGGGGACATGGAAGTGGTTCCCATAGAGCTTTAGAACAAGCCATAGTTTTCCCTCCTGGCTGTTTGGGCATGGGAGTAATCTCCAGACATATGGAAATTTTGGAGGCCAGCCCTGGCAGAACTGAGAAAGGGTGCTTTTGAGGCTGAAGGTGCCAGGAAAGCCTGAAGTCCAAAGATCTGTGGGGCCATGCAGGTGGTTCCCAAAGTGCTTTAGAACAAGCCACAGTTTTCCCTCCTGGGTCTTTAGGCGTTGGAGCAATCTCCAGACATATGGAAATTTTTGAGGCTGGCCCTGGCGGAACTAAGAAAGGGTGCTTTTGAGGCTGAAGGTGCCGGGAAATGCTGGCAGCCGCAAGATCTGTGGGGCCAGGCAGGCAGTTCCCAAAGAATCTTAGAACCAGCCACAGTTATTCCTCCTGGCTCTTTGGGCATGGGAGCTATCTCCAGACATATGGAAATTTTCGACGTTCGGCTTGGCGGAATTGAGAAAGTGTTGTTTTGAGGCTGAAAGTACTAGGAAAGCCTGGAGCCCCAAGGTCTGTGGGGCCATCCAAGCGGCTTCCAAAGAGCTTTAGATCAGGCCACAATTTTACCTCCTGGCTCTTTGGGCGTGGGATCAATCGAAGGCCTGAGCAAGCGGCACGTGGTTCTTTGTTGCCGTCTGAGGCTAAACCACGACAGTCCTTTTTGGCGCCCAACGGGAGGCATGAAGTCTTGAGTTAACGACAGAATCCAACTAGAACGTGGAAAACCAAATTTTTTGTATGCATTTATTTTATTAGGTAAATAGTCGCTGGTCATCATGGTGCTTGGTTTGTTCTCATGTCTGTGTTACATAAATTCCTATATGGCTTAGGTACTCCCTGCAATGCTGTTTATCGTGTCTGGAAGAGGGATGAGGATTATCATTCTGCTGTCCTGTGCGATATCTGTTTATGATATGATAACATCACTGTTCAGACAGCTATTTTGGGGTGTTTATGTGGTTTTGTTGTCCTGTCCATTGGGCACTGTCTCTCAGAATATATTAATAATTACACCCAGTCTGTGCTGGAAATGGGGGGGACACTTTCCCCAGCTCTTTTGCCTCCCTTTTCGCCTTTGGGTCAGGTATGACAACTTTTGAGAATTTTGAATATCCTTGGGATACTCAAACCAGCATGTTCCTAGTGTTATGTCTCCTGAATACTTTCCAGATCTTGTTTAGGTTTAAGCGACTATTTAAGACTACCACCCGGAGATCTGGTTTTGAGGCTGAAGGCAGCAGGAAAGCCTGCAGCCCCAAGGTGTGTCGGGCCACGCAAGCGGTTCCCAAAGAGCTTTAGAAGAAGTCACAGTTTTCCCTCCTGGCTCTTTGGGCGTGGGACCCATCTCCAGCCATATGGCCATTTTTGTGCCTGGCGCGGCGCCAAGTGGAAAAGGGTGGTTTTGAGGCTGAAGGCAGCAGGAAAGCCTGCAGCCCCCAGGTCTGTGGGGCTACGCAAGCGGTTCCCAAAGAGCTTTAGAACAAGGCATAGTATTCCCTGCAGGCTCTTTGGGTGTGGGACACATCTCCAGCCATATGGCCATTTTTGTGCCTGGCGCGGCGCCAAGTGGGAAAGGGTGGTTTTGAGGCTGAAGGCAGCAGGAAAGCCTGCAGCCCCCAGGTCTGTGGGGCTACGCAAGCAGTTCCCAAAGAGCTTTAGAACAAGGCATAGTTTTCCCTGCTGGCTCTTTGGGCGTGGGACCCATCTCCAGCCATGTGGCCATTTTTGTGCCTGGCGCGGCGCCACGTGGGAAAGGGTGGTTTTGAGGCTGAAGGCAGCAGGAAAGCCTGCAGCCCCCAGGTCTGTGGGGCTACACAAGCGTGTCCCAAAGAGCTTTAGAACAAGGCATAATTTTCCCTGCTAGCTCTTTGGGTGGGGGACCCATCTCCAGCCATACGGCCATTTTTGTGCCTGGCGCGGCGCCAAGTGGGAAAGGGTGGTTTTGAGGCTGAAGGCAGCAGGAAAGCCTGCAGCCCCCAGTTCTGTGGGGCTACGCAAGCGGTTCCCAAAGAGCTTTAGAACAAGGCATAGTATTCCCTGCTGGCTCTTTGGGCGTGGGACCCATCTCCAGCCATATGGCCATTTTTGTGCCTGGCACGGCGCCAAGTGGGAAAGGGTGGTTTTGAGGCTGAAGGCAGCAGGAAAGCCTGCAGCCCCCAGGTCTGTGGGGCTACGGAAGCGGTTCCCAAAGAGCTTTAGAACAAGGCATAGTTTTCCCTGCTGGCTCTTTGGGCGTGGGACCCATCTCCAGCCATATGGCCATTTTTGTGCCTGGCGCGGCGCCAAGTGGGAAAGGGTGGTTTTGAGGCTGAAGGCAGCAGGAAAGCCTGCAGCCCCCAGGTCTGTGGGGCTACGCAAGCGGTTCCCAAAGAGCTTTAGAACAAGGCATAGTTTTCCCTGCTGGCTCTTTGGGCGTGGGACCCATCTCCAGCCATATGGCCATTTTTGTGCCTGGCGCGGCGCCAAGTGGGAAAGGGTGGTTTTGAGGCTGAAGACAGCAGGAAAGCCTGCAGCCCCCAGGTCTGTGTGGCTACGCAAGCGGTTCCCAAAGAGCTTTAGAACAAGGCATAGTTTTCCCTGCTGGCTCTTTGGGCGTGGGACCCATCTCCAGCCATATGGCCATTTTTGTGCCTGGCGCGTCGCCAAGTGGGAAAGGGTGGTTTTGAGGCTGAAGGCAGCAGGAAAGCCTGCAGCCCCCAGGTCTGTGGGGCTACGCAAGCGGTTCCCAAAGAGCTTTAGAACAAGGCATAGTTTTCCCTGCTGGCTCTTTGGGCGTGGGACCCATCTCCAGCCATATGGCCATTTTTGTGCCTGGCGCGGCGCCAAGTGGGAAAGGGTGGTTTTGAGGCTGAAGGCAGCAGGAAAGCCTGCAGCCCCCAGGTCTGTGGGGCTACGCAAGCGGTTCCCAAAGAGCTTTAGAACAAGGCATAGTTTTCCCTGCTGGCTCTTTGGGCGTGGGACCCATCTCCAGCCATATGGCCATTTTTGTGCCTGGCGCGGCGCCAAGTGGGAAAGGGTGGTTTTGAGGCTGAAGGCAGCAGGAAAGCCTGCAGCCCCCAGGTCTGTGGGGCTTCGCAAGCGGTTCCCAAAGAGCTTTAGAACAAGGCATAGTTTTCCCTGCTGGCTCTTTGGGCGTGGGACCCATCTCCAGCCATATGGCCATTTTTGTGCCTGGCGCGGCGCCAAGTGGGAAAGGGTGGCTTTGAGGCTGAAGGCAGCAGGAAAGCCTGCAGCCCCCAGGTCTGTGGGGCTATGCAAGCGGTTCCCAAAGAGCTTTAGAACAAGGCATAGTTTTCCCTGCTGGCTCTTTGGGCGTGAGACTAGTCTCCAGCCATATGGAAATTTTTGTGCCTGGCGCGGCGCCAATTGGGAAAGGGTGGCTTTGAGGCTGAAGGCAGCAGGAAAGCCTGCAGCCCCCAGGTGTGTGGGGCTACGCAAGCGGTTCCCAAAGAGCTTTAGAACAAGGCATAGTTTTCCCTGCTGGCTCTTTGGGCGTGGGACCCATCTCCAGCCATATGGCCATTTTTGTGCCTGGCGCGGCGCCAAGTGGGAAAGGGTGGTTTTGAGGCTGAAGGCAGCAGGAAAGCCTGCAGCCCCCAGGTGTGTGGGGCTACGCAAGCGATTCCCAAAGAGCTTTAGAACAAGGCATAGTTTTCCCTGCTGGCTCTTTGGGCGTGAGACTAGTCTCCAGACATATGGAAATTTTTGTGCCTGGCGCGGCGCCAATTAGGAAAGGGTGGCTTTGAGGCTGAAGGCAGCACGAAAGCCTGCAGCCCCCAGGTCTGTGGGGCTTCGCAAGCGGTTCCCAAAGAGCTTTAGAACAAGGCATAGTTTTCCCTGCTGGCTCTTTGGGCGTGGGACACATCCCCAGCCATATGGCCATTTTTGTGTCTGGCGCGGCGGCAAGTGGGAAAGGGTGGTTTTGAGGCTGAAGGCAGCAGGAAAGCCTGCAGCCCCCAGGTCTGTGGGGCTACGGAAGCGGTTCCCAAAGAGCTTTAGAACAAGGCATAGTTTTCCCTGCTGGCTCTTTGGGCGTGGGACCCATCTCCAGCCATATGGCCATTTTTCTGCCTGGCGCGGCGCCAAGTGGGAAAGGGTGGTTTTGAGGCTGAAGGCAGCAGGAAAGCCTGCAGCCCCCAGGTCTGTGGGGCTACGCAAGCGTGTCCCAAAGAGCTTTAGAACAAGGCATAGTTTTCCCTGCTGGCTCTTTGGGCGTGGGACCCATCTCCAGCCATGTGGCCATTTTTGTGCCTGGCGCGGCGCCAAGTGGGAAAGCGTGGTTTTGAGGCTGAAGGCAGCAGGAAAGCCTGCAGCCCCCAGGTGTGTGGGGCTACGCAAGCGGTTCCCAAAGAGCTTTAGAACAAGGCATAGTTTTCCCTGCTGGCTCTTTGGGCGTGAGACTAGTCTCCAGCCATATGGAAATTTTTGTGCCTGGCGCAGCGCCAATTAGGAAAGGGTTGCTTTGAGGCTGAAGGCAGCAGGAAAGCCTGCAGCCCCCAGGTCTGTGGGGCTACGCAAGCGGTTCCCAAAGAGCTTTAGAACAAGGCATAGTTTTCCCTGCTGGCTCTTTGGGCGTGAGACTAGTCTCCAGCCATATGGAAATTTTTATGCCTGGCGCAGCGCCAATTGGGAAAGGGTGGTTTTGAGGCTGAAGGCAGCAGGAAAGCCTGCAGCCCCCAGGTGTGTGGGGCTACGCAAGCGGTTCCCAAAGAGCTTTAGAACAAGGCATAGTTTTCCCTGCTGGCTCTTTGGGCGTGGGACCCATCTCCAGCCATACGGCCATTTTTGTGCCTGGCGCGGCGCCAAGTGGGAAAGGGTGGTTTTGAGGCTGAAGGCAGCAGGAAAGCCTGCAGCCCCCAGTTCTGTGGGGCTACGCAAGCGGTTCCCAAAGAGCTTTAGAACAAGGCATAGTTTTCCCTGCTGGCTCTTTGGGCGTGGGACCCATCTCCAGCCATATGGAAATTTTTGTGCCTGGCGCAGCGCCAATTGGGAAAGGGTGGTTTTGAGGCTGAAGGCAGCAGGAAAGCCTGCAGCCCCCAGGTCTGTGGGGCTACGCAAGCGGTTCCCAAAGAGCTTTAGAACAAGGCATAGTTTTCCCTGCTGGCTCTTTGGGCGTGGGACCCATCTCCAGGCATGTGACCATTTTTTTGCCTGGTGCGGCGCCAAGTGGGAAAGGGTGGTTTTGAGGCTGAAGGCAGCAGGAAAGCCTGCAGCCCCAAGTTCTGTGGGGCTACGCAAGCGGTTCCCAAAGAGCTTTAGAACAAGGCATAATTTTCCCTGCTAGCTCTTTCGGTGGGGGACCCATCTCCAGCCATACGGCCATTTTTTGTGCCTGGCGCGGCGCCAAGTGGGAAAGGGTGGTTTTGAGGCTGAAGGCAGCAGGAAAGCCTGCAGCCCCAAGGTATGTGGGGCTACACAAGCAGTTCCCAAAGAGCTTTAGAACAAGGCATAGTTTTCCCTGCTGGCTCTTTGGGTGGGGGACCCATCTCCAGCCATATGGCCATTTTTGTGCCTGGCGCGGCGCCAAGTGGGAAAGGGTGGTTTTGAGGCTGAAGGCAGCAGGAAAGCCTGCAGCCCCCAGGTCTGTGGGGCTACGCAAGCGGTTCCGAAAGAGCTTTCGAACAAGGCATGGTTTTCCCTGCTGGCTCTTTGGGCGTGGGACCCATCTCCAGCCATATGGCCATTTTTGTGCCTGGCGCGGCGCCAAGTGGGAAAGGGTGGTTTTGAGGCTGAAGGCAGCAGGAAAGCCTGCAGCCCCCAGGTCTGTGGGGCTACGCAAGTGGTTCGGAAAGAGCGTTAGAACAAGGCATAGTTTTCCCTGCTGGCTCTTTGGGCGTGAGACTAGTCTCCAGACATATGGAAATTTTTGGTCTTGGCGCGGCGCCAAGTGGGAAAGGGTGGTTTTGAGGCTGAAGGCAGCAGGAAAGCCTGCAGCCCCCAGGTCTGTGGGGCTTCGCAAGCGGTTCCCAAAGAGCTTTAGAACAAGGCATAGTTTTCCCTGCTGGCTCTTTGGGCGTGGGACACATCTCCAGCCATATGGCCATTTTTGTGTCTGGCGCGGCGCCAAGTGGGAAAGGGTGGTTTTGAGGCTGAAGGCAGCAGGAAAGCCTGCAGCCCCCAGGTCTGTGGGGCTACGCAAGCGGTTCCCAAAGAGCTTTAGAACAAGGCATAGTTTTCCCTGCTGGCTCTTTGGGCGTGGGACCCATCTCCAGCCATACGGCCATTTTTGTGCCTGGCGCGGCGCCAAGTGGGAAAGGGTGGTTTTGAGGCTGAAGGCAGCAGGAAAGCCTGCAGCCCCCATGTGTGTGGGGCTACGCAAGCGGTTCCCAAAGAGCTTTAGAACAAGGCATAGTTTTCCCTGCTGGCTCTTTGGGCGTGGGACCCATCTCCAGCCATGTGGCCATTTTTTTGCCTGGCGCGTCGCCAAGTGGGAAAGGGTGGTTTTGAGGCTGAAGGCAGCAGGAAAGCCTGCAGCCCCCAGGTCTGTGGGGCTACGCAAGCGGTTCCCAAAGAGCTTTAGAACAAGGCATAGTTTTCCCTGCTGGCTCTTTGGGCGTGAGACTAGTCTCCAGCCATATGGAAATTTTTGTGCCTGGCGCGGCGCCAATTGGTAAAGGGTGGCTTTGAGGCTGAAGGCAGCACGAAAGCCTGCAGCCCCCAGGTCTGTGGGGCTTCGCAAGCGGTTCTCAAAGAGCTTTAGAACAAGGCATAGTTTTCCCTGCTGGCTCTTTGGGCGTGAGACTAGTCTCCAGCCATATGGAAATTTTTGTGCCTGGCGCAGCGCCAATTAGGAAAGGGTGGTTTTGAGGCTGAAGGCAGCAGGAAAGCCTGCAGCCCCCAGGTCTGTGGGGCTTCGCAAGCGGTTCCCAAAGAGCTTTAGAACAAGGCATAGTTTTCCCTGCTGGCTCTTTGGGCGTGGGACCCATCTCCAGCCATATGGCCATTTTTGTGCCTGGCGCGGCGCCAAGTGGGAAAGCGTGGTTTTGAGGCTGAAGGCAGCAGGAAAGCCTGCAGCCCCCATGTCTGTGGGGCTACGCAAGCGGTTCCCAAAGAGCTTTAGAACAAGGCATAGTTTTCCCTGCTGGCTCTTTGGGCGTGAGACTAGTCTCCAGCCATATGGAAATTTTTGTGCCTGGCGCAGCGCCAATTAGGAAAGGGTGGTTTTGAGGCTGAAGGCAGCAGGAAAGCCTGCAGCCCCCAGGTGTGTGGGGCTACGCAAGCGGTTCCCAAAGAGCTTTAGAACAAGGCATAGTTTTCCCTGCTGGCTCTTTGGGCGTGGGACCCATCTCCAGGCATGTGGCCATTTTTTTGCCTGGCGCGGCGCCAAGTGGGAAAGGGTGGTTTTGAGGCTGAAGGCAGCAGGAAAGCCTGCAGCCCCCAGTTCTGTGGGGCTACGCAAGCGGTTCCCAAAGAGCTTTAGAACAAGGCATAATTTTCCCTGCTAGCTCTTTGGGTGGGGGACCCATCTCCAGCCATACGGCCATTTTTTTGCCTGGCGTGGCGCCAAGTGGGAAAGGGTGGTTTTGAGGCTGAAGGCAGCAGGAAAGCCTGCAGCCCCAAGGTATGTGGGGCTACACAACCAGTTCCCAAAGAGCTTTAGAACAAGGCATAGTTTTCCCTGCTGGCTCTTTGGGCGTGGGACCCATCTCCAGCCATATGGCCATTTTTTTGCCTGGCGCGGCGCCAAGTGGGAAAGGGTGGTTTTGAGGCTGAAGGCAGCAGGAAAGCCTGCAGCCCCCAGGTCTGTGGGGCTACGCAAGCGGTTCCCAAAGAGCTTTAGAACAAGGCATAGTTTTCCCTGCTGGCTCTTTGGGCGTGAGACTAGTCTCCAGCCATATGGAAATTTTTGTGCCTGGCGCGGCGCCAATTGGTAAAGGGTGGCTTTGAGGCTGAAGGCAGCACGAAAGCCTGCAGCCCCCAGGTCTGTGGGGCTACGCAAGCGGTTCCCAAAGAGCTTTAGAACAAGGCATAGTTTTCCCTGCTGGCTCTTTGGGCGTGAGACTAGTCTCCAGCCATATGGAAATTTTTGTGCCTGGCGCGGCGCCAATTGGTAAAGGGTGGCTTTGAGGCTGAAGGCAGCACGAAAGCCTGCAGCCCCCAGGTCTGTGGGGCTTCGCAAGCGGTTCTCAAAGAGCTTTAGAACAAGGCATAGTTTTCCCTGCTGGCTCTTTGGGCGTGAGACTAGTCTCCAGCCATATGGAAATTTTTGTGCCTGGCGCAGCGCCAATTAGGAAAGGGTGGTTTTGAGGCTGAAGGCAGCAGGAAAGCCTGCAGCCCCCAGGTCTGTGGGGCTTCGCAAGCGGTTCCCAAAGAGCTTTAGAACAAGGCATAGTTTTCCCTGCTGGCTCTTTGGGCGTGGGACCCATCTCCAGCCATATGGCCATTTTTGTGCCTGGCGCGGCGCCAAGTGGGAAAGCGTGGTTTTGAGGCTGAAGGCAGCAGGAAAGCCTGCAGCCCCCATGTCTGTGGGGCTACGCAAGCGGTTCCCAAAGAGCTTTAGAACAAGGCATAGTTTTCCCTGCTGGCTCTTTGGGCGTGAGACTAGTCTCCAGCCATATGGAAATTTTTGTGCCTGGCGCAGCGCCAATTAGGAAAGGGTGGTTTTGAGGCTGAAGGCAGCAGGAAAGCCTGCAGCCCCCAGGTGTGTGGGGCTACGCAAGCGGTTCCCAAAGAGCTTTAGAACAAGGCATAGTTTTCCCTGCTGGCTCTTTGGGCGTGGGACCCATCTCCAGGCATGTGGCCATTTTTTTGCCTGGCGCGGCGCCAAGTGGGAAAGGGTGGTTTTGAGGCTGAAGGCAGCAGGAAAGCCTGCAGCCCCCAGTTCTGTGGGGCTACGCAAGCGGTTCCCAAAGAGCTTTAGAACAAGGCATAATTTTCCCTGCTAGCTCTTTGGGTGGGGGACCCATCTCCAGCCATACGGCCATTTTTTTGCCTGGCGTGGCGCCAAGTGGGAAAGGGTGGTTTTGAGGCTGAAGGCAGCAGGAAAGCCTGCAGCCCCAAGGTATGTGGGGCTACACAACCAGTTCCCAAAGAGCTTTAGAACAAGGCATAGTTTTCCCTGCTGGCTCTTTGGGCGTGGGACCCATCTCCAGCCATATGGCCATTTTTTTGCCTGGCGCGGCGCCAAGTGGGAAAGGGTGGTTTTGAGGCTGAAGGCAGCAGGAAAGCCTGCAGCCCCCAGGTCTGTGGGGCTACGCAAGCGTGTCCCAAAGAGCTTTAGAACAAGGCATAGTTTTCCCTGCTGGCTCTTTGGGCGTGAGACTAGTCTCCAGCCATATGGAAATTTTTGTGCCTGGCGCGGCGCCAATTGGGAAAGGGTGGCTTTGAGGCTGAAGGCAGCACGAAAGCCTGCAGCCCCCAGGTCTGTGGGGCTTCGCAAGCGGTTCTCAAAGAGCTTTAGAACAAGGCATAGTTTTCCCTGCTGGCTCTTTGGGCGTGAGACTAGTCTCCAGCCATATGGAAATTTTTGTGCCTGGCGCAGCGCCAATTAGGAAAGGGTGGTTTTGAGGCTGAAGGCAGCAGGAAAGCCTGCAGCCCCCAGGTGTGTGGGGCTACGCAAGCGGTTCCCAAAGAGCTTTAGAACAAGGCATAGTTTTCCCTGCTGGCTCTTTGGGCGTGGGACCCATCTCCAGGCATGTGGCCATTTTTTTGCCTGGCGCGGCGCCAAGTGGGAAAGGGTGGTTTTGAGGCTGAAGGCAGCAGGAAAGCCTGCAGCCCCCAGTTCTGTGGGGCTACGCAAGCGGTTCCCAAAGAGCTTTAGAACAAGGCATAATTTTCCCTGCTAGCTCTTTGGGTGGGGGACCCATCTCCAGCCATACGGCCATTTTTTTGCCTGGCGTGGCGCCAAGTGGGAAAGGGTGGTTTTGAGGCTGAAGGCAGCAGGAAAGCCTGCAGCCCCAAGGTATGTGGGGCTACACAACCAGTTCCCAAAGAGCTTTAGAACAAGGCATAGTTTTCCCTGCTGGCTCTTTGGGCGTGGGACCCATCTCCAGCCATATGGCCATTTTTTTGCCTGGCGCGGCGCCAAGTGGGAAAGGGTGGTTTTGAGGCTGAAGGCAGCAGGAAAGCCTGCAGCCCCCAGGTCTGTGGGGCTACGCAAGCGTGTCCCAAAGAGCTTTAGAACAAGGCATAGTTTTCCCTGCTGGCTCTTTGGGCGTGAGACTAGTCTCCAGCCATATGGAAATTTTTGTG
The DNA here is from genome assembly GCF_028500815.1 of Rissa tridactyla. NCBI lineage: Eukaryota > Metazoa > Chordata > Aves > Charadriiformes > Laridae > Rissa > Rissa tridactyla. Next base: position 43,836,146 of record NC_071472.1, read on the forward strand.
CCTGGCGCGGCGCCAATTGGGAAAGGGTGGCTTTGAGGCTGAAGGCAGCACGAAAGCCTGCAGCCCCCAGGTCTGTGGGGCTTCGCAAGCGGTTCTCAAAGAGCTTTAGAACAAGGCATAGTTTTCCCTGCTGGCTCTTTGGGCGTGAGACTAGTCTCCAGCCATATGGAAATTTTTGTGCCTGGCGCAGCGCCAATTGGAAAGGGTGGTTTTGAGGCTGAAGGCAGCAGGAAAGCCTGCAGCCCCCAGGTATGTGGGGCTACACAAGCAGTTCCCAAAGAGCTTTAGAACAAGGCATAGTTTTCCCTGCTGACTCTTTGGGCGTGGGACCCATCTCCAGCCATATGGCCATTTTTTTGCCTGGTGCGGCGCCAAGTGGGAAAGGGTGGTTTTGAGGCTGAAGGCAGCAGGAAAGCCTGCAGCCCCCAGGTCTGTGGGGCTACGCAAGCGGTTCCGAAAGAGCTTTAGAACAAGGCATAGTTTTCCCTGCTGGCTCTTTGGGCGTGGGACCATCTCCAGACAGATGGCCATTTTTGTGCCTGGCGCGGCGCCAAGTGGGAAAGGGTGGTTTTGAGGCTGAAGGCAGCAGGAAAGCCTGCAGCCCCCAGGTCTGTGGGGCTACGCAAGTGGTTCGGAAAGAGCGTTAGAACAAGGCATAGTTTTCCCTGCTGGCTCTTTGGGCGTGAGACTAGTCTCCAGACATATGGAAATTTTTGTGCCTGGCGCGGCGCCAATTAGGAAAGGGTGGTTTTGAGGCTGAAGGCAGCAGGAAAGCCTGCAGCCCCCAGGTCTGTGGGGCTTCGCAAGCGGTTCCCAAAGAGCTTTAGAACAAGGCATAGTTTTCCCTGCTGGCTCTTTGGGCGTGGGACCCATCTCCAGCCATATGGCCATTTTTGTGTCTGTCGCGGCGCCAAGTGGGAAAGGGTGGTTTTGAAGCTGAAGGCAGCAGGAAAGCCTGCAGCCCCCATGTCTGTGGGGCTACGCAAGCGGTTCCCAAAGAGCTTTAGAACAAGGCATAGTTTTCCCTGCTGGCTCTTTGGGCGTGGGACCCATCTCCAGCCATACGGCCATTTTTGTGCCTGGCGCGGCGCCAAGTGGGAAAGGGTGGTTTTGAGGCTGAAGGCAGCAGGAAAGCCTGCAGCCCCCAGGTCTGTGGGGCTATGCAAGCGGTTCCCAAAGAGCTTTAGAACAAGGCATAGTTTTCCCTGCTGGCTCTTTGGGCGTGGGACCCATCTCCAGCCATATGGCCATTTTTGTGCCTGGCGCGGCGCCAAGTGGGAAAGCGTGGTTTTGAGGCTGAAGGCAGCAGGAAAGCCTGCAGCCCCCATGTCTGTGGGGCTACGCAAGCGGTTCCCAAAGAGCTTTAGAACAAGGCATAGTTTTCCCTGCTGGCTCTTTGGGCGTGAGACTAGTCTCCAGACATATGGAAATTTTTCTGCCTGGCGCAGCGCCAATTAGGAAAGGGTTGCTTTGAGGCTGAAGGCAGCAGGAAAGCCTGCAGCCCCCAGGTCTGTGGGGCTACGCAAGCGGTTCCCAAAGAGCTTTAGAACAAGGCATAGTTTTCCCTGCTGGCTCTTTGGGCGTGAGACTAGTCTCCAGCCATATGGAAATTTTTGTGCCTGGCGCAGTGCCAATTCGGAAAGGGTGGTTTTGAGGCTGAAGGCAGCAGGAAAGCCTGCAGCCCCCAGGTGTGTGGGGCTACGCAAGCGGTTCCCAAAGAGCTTTAGAACAAGGCATAGTTTTCCCTGCTGGCTCTTTGGGCGTGGGACCCATCTCCAGGCATGTGGCCATTTTTTTGCCTGGCGCGGCGCCAAGTGGGAAAGGGTGGTTTTGAGGCTGAAGGCAGCAGGAAAGCCTGCAGCCCCCAGGTCTGTGGGGCTTCGCAAGCGGTTCCCAAAGAGCTTTAGAACAAGGCATAGTTTTCCCTGCTGGCTCTTTGGGCGTGGGACCCATCTCCAGCCATACGGCCATTTTTGTGCCTGGCGCGGCGCCAAGTGGGAAAGGGTGGTTTTGAGGCTGAAGGCAGCAGGAAAGCCTGCAGCCCCCAGGTGTGTGGGGCTACGCAAGCGGTTCCCAAAGAGCTTTAGAACAAGGCATAGTTTTCCCTGCTGGCTCTTTGGGCGTGGGACCCATCTCCAGGCATGTGGCCATTTTTTTGCCTGGCGCGGTGCCAAGTGGGAAAGGGTGGTTTTGAGGCTGAAGGCAGCAGGAAAGCCTGCAGCCCCCAGGTCTGTGGGGCTACGCAAGCGGTTCCCAAAGAGCTTTAGAACAAGGCATAGTTTTCCCTGCTGGCTCTTTGGGCGTGAGACTAGTCTCCAGCCATATGGAAATTTTTGTGCCTGGCGCGGCGCCAATTGGGAAAGGGTGGCTTTGAGGCTGAAGGCAGCACGAAAGCCTGCAGCCCCCAGGTCTGTGGGGCTTCGCAAGCGGTTCTCAAAGAGCTTTAGAACAAGGCATAGTTTTCCCTGCTGGCTCTTTGGGCGTGGGACCCATCTCCAGCCATGTGGCCATTTTTGTGCCTGGCGCGGCGCCAATTGGGAAAGTGTGGCTTTGAGGCTGAAGGCAGCAGGAAAGCCTGCAGCCCCCAGGTGTGGGGGGCTACGCAAGCGGTTCCGAAAGAGCTTTAGAACAAGGCATAGTTTTCCCTGCTGGCTCTTTGGGCGTGGGACCCATCTCCAGCCATGTGGCCATTTTTGTGCCTGGCGCGGCGCCAAGTGGGAAAGGGTGGTTTTGAGGCTGAAGGCAGCAGGAAAGCCTGCAGCCCCCAGGTGTGTGGGGCTACGCAAGCGGTTCCCAAAGAGCTTTAGAACAAGGCATAGTTTTCCCTGCTGGCTCTTTGGGCGTGGGACCCATCTCCAGCCATATGGCCATTTTTGTGCCTGGCGCGGCGCCAAGTGGGAAAGGGTGGTTTTGAGGCTGAAGGCAGCAGGAAAGCCTGCAGCCCCCAGGTCTGTGGGGCTACGCAAGCGGTTCCCAAAGAGCTTTAGAACAAGGCATAGTTTTCCCTGCTGGCTCTTTGGGCGTGGGACCCATCTCCAGCCATGTGGCCATTTTTGTGTCTGGCGCGGCGCCTAGTGGGAAAGGGTGGTTTTGAGGCTGAAGGCAGCAGGAAAGCCTGCAGCCCCCAGGTCTGTGGGGCTACGCAAGCGGTTCCCAAAGAGCTTTAGAACAAGGCATGGTTTTCCCTGCTGGCTCTTTGGGCGTGGGACCCATCTCCAGCCATATGGCCATTTTTGTGCCTGGCGCGGCGCCAAGTGGGAAAGGGTGGTTTTGAGGCTGAAGGCAGCAGGAAAGCCTGCAGCCCCCAGGTCTGTGGGGCTACGCAAGTGGTTCGGAAAGAGCTTTAGAACAAGGCATAGTTTTCCCTGCTGGCTCTTCAGGCGTGAGACTAGTCTCCAGCCATATGGAAATTTTTGTGCCTGGCGCAGCGCCAATTAGGAAAGGGTGGTTTTGAGGCTGAAGGCAGCAGGAAAGCCTGCAGCCCCCAGGTGTGTGGGGCTACGCAAGCGGTTCCCAAAGAGCTTTAGAACAAGGCATAGTTTTCCCTGCTGGCTCTTTGGGCGTGAGACTAGTCTCCAGCCATATGGAAATTTTTGTGCCTGGCGCGGCGCCAATTGGGAAAGGGTGGTTTTGAGGCTGAAGGCAGCAGGAAAGCCTGCAGCCCCCAGGTCTGTGGGGCTTCGCAAGCGGTTCTCAAAGAGCTTTAGAACAAGGCATAGTTTTCCCTGCTGGCTCTTTGGGCGTGGGACCCATCTCCAGCCATGTGGCCATTTTTGTGCCTGGCGCGGCGCCAAGTGGGAAAGGGTGGTTTTGAGGCTGAAGGCAGCAGGAAAGCCTGCAGCCCCCAGGTGTGTGGGGCTACGCAAGCGTGTCCCAAAGAGCTTTAGAACAAGGCATAGTTTTCCCTGCTGGCTCTTTGGGCGTGAGACTAGTCTCCAGACATATGGAAATTTCTGTGCCTGGCGCAGCGCCAATTAGGAAAGGGTTGCTTTGAGGCTGAAGGCAGCAGGAAAGCCTGCAGCCCCCAGGTCTGTGGGGCTTCGCAAGCGGTTCCCAAAGAGCTTTAGAACAAGGCATAGTTTTCCCTGCTGGCTCTTTGGGCGTGGGACCCATCTCCAGCCATACGGCCATTTTTGTGCCTGGCGCGGCGCCAAGTGGGAAAGGGTGGTTTTGAGGCTGAAGGCAGCAGGAAAGCCTGCAGCCCCCAGGTGTGTGGGGCTACGCAAGCGGTTCCCAAAGAGCTTTAGAACAAGGCATAGTTTTCCCTGCTGGCTCTTTGGGCGTGGGACCCATCTCCAGCCATGTGGCCACTTTTTTGCCTGGCGCGGCGCCAAGTGGGAAAGGGTGGTTTTGAGGCTGAAGGCAGCAGGAAAGCCTGCAGCCCCCAGGTCTGTGGGGCTTCGCAAGCGGTTCCCAAAGAGCTTTAGAACAAGGCATAGTTTTCCCTGCTGGCTCTTTCGGCGTGGGACACATCTCCAGCCATATGGAAATTTTTGTGCCTGGCGCGGCGCCAAGTGGGAAAGGGTGGTTTTGAGGCTGAAGGCAGCAGGAAAGCCTGCAGCCCCCAGGTCTGTGGGGCTACGCAAGCGGTTCCCAAAGAGCTTTAGAACAAGGCATAGTTTTCCCTGCTGGCTCTTTGGGCGTGGGACCCATCTCCAGCCATGTGGACATTTTTGTGCCTGGCGCGGCGCCAAGTGGGAAAGGGTGGTTTTGAGGCTGAAGGCAGCAGGAAAGCCTGCAGCCCCCAGGTGTGTGGGGCTATGCAAGCGGTTCCCAAAGAGCTTTAGAACAAGGCATAGTTTTCCCTGCTGGCTCTTTGGGCGTGGGACCCATCTCCAGCCATATGGCCATTTTTGTGCCTGGCGCGGCGCCAAGTGGGAAAGCGTGGTTTTGAGGCTGAAGGCAGCAGGAAAGCCTGCAGCCCCCAGGTCTGTGGGGCTACGCAAGCGGTTCCCAAAGAGCTTTAGAACAAGGCATGGTTTTCCCTGCTGGCTCTTTGGGCGTGAGACTAGTCTCCAGCCATATGGAAGTTTTTGTGCCTGGCGCAGCGCCAATTAGGAAAGGGTTGCTTTGAGGCTGAAGGCAGCAGGAAAGCCTGCAGCCCCCAGGTCTGTGGGGCTACGCAAGCGGTTCCCAAAGAGCTTTAGAACAAGGCATAGTTTTCCCTGCTGGCTCTTTGGGCGTGAGACTAGTCTCCAGCCATATGGAAATTTTTGTGCCTGGCGCAGCGCCAATTAGGAAAGGGTGGTTTTGAGGCTGAAGGCAGCAGGAAAGCCTGCAGCCCCCAGGTGTGTGGGGCTACGCAAGCGGTTCCCAAAGAGCTTTAGAACAAGGCATAGTTTTCCCTGCTGGCTCTTTGGGCGTGGGACCCATCTCCAGCCATACGGCCATTTTTGTGCCTGGCGCGGCGCCAAGTGGGAAAGGGTGGTTTTGAGGCTGAAGGCAGCAGGAAAGCCTGCAGCCCCCAGGTGTGTGGGGCTACGCAAGCGGTTCCCAAAGAGCTTTAGAACAAGGCATAATTTTCCCTGCTAGCTCTTTGGGTGGGGGACCCATCTCCAGCCATACGGCCATTTTTTGTGCCTGCGCGGCGCCAAGTGGGAAAGGGTGGTTTTGAGGCTGAAGGCAGCAGGAAAGCCTGCAGCCCCAAGGTATGTGGGGTTACACAAGCAGTTCCCAAAGAGCTATAGAAGAAGGCATAGTTTTCCCTGCTGGCTCTTTGGGCGTGGGACCCATCTCCAGCCATATGGCCATTTTTTTGCCTGGCGCGGCGCCAAGTGGGAAAGGGTGGTTTTGAGGCTGAAGGCAGCAGGAAAGCCTGCAGCCCCCAGGTGTGTGGGGCTACGCAAGCGGTTCCGAAAGAGCTTTAGAACAAGGCATAGTTTTCCCTGCTGGCTCTTTGGGCGTGGGACCCATCTCCAGCCATATGGCCATTTTTATGTCTGGCGCGGCGCCAAGTGGGAAAGGGTGGTTTTGAGGCTGAAGGCAGCAGGAAAGCCTGCAGCCCCCAGGTCTGTGGGGCTACGCAAGTGGTTCGGAAAGAGCGTTAGAACAAGGCATAGTTTTCCCTGCTGGCTCTTTGGGCGTGGGACCCATCTCCAGCCATACGGCCATTTTTGTGCCTGGCGCGGCGCCAAGTGGGAAAGGGTGGTTTTGAGGCTGAAGGCAGCAGGAAAGCCTGCAGCCCCCAGGTCTGTGGGGCTACGCAAGCGGTTCCCAAAGAGCTTTAGAACAAGGCATAGTTTTCCCTGCTGGCTCTTTGGGCGTGGGACCCATCTCCAGGCATGTGGCCATTTTTTTGCCTGGCGCGGCGCCAAGTGGGAAAGGGTGGTTTTGAGGCTGAAGGCAGCAGGATAGCCTGCAGCCCCCAGGTCTGTGGGGCTACGCAAGCGGTTCCCAAAGAGCTTTAGAACAAGGCATAGTTTTCCCTGCTGGCTCTTTGGGCGTGAGACTAGTCTCCAGCCATATGGAAATTTTTGTGCCTGGCGCGGCGCCAATTGGGAAAGGGTGGCTTTGAGGCTGAAGGCAGCACGAAAGCCTGCAGCCCCCAGGTCTGTGGGGCTACGCAAGCGGTTCCCAAAGAGCTTTAGAACAAGGCATAGTTTTCCCTGCTGGCTCTTTGGGCGTGGGACCCATCTCCAGCCATGTGGCCATTTTTGTGCCTGGCGCGGCGCCAAGTGGGAAAGCGTGGTTTTGAGGCTGAAGGCAGCAGGAAAGCCTGCAGCCCCCAGGTCTGTGGGGCTACGCAAGCGTGTCCGAAAGAGCTTTAGAACAAGGCATAGTTTTCCCTGCTGGCTCTTTGGGCGTGAGACTAGTCTCCAGACATATGGAAATTTTTGTGCCTGGCGCAGCGCCAATTAGGAAAGGGTTGCTTTGAGGCTGAAGGCAGCAGGAAAGCCTGCAGCCCCCAGGTGTGTGGGGCTACGCAAGCGGTTCCCAAAGAGCTTTAGAACAAGGCATAGTTTTCCCTGCTGGCTCTTTGGGCGTGGGACCCATCTCCAGCCATACGGCCATTTTTGTGCCTGGCGCGGCGCCAAGTGGGAAAGGGTGGTTTTGAGGCTGAAGGCAGCAGGAAAGCCTGCAGCCCCCAGGTCTGTGGGGCTACGCAAGCGGTTCCCAAAGAGCTTTAGAACAAGGCATAGTTTTCCCTGCTGGCTCTTTGGGCGTGGGACCCATCTCCAGGCATGTGGCCATTTTTTTGCCTGGCGTGGCGCCAAGTGGGAAAGGGTGGTTTTGAGGCTGAAGGCAGCAGGAAAGCCTGCAGCCCCCAGGTCTGTGGGGCTTCGCAAGCGGTTCCCAAAGAGCTTTAGAACAAGGCATAGTTTTCCCTGCTGGCTCTTTGGGCGTGGGACACATCTCCAGCCATATGGCCATTTTTATGTCTGGCGCGGCGCCAAGTGGGAAAGGGTGGTTTTGAGGCTGAAGGCAGCAGGAAAGCCTGCAGCCCCCAGGTCTGTGGGGCTACGCAAGTGGTTCGGAAAGAGCGTTAGAACAAGGCATAGTTTTCCCTGCTGGCTCTTTGGGCGTGGGACCCATCTCCAGCCATACGGCCATTTTTGTGCCTGGCGCGGCGCCAAGTGGGAAAGGGTGGTTTTGAGGCTGAAGGCAGCAGGAAAGCCTGCAGCCCCCAGGTCTGTGGGGCTACGCAAGCGGTTCCCAAAGAGCTTTAGAACAAGGCATAGTTTTCCCTGCTGGCTCTTTGGGCGTGGGACCCATCTCCAGGCATGTGGCCATTTTTTTGCCTGGCGCGGCGCCAAGTGGGAAAGGGTGGTTTTGAGGCTGAAGGCAGCAGGATAGCCTGCAGCCCCCAGGTCTGTGGGGCTACGCAAGCGGTTCCCAAAGAGCTTTAGAACAAGGCATAGTTTTCCCTGCTGGCTCTTTGGGCGTGAGACTAGTCTCCAGCCATATGGAAATTTTTGTGCCTGGCGCGGCGCCAATTGGGAAAGGGTGGCTTTGAGGCTGAAGGCAGCACGAAAGCCTGCAGCCCCCAGGTCTGTGGGGCTACGCAAGCGGTTCCCAAAGAGCTTTAGAACAAGGCATAGTTTTCCCTGCTGGCTCTTTGGGCGTGGGACCCATCTCCAGCCATGTGGCCATTTTTGTGCCTGGCGCGGCGCCAAGTGGGAAAGCGTGGTTTTGAGGCTGAAGGCAGCAGGAAAGCCTGCAGCCCCCAGGTCTGTGGGGCTACGCAAGCGTGTCCGAAAGAGCTTTAGAACAAGGCATAGTTTTCCCTGCTGGCTCTTTGGGCGTGAGACTAGTCTCCAGACATATGGAAATTTTTGTGCCTGGCGCAGCGCCAATTAGGAAAGGGTTGCTTTGAGGCTGAAGGCAGCAGGAAAGCCTGCAGCCCCCAGGTGTGTGGGGCTACGCAAGCGGTTCCCAAAGAGCTTTAGAACAAGGCATAGTTTTCCCTGCTGGCTCTTTGGGCGTGGGACCCATCTCCAGCCATACGGCCATTTTTGTGCCTGGCGCGGCGCCAAGTGGGAAAGGGTGGTTTTGAGGCTGAAGGCAGCAGGAAAGCCTGCAGCCCCCAGGTCTGTGGGGCTACGCAAGCGGTTCCCAAAGAGCTTTAGAACAAGGCATAGTTTTCCCTGCTGGCTCTTTGGGCGTGGGACCCATCTCCAGGCATGTGGCCATTTTTTTGCCTGGCGTGGCGCCAAGTGGGAAAGGGTGGTTTTGAGGCTGAAGGCAGCAGGAAAGCCTGCAGCCCCCAGGTCTGTGGGGCTTCGCAAGCGGTTCCCAAAGAGCTTTAGAACAAGGCATAGTTTTCCCTGCTGGCTCTTTGGGCGTGGGACACATCTCCAGCCATATGGCCATTTTTGGTCCTGGCGCGGCGCCAAGTGGGAAAGGGTGGTTTTGAGGCTGAAGGCAGCAGGAAAGCCTGCAGCCCCCAGGTCTGTGGGGCTACGCAAGCGGTTCCCAAAGAGCTTTAGAACAAGGCATAGTTTTCCCTGCTGGCTCTTTGGGCGTGGGACCCATCTCCAGCCATATGGCCATTTTTGTGCCTGGCGCGGCGCCAAGTGGGAAAGGGTGGTTTTGAGGCTGAAGGCAGCAGGAAAGCCTGCAGCCCCCAGGTCTGTGGGGCTACGCAAGCGGTTCCCAAAGAGCTTTAGAACAAGGCATAGTTTTCCCTGCTGGCTCTTTGGGCGTGAGACTAGTCTCCAGCCATATGGAAGTTTTTGTGCCTGGCGCAGCGCCAATTAGGAAAGGGTTGCTTTGAGGCTGAAGGCAGCAGGAAAGCCTGCAGCCCCCAGGTCTGTGGGGCTACGCAAGCGGTTCCCAAAGAGCTTTAGAACAAGGCATAGTTTTCCCTGCTGGCTCTTTGGGCGTGAGACTAGTCTCCAGCCATATGGAAATTTTTGTGCCTGGCGCAGCGCCAATTAGGAAAGGGTGGTTTTGAGGCTGAAGGCAGCAGGAAAGCCTGCAGCCCCCAGGTGTGTGGGGCTACGCAAGCGGTTCCCAAAGAGCTTTAGAACAAGGCATAGTTTTCCCTGCTGGCTCTTTGGGCGTGGGACCCATCTCCAGCCATACGGCCATTTTTGTGCCTGGCGCGGCGCCAAGTGGGAAAGGGTGGTTTTGAGGCTGAAGGCAGCAGGAAAGCCTGCAGCCCCCAGGTGTGTGGGGCTACGCAAGCGGTTCCCAAAGAGCTTTAGAACAAGGCATAATTTTCCCTGCTAGCTCTTTGGGTGGGGGACCCATCTCCAGCCATACGGCCATTTTTTGTGCCTGCGCGGCGTTAAGTGGGAAAGGGTGGTTTTGAGGCTGAAGGCAGCAGGAAAGCCTGCAGCCCCCAGGTCTGTGGGGCTACGCAAGTGGTTCGGAAAGAGCGTTAGAACAAGGCATAGTTTTCCCTGCTGGCTCTTTGGGCGTGAGACTAGTCTCCAGCCATATGGAAATTTTTGTGCCTGGCGCAGCGCCAATTAGGAAAGGGTGGTTTTGAGGCTGAAGGCAGCAGGAAAGCCTGCAGCCCCCAGGTGTGTGGGGCTACGCAAGCGGTTCCCAAAGAGCTTTAGAACAAGGCATAGTTTTCCCTGCTGGCTCTTTGGGCGTGGGACCCATCTCCAGCCATGTGGCCATTTTTGTGCCTGGCGCGGCGCCAAGTGGGAAAGGGTGGTTTTGAGGCTGAAGGCAGCAGGAAAGCCTGCAGCCCCCAGGTCTGTGGGGCTTCGCAAGCGGTTCCCAAAGAGCTTTAGAACAAGGCATAGTTTTCCCTGCTGGCTCTTTGGGCGTGGGACCCATCTCCAGGCATGTGGCCATTTTTTTGCCTGGCGTGGCGCCAAGTGGGAAAGGGTGGTTTTGAGGCTGAAGGCAGCAGGAAAGCCTGCAGCCCCCAGGTCTGTGGGGCTTCGCAAGCGGTTCCCAAAGAGCTTTAGAACAAGGCATAGTTTTCCCTGCTGGCTCTTTGGGCGTGGGACACATCTCCAGCCATATGGCCATTTTTGGTCCTGGCGCGGCGCCAAGTGGGAAAGGGTGGTTTTGAGGCTGAAGGCAGCAGGAAAGCCTGCAGCCCCCAGGTCTGTGGGGCTACGCAAGCGGTTCCCAAAGAGCTTTAGAACAAGGCATAGTTTTCCCTGCTGGCTCTTTGGGCGTGGGACCCATCTCCAGCCATGTGGACATTTTTGTGCCTGGCGCGGCGCCAAGTGGGAAAGGGTGGTTTTGAGGCTGAAGGCAGCAGGAAAGCCTGCAGCCCCCAGGTGTGTGGGGCTATGCAAGCGGTTCCCAAAGAGCTTTAGAACAAGGCATAGTTTTCCCTGCTGGCTCTTTGGACGTGGGACCCATCTCCAGCCATATGGCCATTTTTGTGCCTGGCGCGGCGCCAAGTGGGAAAGCGTGGTTTTGAGGCTGAAGGCAGCAGGAAAGCCTGCAGCCCCCAGGTCTGTGGGGCTACGCAAGCGGTTCCCAAAGAGCTTTAGAACAAGGCATAGTTTTCCCTGCTGGCTCTTTGGGCGTGAGACTAGTCTCCAGCCATATGGAAGTTTTTGTGCCTGGCGCAGCGCCAATTAGGAAAGGGTTGCTTTGAGGCTGAAGGCAGCAGGAAAGCCTGCAGCCCCCAGGTGTGTGGGGCTACGCAAGCGGTTCCCAAAGAGCTTTAGAACAAGGCATAGTTTTCCCTGCTGGCTCTTTGGGCGTGAGACTAGTCTCCAGCCATATGGAAATTTTTGTGCCTGGCGCAGCGCCAATTAGGAAAGGGTGGTTTTGAGGCTGAAGGCAGCAGGAAAGCCTGCAGCCCCCAGGTGTGTGGGGCTACGCAAGCGGTTCCCAAAGAGCTTTAGAACAAGGCATAGTTTTCCCTGCTGGCTCTTTGGGCGTGGGACCCATCTCCAGCCATACGGCCATTTTTGTGCCTGGCGCGGCGCCAAGTGGGAAAGGGTGGTTTTGAGGCTGAAGGCAGCAGGAAAGCCTGCAGCCCCCAGGTGTGTGGGGCTACGCAAGCGGTTCCCAAAGAGCTTTAGAACAAGGCATAATTTTCCCTGCTAGCTCTTTGGGTGGGGGACCCATCTCCAGCCATACGGCCATTTTTTGTGCCTGCGCGGCGCCAAGTGGGAAAGGGTGGTTTTGAGGCTGAAGGCAGCAGGAAAGCCTGCAGCCCCCAGGTCTGTGGGGCTACGCAAGCGGTTCCCAAAGAGCTTTAGAACAAGGCATAGTTTTCCCTGCTGGCTCTTTGGGCGTGAGACTAGTCTCCAGACATATGGAAATTTTTGTGCCTGGCGCGGCGCCAATTAGGAAAGGGTGGTTTTGAGGCTGAAGGCAGCAGGAAAGCCTGCAGCCCCCAGGTCTGTGGGGCTTCGCAAGCGGTTCCCAAAGAGCTTTAGAACAAGGCATAGTTTTCCCTGCTGGCTCTTTGGGCGTGGGACCCATCTCCAGCCATACGGCCATTTTTGTGCCTGGCGCGGCGCCAAGTGGGAAAGGGTGGTTTTGAGGCTGAAGGCAGCAGGAAAGCCTGCAGCCCCCAGGTGTGTGGGGCTACGCAAGCGGTTCCCAAAGAGCTTTAGAACAAGGCATAGTTTTCCCTGCTGGCTCTTTGGGCGTGGGACCCATCTCCAGGCATGTGGCCATTTTTTTGCCTGGCGCGGCGCCAAGTGGGAAAGGGTGGTTTTGAGGCTGAAGGCAGCAGGAAAGCCTGCAGCCCCCAGGTGTGTGGGGCTACGCAAGCGGTTCCCAAAGAGCTTTAGAACAAGGCATAGTTTTCCCTGCTGGCTCTTTGGGCGTGAGACCCATCTCCAGGCATGTGGAAATTTTTGTGCCTGGCGCGGCGCCAATTGGGAAAGGGTGGCTTTGAGGCTGAAGGCAGCACGAAAGCCTGCAGCCCCCAGGTCTGTGTGGCTACGCAAGCGGTTCCCAAAGAGCTTTAGAACAAGGCATAGTTTTCCCTGCTGGCTCTTTGGGCGTGGGACCCATCTCCAGCCATGTGGCCATTTTTGTGCCTGGCGCGGCGCCAAGTGGGAAAGGGTGGTTTTGAGGCTGAAGGCAGCAGGAAAGGCTGCAGCCCCCAGGTCTGTGGGGCTACGCAAGCGGTTCCGAAAGAGCTTTAGAACAAGGCATAGTTTTCCCTGCTGGCTCTTTGGGCGTGGGACCATCTCCAGCCATACGGCCATTTTTTTGCCTGGCGCGGCGCCAAGTGGGAAAGGGTGGTTTTGAGGCTGAAGGCAGCAGGAAAGCCTGCAGCCCCCACGTCTGTGGGGCTTCGCAAGCGGTTCCCAAAGAGCTTTAGAACAAGGCATAGTTTTCCCTGCTGGCTCTTTGGGCGTGGGACCCATCTCCAGCCATATGGCCATTTTTGTGCCTGGCGCGGCGCCAAGTGGGAAAGGGTGGTTTTGAGGCTGAAGGCAGCAGGAAAGCCTGCAGCCCCCAGGTCTGTGGGGCTATGCAAGCGGTTCCCAAAGAGCTTTAGAACAAGGCATAGTTTTCCCTGCTGGCTCTTTGGGCGTGGGACCCATCTCCAGCCATATGGCCATTTTTGTGCCTGGCGCGGCGCCAAGTGGGAAAGCGTGGTTTTGAGGCTGAAGGCAGCAGGAAAGCCTGCAGCCCCCATGTCTGTGGGGCTACGCAAGCGGTTCCCAAAGAGCTTTAGAACAAGGCATAGTTTTCCCTGCTGGCTCTTTGGGCGTGAGACTAGTCTCCAGCCATATGGAAATTTTTGTGCCTGGCGCAGCGCCAATTAGGAAAGGGTTGCTTTGAGGCTGAAGGCAGCAGGAAAGCCTGCAGCCCCCAGGTCTGTGGGGCTACGCAAGCGGTTCCCAAAGAGCTTTAGAACAAGGCATAGTTTTCCCTGCTGGCTCTTTGGGCGTGAGACTAGTCTCCAGCCATATGGAAATTTTTGTGCCTGGCGCAGCGCCAATTCGGAAAGGGTGGTTTTGAGGCTGAAGGCAGCAGGAAAGCCTGCAGCCCCCAGGTGTGTGGGGCTACGCAAGCGGTTCCCAAAGAGCTTTAGAACAAGGCATAGTTTTCCCTGCTGGCTCTTTGGGCGTGGGACCCATCTCCAGGCATGTGGCCATTTTTTTGCCTGGCGCGGCGCCAAGTGGGAAAGGGTGGTTTTGAGGCTGAAGGCAGCAGGAAAGCCTGCAGCCCCCAGGTCTGTGGGGCTTCGCAAGCGGTTCCCAAAGAGCTTTAGAACAAGGCATAGTTTTCCCTGCTGGCTCTTTGGGCGTGGGACACATCTCCAGTCATATGGCCATTTTTGTGTCTGGCGCGGCGCCAAGTGGGAAAGGGTGGTTTTGAGGCTGAAGGCAGCAGGAAAGCCTGCAGCCCCCAGGTCTGTGGGGCTACGCAAGCGGTTCCCAAAGAGCTTTAGAACAAGGCATAGTTTTCCCTGCTGGCTCTTTGGGCGTGGGACCCATCTCCAGCCATACGGCCATTTTTGTGCCTGGCGCGGCGCCAAGTGGGAAAGGGTGGTTTTGAGGCTGAAGGCAGCAGGAAAGCCTGCAGCCCCCAGGTGTGTGGGGCTACGCAAGCGGTTCCCAAAGAGCTTTAGAACAAGGCATAGTTTTCCCTGCTGGCTCTTTGGGCGTGGGACCCATCTCCAGGCATGTGGCCATTTTTTTGCCTGGCGCGGCGCCAAGTGGGAAAGGGTGGTTTTGAGGCTGAAGGCAGCAGGAAAGCCTGCAGCCCCCAGGTGTGTGGGGCTACGCAAGCGGTTCCCAAAGAGCTTTAGAACAAGGCATAGTTTTCCCTGCTGGCTCTTTGGGCGTGGGACCCATCTCCAGCCATGTGGCCATTTTTGTGTCTGGCGCGGCGCCAAGTGGGAAAGGGTGGTTTTGAGGCTGAAGGCAGCAGGAAAGCCTGCAGCCCCCAGGTCTGTGGGGCTACGCAAGCGGTTCCCAAAGAGCTTTAGAACAAGGCATGGTTTTCCCTGCTGGCTCTTTGGGCGTGGGACCCATCTCCAGCCATATGGCCATTTTTGTGCCTGGCGCGGCGCCAAGTGGGAAAGGGTGGTTTTGAGGCTGAAGGCAGCAGGAAAGCCTGCAGCCCCCAGGTCTGTGGGGCTACGCAATTGGTTCGGAAAGAGCGTTAGAACAAGGCATAGTTTTCCCTGCTGGCTCTTTGGGCGTGAGACTAGTCTCCAGACATATGGAAATTTTTGTGCCTGGCGCGGCCCAATTAGGAAAGGGTGGTTTTGAGGCTGAAGGCAGCAGGAAAGCCTGCAGCCCCCAGGTCTGTGGGGCTTCGCAAGCGGTTCCCAAAGAGCTTTAGAACAAGGCATAGTTTTCCCTGCTGGCTCTTTGGGCGTGGGACACATCTCCAGCCATATGGCCATTTTTATGTCTGGTGCGGCGCCAAGTGGGAAAGGGTGTTTTTGAGGCTGAAGGCAGCAGGAAAGCCTGCAGCCCCCAGGTCTGTGGGGCTACGCAAGCGGTTCCCAAAGAGCTTTAGAACAAGGCATAGTTTTCCCTGCTGGCTCTTTGGGCGTGGGACCCATCTCCAGCCATGTGGCCATTTTTGTGCCTGGCGCGGCGCCAAGTGGGAAAGGGTGGTTTTGAGGCTGAAGGCAGCAGGAAAGCCTGCAGCCCCCAGGTGTGTGGGGCTACGCAAGCGGTTCCCAAAGAGCTTTAGAACAAGGCATAGTTTTCCCTGCTGGCTCTTTGGGCGTGGGACCCATCTCCAGCCATATGGCCATTTTTGTGCCTGGCGCGGCGCCAAGTGGGAAAGCGTGGTTTTGAGGCTGAAGGCAGCAGGAAAGCCTGCAGCCCCCAGGTGTGTGGGGCTACGCAAGCGGTTCCCAAAGAGCTTTAGAACAAGGCATAGTTTTCCCTGCTGGCTCTTTGGGCGTGGGACCCATCTCCAGCCATATGGAAATTTTTGTGCCTGGCGCAGCGCCAATTAGGAAAGGGTGGTTTTGAGGCTGAAGGCAGCAGGAAAGCCTGCAGCCCCCAGGTGTGTGGGGCTACGCAAGCGGTTCCCAAAGAGCTTTAGAACAAGGCATAGTTTTCCCTGCTGGCTCTTTGGGCGTGAGACTAGTCTCCAGCCATATGGAAATTTTTGTGCCTGGCGCGGCGCCAAGTGGGAAAGGGTGGTTTTGAGGCTGAAGGCAGCAGGAAAGCCTGCAGCCCCCAGGTCTGTGGGGCTTCGCAAGCGGTTCTCAAAGAGCTTTAGAACAAGGCATAGTTTTCCCTGCTGGCTCTTTGGGCGTGGGACCCATCTCCAGCCATGTGGCCATTTTTGTGCCTGGCGCGGCGCCAAGTGGGAAAGGGTGGTTTTGAGGCTGAAGGCAGCAGGAAAGCCTGCAGCCCCCAGGTCTGTGGGGCTACGCAAGCGTGTCCCAAAGAGCTTTAGAACAAGGCATAGTTTTCCCTGCTGGCTCTTTGGGCGTGAGACTAGTCTCCAGACATATGGAAATTTCTGTGCCTGGCGCAGCGCCAATTAGGAAAGGGTTGCTTTGAGGCTGAAGGCAGCAGGAAAGCCTGCAGCCCCCAGGTCTGTGGGGCTTCGCAAGCGGTTCCCAAAGAGCTTTAGAACAAGGCATAGTTTTCCCTGCTGGCTCTTTGGGCGTGGGACCCATCTCCAGCCATACGGCCATTTTTGTGCCTGGCGCGGCGCCAATTGGGAAAGGGTGGTTTTGAGGCTGAAGGCAGCAGGAAAGCCTGCAGCCCCCAGGTGTGTGGGGCTACGCAAGCGGTTCCCAAAGAGCTTTAGAACAAGGCATAGTTTTCCCTGCTGGCTCTTTGGGCGTGGGACCCATCTCCAGCCATGTGGCCATTTTTTTGCCTGGCGCGGCGCCAAGTGGGAAAGGGTGGTTTTGAGGCTGAAGGCAGCAGGAAAGCCTGCAGCCCCCAGGTCTGTGGGGCTTCGCAAGCGGTTCCCAAAGAGCTTTAGAACAAGGCATAGTTTTCCCTGCTGGCTCTTTCGGCGTGGGACCCATCTCCAGCCATATGGAAATTTTTGTGCCTGGCGCGGCGCCAAGTGGGAAAGGGTGGTTTTGAGGCTGAAGGCAGCAGGAAAGCCTGCAGCCCCCAGGTCTGTGGGGCTACGCAAGCGGTTCCCAAAGAGCTTTAGAACAAGGCATAGTTTTCCCTGCTGGCTCTTTGGGCGTGGGACCCATCTCCAGCCATGTGGCCATTTTTGTGCCTGGCGCGGCGCCAAGTGGGAAAGGGTGGTTTTGAGGCTGAAGGCAGCAGGAAAGCCTGCAGCCCCCAGGTGTGTGGGGCTATGCAAGCGGTTCCCAAAGAGCTTTAGAACAAGGCATAGTTTTCCCTGCTGGCTCTTTGGGCGTGGGACCCATCTCCAGCCATATGGCCATTTTTGTGCCTGGCGCGGCGCCAAGTGGGAAAGCGTGGTTTTGAGGCTGAAGGCAGCAGGAAAGCCTGCAGCCCCCAGGTCTGTGGGGCTACGCAAGCGGTTCCCAAAGAGCTTTAGAACAAGGCATGGTTTTCCCTGCTGGCTCTTTGGGCGTGAGACTAGTCTCCAGCCATATGGAAGTTTTTGTGCCTGGCGCAGCGCCAATTAGGAAAGGGTTGCTTTGAGGCTGAAGGCAGCAGGAAAGCCTGCAGCCCCCAGGTCTGTGGGGCTACGCAAGCGGTTCCCAAAGAGCTTTAGAACAAGGCATACTTTTCCCTGCTGGCTCTTTGGGCGTGAGACTAGTCTCCAGCCATATGGAAATTTTTGTGCCTGGCGCAGCGCCAATTAGGAAAGGGTGGTTTTGAGGCTGAAGGCAGCAGGAAAGCCTGCAGCCCCCAGGTGTGTGGGGCTACGCAAGCGGTTCCCAAAGAGCTTTAGAACAAGGCATAGTTTTCCCTGCTGGCTCTTTGGGCGTGGGACCCATCTCCAGGCATGTGGCCATTTTTTTGCCTGGCGCGGCGCCAAGTGGGAAAGGGTTGCTTTGAGGCTGAAGGCAGCAGGAAAGCCTGCAGCCCCCAGGTGTGTGGGGCTACGCAAGCGGTTCCCAAAGAGCTTTAGAACAAGGCATAATTTTCCCTGCTAGCTCTTTGGGTGGGGGACCCATCTCCAGCCATACGGCCATTTTTTGTGCCTGCGCGGCGCCAAGTGGGAAAGGGTGGTTTTGAGGCTGAAGGCAGCAGGAAAGCCTGCAGCCCCCAGGTCTGTGGGGCTACGCAAGCGGTTCCCAAAGAGCTTTAGAACAAGGCATGGTTTTCCCTGCTGGCTCTTTGGGCGTGAGACTAGTCTCCAGCCATATGGAAGTTTTTGTGCCTGGCGCAGCGCCAATTAGGAAAGGGTTGCTTTGAGGCTGAAGGCAGCAGGAAAGCCTGCAGCCCCCAGGTCTCTGGGGCTACGCAAGCGGTTCCCAAAGAGCTTTAGAACAAGGCATAGTTTTCCCTGCTGGCTCTTTGGGCGTGAGACTAGTCTCCAGCCATATGGAAATTTTTGTGCCTGGCGCGGCGCCAAGTGGGAAAGGGTGGTTTTGAGGCTGAAGGCAGCAGGAAAGCCTGCAGCCCCCAGGTCTGTGGGGCTTCGCAAGCGGTTCTCAAAGAGCTTTAGAACAAGGCATAGTTTTCCCTGCTGGCTCTTTGGGCGTGGGACCCATCTCCAGCCATGTGGCCATTTTTGTGCCTGGCGCGGCGCCAAGTGGGAAAGGGTGGTTTTGAGGCTGAAGGCAGCAGGAAAGCCTGCAGCCCCCAGGTCTGTGGGGCTACGCAAGCGTGTCCCAAAGAGCTTTAGAACAAGGCATAGTTTTCCCTGCTGGCTCTTTGGGCGTGAGACTAGTCTCCAGACATATGGAAATTTCTGTGCCTGGCGCAGCGCCAATTAGGAAAGGGTTGCTTTGAGGCTGAAGGCAGCAGGAAAGCCTGCAGCCCCCAGGTCTGTGGGGCTTCGCAAGCGGTTCCCAAAGAGCTTTAGAACAAGGCATAGTTTTCCCTGCTGGCTCTTTGGGCGTGGGACCCATCTCCAGCCATACGGCCATTTTTGTGCCTGGCGCGGCGCCAATTGGGAAAGGGTGGTTTTGAGGCTGAAGGCAGCAGGAAAGCCTGCAGCCCCCAGGTGTGTGGGGCTACGCAAGCGGTTCCCAAAGAGCTTTAGAACAAGGCATAGTTTTCCCTGCTGGCTCTTTGGGCGTGGGACCCATCTCCAGCCATGTGGCCATTTTTTTGCCTGGCGCGGCGCCAAGTGGGAAAGGGTGGTTTTGAGGCTGAAGGCAGCAGGAAAGCCTGCAGCCCCCAGGTCTGTGGGGCTTCGCAAGCGGTTCCCAAAGAGCTTTAGAACAAGGCATAGTTTTCCCTGCTGGCTCTTTCGGCGTGGGACCCATCTCCAGCCATATGGAAATTTTTGTGCCTGGCGCGGCGCCAAGTGGGAAAGGGTGGTTTTGAGGCTGAAGGCAGCAGGAAAGCCTGCAGCCCCCAGGTCTGTGGGGCTACGCAAGCGGTTCCCAAAGAGCTTTAGAACAAGGCATAGTTTTCCCTGCTGGCTCTTTGGGCGTGGGACCCATCTCCAGCCATGTGGACATTTTTGTGCCTGGCGCGGCGCCAAGTGGGAAAGGGTGGTTTTGAGGCTGAAGGCAGCAGGAAAGCCTGCAGCCCCCAGGTGTGTGGGGCTATGCAAGCGGTTCCCAAAGAGCTTTAGAACAAGGCATAGTTTTCCCTGCTGGCTCTTTGGGCGTGGGACCCATCTCCAGCCATATGGCCATTTTTGTGCCTGGCGCGGCGCCAAGTGGGAAAGGGTGGTTTTGAGGCTGAAGGCAGCAGGAAAGCCTGCAGCCCCCAGGTCTGTGGGGCTACGCAAGCGGTTCCCAAAGAGCTTTAGAACAAGGCATGGTTTTCCCTGCTGGCTCTTTGGGCGTGAGACTAGTCTCCAGCCATATGGAAGTTTTTGTGCCTGGCGCAGCGCCAATTAGGAAAGGGTTGCTTTGAGGCTGAAGGCAGCAGGAAAGCCTGCAGCCCCCAGGTCTGTGGGGCTACGCAAGCGGTTCCCAAAGAGCTTTAGAACAAGGCATAGTTTTCCCTGCTGGCTCTTTGGGCGTGAGACTAGTCTCCAGCCATATGGAAATTTTTGTGCCTGGCGCAGCGCCAATTAGGAAAGGGTGGTTTTGAGGCTGAAGGCAGCAGGAAAGCCTGCAGCCCCCAGGTGTGTGGGGCTACGCAAGCGGTTCCCAAAGAGCTTTAGAACAAGGCATAGTTTTCCCTGCTGGCTCTTTGGGCGTGGGACCCATCTCCAGGCATGTGGCCATTTTTTTGCCTGGCGCGGCGCCAAGTGGGAAAGGGTTGCTTTGAGGCTGAAGGCAGCAGGAAAGCCTGCAGCCCCCAGGTGTGTGGGGCTACGCAAGCGGTTCCCAAAGAGCTTTAGAACAAGGCATAATTTTCCCTGCTAGCTCTTTGGGTGGGGGACCCATCTCCAGCCATACGGCCATTTTTTGTGCCTGCGCGGCGCCAAGTGGGAAAGGGTGGTTTTGAGGCTGAAGGCAGCAGGAAAGCCTGCAGCCCCCAGGTCTGTGGGGCTACGCAAGCGGTTCCCAAAGAGCTTTAGAACAAGGCATGGTTTTCCCTGCTGGCTCTTTGGGCGTGAGACTAGTCTCCAGCCATATGGAAGTTTTTGTGCCTGGCGCAGCGCCAATTAGGAAAGGGTTGCTTTGAGGCTGAAGGCAGCAGGAAAGCCTGCAGCCCCCAGGTCTCTGGGGCTACGCAAGCGGTTCCCAAAGAGCTTTAGAACAAGGCATAGTTTTCCCTGCTGGCTCTTTGGGCGTGAGACTAGTCTCCAGCCATATGGAAATTTTTGTGCCTGGCGCGGCGCCAAGTGGGAAAGGGTGGTTTTGAGGCTGAAGGCAGCAGGAAAGCCTGCAGCCCCCAGGTCTGTGGGGCTTCGCAAGCGGTTCTCAAAGAGCTTTAGAACAAGGCATAGTTTTCCCTGCTGGCTCTTTGGGCGTGGGACCCATCTCCAGCCATGTGGCCATTTTTGTGCCTGGCGCGGCGCCAAGTGGGAAAGGGTGGTTTTGAGGCTGAAGGCAGCAGGAAAGCCTGCAGCCCCCAGGTCTGTGGGGCTACGCAAGCGTGTCCCAAAGAGCTTTAGAACAAGGCATAGTTTTCCCTGCTGGCTCTTTGGGCGTGAGACTAGTCTCCAGACATATGGAAATTTCTGTGCCTGGCGCAGCGCCAATTAGGAAAGGGTTGCTTTGAGGCTGAAGGCAGCAGGAAAGCCTGCAGCCCCCAGGTCTGTGGGGCTTCGCAAGCGGTTCCCAAAGAGCTTTAGAACAAGGCATAGTTTTCCCTGCTGGCTCTTTGGGCGTGGGACCCATCTCCAGCCATACGGCCATTTTTGTGCCTGGCGCGGCGCCAATTGGGAAAGGGTGGTTTTGAGGCTGAAGGCAGCAGGAAAGCCTGCAGCCCCCAGGTCTGTGGGGCTACGCAAGCGGTTCCCAAAGAGCTTTAGAACAAGGCATAGTTTTCCCTGCTGGCTCTTTGGGCGTGGGACCCATCTCCAGCCATGTGGCCATTTTTTTGCCTGGCGCGGCGCCAAGTGGGAAAGGGTGGTTTTGAGGCTGAAGGCAGCAGGAAAGCCTGCAGCCCCCAGGTCTGTGGGGCTTCGCAAGCGGTTCCCAAAGAGCTTTAGAACAAGGCATAGTTTTCCCTGCTGGCTCTTTCGGCGTGGGACCCATCTCCAGCCATATGGAAATTTTTGTGCCTGGCGCGGCGCCAAGTGGGAAAGGGTGGTTTTGAGGCTGAAGGCAGCAGGAAAGCCTGCAGCCCCCAGGTCTGTGGGGCTACGCAAGCGGTTCCCAAAGAGCTTTAGAACAAGGCATAGTTTTCCCTGCTGGCTCTTTGGGCGTGGGACCCATCTCCAGCCATACGGCCATTTTTGTGCCTGGCGCGGCGCCAATTGGGAAAGGGTGGTTTTGAGGCTGAAGGCAGCAGGAAAGCCTGCAGCCCCCAGGTGTGTGGGGCTACGCAAGCGGTTCCCAAAGAGCTTTAGAACAAGGCATAGTTTTCCCTGCTGGCTCTTTGGGCGTGGGACCCATCTCCAGCCATGTGGCCATTTTTTTGCCTGGCGCGGCGCCAAGTGGGAAAGGGTGGTTTTGAGGCTGAAGGCAGCAGGAAAGCCTGCAGCCCCCAGGTCTGTGGGGCTTCGCAAGCGGTTCCCAAAGAGCTTTAGAACAAGGCATAGTTTTCCCTGCTGGCTCTTTCGGCGTGGGACCCATCTCCAGCCATATGGAAATTTTTGTGCCTGGCGCGGCGCCAAGTGGGAAAGGGTGGTTTTGAGGCTGAAGGCAGCAGGAAAGCCTGCAGCCCCCAGGTCTGTGGGGCTACGCAAGCGGTTCCCAAAGAGCTTTAGAACAAGGCATAGTTTTCCCTGCTGGCTCTTTGGGCGTGGGACCCATCTCCAGCCATGTGGACATTTTTGTGCCTGGCGCGGCGCCAAGTGGGAAAGGGTGGTTTTGAGGCTGAAGGCAGCAGGAAAGCCTGCAGCCCCCAGGTGTGTGGGGCTATGCAAGCGGTTCCCAAAGAGCTTTAGAACAAGGCATAGTTTTCCCTGCTGGCTCTTTGGGCGTGGGACCCATCTCCAGCCATATGGCCATTTTTGTGCCTGGCGCGGCGCCAAGTGGGAAAGCGTGGTTTTGAGGCTGAAGGCAGCAGGAAAGCCTGCAGCCCCCAGGTCTGTGGGGCTACGCAAGCGGTTCCCAAAGAGCTTTAGAACAAGGCATGGTTTTCCCTGCTGGCTCTTTGGGCGTGAGACTAGTCTCCAGCCATATGGAAGTTTTTGTGCCTGGCGCAGCGCCAATTAGGAAAGGGTTGCTTTGAGGCTGAAGGCAGCAGGAAAGCCTGCAGCCCCCAGGTCTGTGGGGCTACGCAAGCGGTTCCCAAAGAGCTTTAGAACAAGGCATAGTTTTCCCTGCTGGCTCTTTGGGCGTGAGACTAGTCTCCAGCCATATGGAAATTTTTGTGCCTGGCGCAGCGCCAATTAGGAAAGGGTGGTTTTGAGGCTGAAGGCAGCAGGAAAGCCTGCAGCCCCCAGGTGTGTGGGGCTACGCAAGCGGTTCCCAAAGAGCTTTAGAACAAGGCATAGTTTTCCCTGCTGGCTCTTTGGGCGTGGGACCCATCTCCAGGCATGTGGCCATTTTTTTGCCTGGCGCGGCGCCAAGTGGGAAAGGGTTGCTTTGAGGCTGAAGGCAGCAGGAAAGCCTGCAGCCCCCAGGTGTGTGGGGCTACGCAAGCGGTTCCCAAAGAGCTTTAGAACAAGGCATAATTTTCCCTGCTAGCTCTTTGGGTGGGGGACCCATCTCCAGCCATACGGCCATTTTTTGTGCCTGCGCGGCGCCAAGTGGGAAAGGGTGGTTTTGAGGCTGAAGGCAGCAGGAAAGCCTGCAGCCCCCAGGTCTGTGGGGCTACGCAAGCGGTTCCCAAAGAGCTTTAGAACAAGGCATGGTTTTCCCTGCTGGCTCTTTGGGCGTGAGACTAGTCTCCAGCCATATGGAAGTTTTTGTGCCTGGCGCAGCGCCAATTAGGAAAGGGTTGCTTTGAGGCTGAAGGCAGCAGGAAAGCCTGCAGCCCCCAGGTCTCTGGGGCTACGCAAGCGGTTCCCAAAGAGCTTTAGAACAAGGCATAGTTTTCCCTGCTGGCTCTTTGGGCGTGAGACTAGTCTCCAGCCATATGGAAATTTTTGTGCCTGGCGCGGCGCCAAGTGGGAAAGGGTGGTTTTGAGGCTGAAGGCAGCAGGAAAGCCTGCAGCCCCCAGGTCTGTGGGGCTTCGCAAGCGGTTCTCAAAGAGCTTTAGAACAAGGCATAGTTTTCCCTGCTGGCTCTTTGGGCGTGGGACCCATCTCCAGCCATGTGGCCATTTTTGTGCCTGGCGCGGCGCCAAGTGGGAAAGGGTGGTTTTGAGGCTGAAGGCAGCAGGAAAGCCTGCAGCCCCCAGGTCTGTGGGGCTACGCAAGCGTGTCCCAAAGAGCTTTAGAACAAGGCATAGTTTTCCCTGCTGGCTCTTTGGGCGTGAGACTAGTCTCCAGACATATGGAAATTTCTGTGCCTGGCGCAGCGCCAATTAGGAAAGGGTTGCTTTGAGGCTGAAGGCAGCAGGAAAGCCTGCAGCCCCCAGGTCTGTGGGGCTTCGCAAGCGGTTCCCAAAGAGCTTTAGAACAAGGCATAGTTTTCCCTGCTGGCTCTTTGGGCGTGGGACCCATCTCCAGCCATACGGCCATTTTTGTGCCTGGCGCGGCGCCAATTGGGAAAGGGTGGTTTTGAGGCTGAAGGCAGCAGGAAAGCCTGCAGCCCCCAGGTCTGTGGGGCTACGCAAGCGGTTCCCAAAGAGCTTTAGAACAAGGCATAGTTTTCCCTGCTGGCTCTTTGGGCGTGGGACCCATCTCCAGCCATGTGGCCATTTTTTTGCCTGGCGCGGCGCCAAGTGGGAAAGGGTGGTTTTGAGGCTGAAGGCAGCAGGAAAGCCTGCAGCCCCCAGGTCTGTGGGGCTTCGCAAGCGGTTCCCAAAGAGCTTTAGAACAAGGCATAGTTTTCCCTGCTGGCTCTTTCGGCGTGGGACCCATCTCCAGCCATATGGAAATTTTTGTGCCTGGCGCGGCGCCAAGTGGGAAAGGGTGGTTTTGAGGCTGAAGGCAGCAGGAAAGCCTGCAGCCCCCAGGTCTGTGGGGCTACGCAAGCGGTTCCCAAAGAGCTTTAGAACAAGGCATAGTTTTCCCTGCTGGCTCTTTGGGCGTGGGACCCATCTCCAGCCATGTGGACATTTTTGTGCCTGGCGCGGCGCCAAGTGGGAAAGGGTGGTTTTGAGGCTGAAGGCAGCAGGAAAGCCTGCAGCCCCCAGGTGTGTGGGGCTACGCAAGCGGTTCCCAAAGAGCTTTAGAACAAGGCATAGTTTTCCCTGCTGGCTCTTTGGGCGTGGGACCCATCTCCAGCCATATGGCCATTTTTGTGCCTGGCGCGGCGCCAAGTGGGAAAGCGTGGTTTTGAGGCTGAAGGCAGCAGGAAAGCCTGCAGCCCCCAGGTCTGTGGGGCTACGCAAGCGGTTCCCAAAGAGCTTTAGAACAAGGCATGGTTTTCCCTGCTGGCTCTTTGGGCGTGAGACTAGTCTCCAGCCATATGGAAGTTTTTGTGCCTGGCGCAGCGCCAATTAGGAAAGGGTTGCTTTGAGGCTGAAGGCAGCAGGAAAGCCTGCAGCCCCCAGGTCTGTGGGGCTACGCAAGCGGTTCCCAAAGAGCTTTAGAACAAGGCATAGTTTTCCCTGCTGGCTCTTTGGGCGTGGGACCCATCTCCAGCCATATGGAAATTTTTGTGCGTGGCGCAGCGCCAATTAGGAAAGGGTGGTTTTGAGGCTGAAGGCAGCAGGAAAGCCTGCAGCCCCCAGGTGTGTGGGGCTACGCAAGCGGTTCCCAAAGAGCTTTAGAACAAGGCATAGTTTTCCCTGCTGGCTCTTTGGGCGTGGGACCCATCTCCAGGCATGTGGCCATTTTTTTGCCTGGCGCGGCGCCAAGTGGGAAAGGGTTGCTTTGAGGCTGAAGGCAGCAGGAAAGCCTGCAGCCCCCAGGTGTGTGGGGCTACGCAAGCGGTTCCCAAAGAGCTTTAGAACAAGGCATAGTTTTCCCTGCTAGCTCTTTGGGTGGGGGACCCATCTCCAGCCATACGGCCATTTTTTGTGCCTGCGCGGCGCCAAGTGGGAAAGGGTGGTTTTGAGGCTGAAGGCAGCAGGAAAGCCTGCAGCCCCAAGGTATGTGGGGTTACACAAGCAGTTCCCAAAGAGCTATAGAAGAAGGCATAGTTTTCCCTGCTGGCTCTTTGGGCGTGGGACCCATCTCCAGCCATATGGCCATTTTTTTGCCTGGCGCGGCGCCAAGTGGGAAAGGGTGGTTTTGAGGCTGAAGGCAGCAGGAAAGCCTGCAGCCCCCAGGTGTGTGGGGCTACGCAAGCGGTTCCGAAAGAGCTTTAGAACAAGGCATAGTTTTCCCTGCTGGCTCTTTGGGCGTGGGACCCATCTCCAGCCATATGGCCATTTTTGTGCCTGGCGCGGCGCCAAGTGGGAAAGGGTGGTTTTGAGGCTGAAGGCAGCAGGAAAGCCTGCAGCCCCCAGGTGTGTGGGGCTACGCAAGCGGTTCCCAAAGAGCTTTAGAACAAGGCATAGTTTTCCCTGCTGGCTCTTTGGGCGTGGGACCCATCTCCAGCCATATGGAAATTTTTGTGCCTGGCGCGGCGCCAATTAGGAAAGGGTGGTTTTGAGGCTGAAGGCAGCAGGAAAGCCTGCAGCCCCCAGGTCTGTGGGGCTTCGCAAGCGGTTCCCAAAGAGCTTTAGAACAAGGCATAGTTTTCCCTGCTGGCTCTTTGGGCGTGGGACCCATCTCCAGCCATACGGCCATTTTTGTGCCTGGCGCGGCGCCAAGTGGGAAAGGGTGGTTTTGAGGCTGAAGGCAGCAGGAAAGCCTGCAGCCCCCAGGTGTGTGGGGCTACGCAAGCGGTTCCCAAAGAGCTTTAGAACAAGGCATAGTTTTCCCTGCTGGCTCTTTGGGCGTGGGACCCATCTCCAGGCATGTGGCCATTTTTTTGCCTGGCGCGGCGCCAAGTGGGAAAGGGTGGTTTTGAGGCTGAAGGCAGCAGGAAAGCCTGCAGCCCCCAGGTCTGTGGGGCTACGCAAGCGGTTCCCAAAGAGCTTTAGAACAAGGCATAGTTTTCCCTGCTGGCTCTTTGGGCGTGAGACTAGTCTCCAGCCATATGGAAATTTTTGTGCCTGGCGCGGCGCCAATTGGGAAAGGGTGGCTTTGAGGCTGAAGGCAGCACGAAAGCCTGCAGCCCCCAGGTCTGTGGGGCTACGCAAGCGGTTCCCAAAGAGCTTTAGAACAAGGCATAGTTTTCCCTGCTGGCTCTTTGGGCGTGGGACCCATCTCCAGGCATGTGGCCATTTTTGTGCCTGGCGCGGCGCCAAGTGGGAAAGGGTGGTTTTGAGGCTGAAGGCAGCAGGAAAGCCTGCAGCCCCCAGGTCTGTGGGGCTACGCAAGCGGTTCCCAAAGAGCTTTAGAACAAGGCATAGTTTTCCCTGCTGGCTCTTTGGGCGTGGGACCCATCTCCAGGCATGTGGCCATTTTTTTGCCTGGCGCGGCGCCAAGTGGGAAAGGGTGGTTTTGAGGCTGAAGGCAGCAGGAAAGCCTGCAGCCCCAAGGTATGTGGGGTTACACAAGCAGTTCCCAAAGAGCTATAGAAGAAGGCATAGTTTTCCCTGCTGGCTCTTTGGGCGTGGGACCCATCTCCAGCCATATGGCCATTTTTTTGCCTGGCGCGGCGCCAAGTGGGAAAGGGTGGTTTTGAGGCTGAAGGCAGCAGGAAAGCCTGCAGCCCCCAGGTGTGTGGGGCTACGCAAGCGGTTCCGAAAGAGCTTTAGAACAAGGCATAGTTTTCCCTGCTGGCTCTTTGGGCGTGGGACCCATCTCCAGCCATATGGCCATTTTTGTGCCTGGCGCGGCGCCAAGTGGGAAAGGGTGGTTTTGAGGCTGAAGGCAGCAGGAAAGCCTGCAGCCCCCAGGTGTGTGGGGCTACGCAAGTGGTTCGGAAAGAGCGTTAGAACAAGGCATAGTTTTCCCTGCTGGCTCTTTGGGCGTGGGACCCATCTCCAGCCATATGGAAATTTTTGTGCCTGGCGCGGCGCCAATTAGGAAAGGGTGGTTTTGAGGCTGAAGGCAGCAGGAAAGCCTGCAGCCCCCAGGTCTGTGGGGCTTCGCAAGCGGTTCCCAAAGAGCTTTAGAACAAGGCATAGTTTTCCCTGCTGGCTCTTTGGGCGTGGGACCCATCTCCAGCCATACGGCCATTTTTGTGCCTGGCGCGGCGCCAAGTGGGAAAGGGTGGTTTTGAGGCTGAAGGCAGCAGGAAAGCCTGCAGCCCCCAGGTGTGTGGGGCTACGCAAGCGGTTCCCAAAGAGCTTTAGAACAAGGCATAGTTTTCCCTGCTGGCTCTTTGGGCGTGGGACCCATCTCCAGGCATGTGGCCATTTTTGTGCCTGGCGCGGCGCCAAGTGGGAAAGGGTGGTTTTGAGGCTGAAGGCAGCAGGAAAGCCTGCAGCCCCCAGGTCTGTGGGGCTACGCAAGCGGTTCCCAAAGAGCTTTAGAACAAGGCATAGTTTTCCCTGCTGGCTCTTTGGGCGTGAGACTAGTCTCCAGCCATATGGAAATTTTTGTGCCTGGCGCGGCGCCAATTGGGAAAGGGTGGCTTTGAGGCTGAAGGCAGCACGAAAGCCTGCAGCCCCCAGGTCTGTGGGGCTACGCAAGCGGTTCCCAAAGAGCTTTAGAACAAGGCATAGTTTTCCCTGCTGGCTCTTTGGGCGTGGGACCCATCTCCAGGCATGTGGCCATTTTTGTGCCTGGCGCGGCGCCAAGTGGGAAAGGGTGGTTTTGAGGCTGAAGGCAGCAGGAAAGCCTGCAGCCCCCAGGTCTGTGGGGCTACGCAAGCGTGTCCCAAAGAGCTTTAGAACAAGGCATAGTTTTCCCTGCTGGCTCTTTGGGCGTGAGACTAGTCTCCAGACATATGGAAATTTCTGTGCCTGGCGCAGCGCCAATTAGGAAAGGGTTGCTTTGAGGCTGAAGGCAGCAGGAAAGCCTGCAGCCCCCAGGTCTGTGGGGCTACGCAAGCGGTTCCCAAAGAGCTTTAGAACAAGGCATAGTTTTCCCTGCTGGCTCTTTGGGCGTGGGACCCATCTCCAGCCATACGGCCATTTTTGTGCCTGGCGCGGCGCCAAGTGGGAAAGGGTGGTTTTGAGGCTGAAGGCAGCAGGAAAGCCTGCAGCCCCCAGGTCTGTGGGGCTACGCAAGCGGTTCCCAAAGAGCTTTAGAACAAGGCATAGTTTTCCCTGCTGGCTCTTTGGGCGTGGGACCCATCTCCAGGCATGTGGCCATTTTTTTGCCTGGCGCGGCGCCAAGTGGGAAAGGGTGGTTTTGAGGCTGAAGGCAGCAGGAAAGCCTGCAGCCCCCAGGTGTGTGGGGCTTCGCAAGCGGTTCCCAAAGAGCTTTAGAACAAGGCATAGTTTTCCCTGCTGGCTCTTTGGGCGTGGGACACATCTCCAGCCATATGGCCATTTTTGGTCCTGGCGCGGCGCCAAGTGGGAAAGGGTGGTTTTGAGGCTGAAGGCAGCAGGAAAGCCTGCAGCCCCCAGGTGTGTGGGGCTATGCAAGCGGTTCCCAAAGAGCTTTAGAACAAGGCATGGTTTTCCCTGCTGGCTCTTTGGGCGTGGGACCCATCTCCAGCCATATGGCCATTTTTGTGCCTGGCGCGGCGCCAAGTGGGAAAGGGTGGTTTTGAGGCTGAAGGCAGCAGGAAAGCCTGCAGCCCCCAGGTGTGTGGGGCTACGCAAGCGGTTCCCAAAGAGCTTTAGAACAAGGCATAGTTTTCCCTGCTGGCTCTTTGGGCGTGAGACTAGTCTCCAGCCATATGGAAGTTTTTGTGCCTGGCGCAGCGCCAATTAGGAAAGGGTTGCTTTGAGGCTGAAGGCAGCAGGAAAGCCTGCAGCCCCCAGGTCTGTGGGGCTACGCAAGCGGTTCCCAAAGAGCTTTAGAACAAGGCATAGTTTTCCCTGCTGGCTCTTTGGGCGTGAGACTAGTCTCCAGCCATATGGAAATTTTTGTGCCTGGCGCAGCGCCAATTAGGAAAGGGTGGTTTTGAGACTGAAGGCAGCAGGAAAGCCTGCAGCCCCCAGGTGTGTGGGGCTACGCAAGCGGTTCCCAAAGAGCTTTAGAACAAGGCATAGTTTTCCCTGCTGGCTCTTTGGGCGTGGGACCCATCTCCAGGCATGTGGCCATTTTTTTGCCTGGCGCGGCGCCAAGTGGGAAAGGGTGGTTTTGAGGCTGAAGGCAGCAGGAAAGCCTGCAGCCCCCAGGTGTGTGGGGCTACGCAAGCGGTTCCCAAAGAGCTTTAGAACAAGGCATAATTTTCCCTGCTAGCTCTTTGGGTGGGGGACCCATCTCCAGCCATACGGCCATTTTTTGTGCCTGCGCGGCGCCAAGTGGGAAAGGGTGGTTTTGAGGCTGAAGGCAGCAGGAAAGCCTGCAGCCCCCAGGTCTGTGGGGCTACGCAAGTGGTTCGGAAAGAGCGTTAGAACAAGGCATAGTTTTCCCTGCTGGCTCTTTGGGCGTGAGACTAGTCTCCAGACATATGGAAATTTTTGTGCCTGGCGCGGCGCCAATTAGGAAAGGGTGGTTTTGAGGCTGAAGGCAGCAGGAAAGCCTGCAGCCCCCAGGTCTGTGGGGCTTCGCAAGCGGTTCCCAAAGAGCTTTAGAACAAGGCATAGTTTTCCCTGCTGGCTCTTTGGGCGTGGGACCCATCTCCAGCCATACGGCCATTTTTGTGCCTGGCGCGGCGCCAAGTGGGAAAGGGTGGTTTTGAGGCTGAAGGCAGCAGGAAAGCCTGCAGCCCCCAGGTGTGTGGGGCTACGCAAGCGGTTCCCAAAGAGCTTTAGAACAAGGCATAGTTTTCCCTGCTGGCTCTTTGGGCGTGGGACCCATCTCCAGGCATGTGGCCATTTTTTTGCCTGGCGCGGCGCCAATTAGGAAAGGGTGGTTTTGAGGCTGAAGGCAGCAGGAAAGCCTGCAGCCCCCAGGTCTGTGGGGCTTCGCAAGCGGTTCCCAAAGAGCTTTAGAACAAGGCATAGTTTTCCCTGCTGGCTCTTTGGGCGTGGGACCCATCTCCAGCCATACGGCCATTTTTGTGCCTGGCGCGGCGCCAAGTGGGAAAGGGTGGTTTTGAGGCTGAAGGCAGCAGGAAAGCCTGCAGCCCCCAGGTGTGTGGGGCTACGCAAGCGGTTCCCAAAGAGCTTTAGAACAAGGCATAGTTTTCCCTGCTGGCTCTTTGGGCGTGGGACCCATCTCCAGGCATGTGGCCATTTTTTTGCCAGGCGCGGCGCCAAGTGGGAAAGGGTGGTTTTGAGGCTGAAGGCAGCAGGAAAGCCCGCAGCCCCCAGGTCTGTGGGGCTACGCAAGCGGTTCCCAAAGAGCTTTAGAACAAGGCATAGTTTTCCCTGCTGGCTCTTTGGGCGTGAGACTAGTCTCCAGCCATATGGAAATTTTTGTGCCTGGCGCGGCGCCAATTGGGAAAGGGTGGCTTTGAGGCTGAAGGCAGCACGAAAGCCTGCAGCCCCCAGGTCTCTGGGGCTACGCAAGCGGTTCCCAAAGAGCTTTAGAACAAGGCATAGTTTTCCCTGCTGGCTCTTTGGGCGTGGGACCCATCTCCAGCCATGTGGCCATTTTTGTGCCTGGCGCGGCGCCAAGTGGGAAAGGGTGGTTTTGAGGCTGAAGGCAGCAGGAAAGCCTGCAGCTCCCAGGTCTGTGGGGCTACGCAAGCGATTCCCAAAGAGCTTTCGAACAAGGCATAGTTTTCCCTGCTGGCTCTTTGGGCGTGAGACTAGTCTCCAGACATATGGAAATTTTTTTGCCTGGCGCGGCGCCAATTAGGAAAGGGTGGCTTTGAGGCTGAAGGCAGCAGGAAAGCCTGCAGCCCCCAGGTCTGTGGGGCTACGCAAGCGGTTCCCAAAGAGATTTAGAACAAGGCATAGTTTTCCCTGCTGGCTCTTTGGGCGTGGGACCCATCTCCAGCCATATGGCCATTTTTGTGTCTGGCGCGGCGGCAAGTGGGAAAGGGTGGCTTTGAGGCTGAAGGCAGCAGGAAAGCCTGCAGCCCCCAGGTCTGTGGGGCTACGCAAGCGGTTCCCAAAGAGCTTTAGAACAAGGCATAGTTTTCCCTGGTGACTCTTTGGGCGTGGGACCCATCTCCAGCCATATGGCCATTTTTGTGCCTGGCGCGGCGCCAAGTGGGAAAGGGTGGTTTTGAGGCTGAAGGCAGCAGGAAAGCCTGCAGCCCCCAGGTCTGTGGGGCTACGCAAGCGTGTCCCAAAGAGCTTTAGAACAAGGCATAGTTTACCCTGCTGGCTCTTTGGGCGTGGGACACATCTCCAGCCATATGGCCATTTTTGTGCCTGGCGCGGCGCCAAGTGGGAAAGGGTGGTTTTGAGGCTGAAGGCAGCAGGAAAGCCTGCAGCCCCCAGGTGTGTGGGGCTTCGCAAGCGGTTCCCAAAGAGCTTTAGAACAAGGCATAGTTTTCCCTGCTGGCTCTTTGGGCGTGGGACACATCTCCAGCCATATGGCCATTTTTGGTCCTGGCGCGGCGCCAAGTGGGAAAGGGTGGTTTTGAGGCTGAAGGCAGCAGGAAAGCCTGCAGCCCCCAGGTGTGTGGGGCTATGCAAGCGGTTCCCAAAGAGCTTTAGAACAAGGCATGGTTTTCCCTGCTGGCTCTTTGGGCGTGGGACCCATCTCCAGCCATATGGCCATTTTTGTGCCTGGCGCGGCGCCAAGTGGGAAAGGGTGGTTTTGAGGCTGAAGGCAGCAGGAAAGCCTGCAGCCCCCAGGTGTGTGGGGCTACGCAAGCGGTTCCCAAAGAGCTTTAGAACAAGGCATAGTTTTCCCTGCTGGCTCTTTGGGCGTGAGACTAGTCTCCAGCCATATGGAAGTTTTTGTGCCTGGCGCAGCGCCAATTAGGAAAGGGTTGCTTTGAGGCTGAAGGCAGCAGGAAAGCCTGCAGCCCCCAGGTCTGTGGGGCTACGCAAGCGGTTCCCAAAGAGCTTTAGAACAAGGCATAGTTTTCCCTGCTGGCTCTTTGGGCGTGAGACTAGTCTCCAGCCATATGGAAATTTTTGTGCCTGGCGCAGCGCCAATTAGGAAAGGGTGGTTTTGAGACTGAAGGCAGCAGGAAAGCCTGCAGCCCCCAGGTGTGTGGGGCTACGCAAGCGGTTCCCAAAGAGCTTTAGAACAAGGCATAGTTTTCCCTGCTGGCTCTTTGGGCGTGGGACCCATCTCCAGGCATGTGGCCATTTTTTTGCCTGGCGCGGCGCCAAGTGGGAAAGGGTGGTTTTGAGGCTGAAGGCAGCAGGAAAGCCTGCAGCCCCCAGGTGTGTGGGGCTACGCAAGCGGTTCCCAAAGAGCTTTAGAACAAGGCATAATTTTCCCTGCTAGCTCTTTGGGTGGGGGACCCATCTCCAGCCATACGGCCATTTTTTGTGCCTGCGCGGCGCCAAGTGGGAAAGGGTGGTTTTGAGGCTGAAGGCAGCAGGAAAGCCTGCAGCCCCCAGGTCTGTGGGGCTACGCAAGTGGTTCGGAAAGAGCGTTAGAACAAGGCATAGTTTTCCCTGCTGGCTCTTTGGGCGTGAGACTAGTCTCCAGACATATGGAAATTTTTGTGCCTGGCGCGGCGCCAATTAGGAAAGGGTGGTTTTGAGGCTGAAGGCAGCAGGAAAGCCTGCAGCCCCCAGGTCTGTGGGGCTTCGCAAGCGGTTCCCAAAGAGCTTTAGAACAAGGCATAGTTTTCCCTGCTGGCTCTTTGGGCGTGGGACCCATCTCCAGCCATACGGCCATTTTTGTGCCTGGCGCGGCGCCAAGTGGGAAAGGGTGGTTTTGAGGCTGAAGGCAGCAGGAAAGCCTGCAGCCCCCAGGTGTGTGGGGCTACGCAAGCGGTTCCCAAAGAGCTTTAGAACAAGGCATAGTTTTCCCTGCTGGCTCTTTGGGCGTGGGACCCATCTCCAGGCATGTGGCCATTTTTTTGCCTGGCGCGGCGCCAATTAGGAAAGGGTGGTTTTGAGGCTGAAGGCAGCAGGAAAGCCTGCAGCCCCCAGGTCTGTGGGGCTTCGCAAGCGGTTCCCAAAGAGCTTTAGAACAAGGCATAGTTTTCCCTGCTGGCTCTTTGGGCGTGGGACCCATCTCCAGCCATACGGCCATTTTTGTGCCTGGCGCGGCGCCAAGTGGGAAAGGGTGGTTTTGAGGCTGAAGGCAGCAGGAAAGCCTGCAGCCCCCAGGTGTGTGGGGCTACGCAAGCGGTTCCCAAAGAGCTTTAGAACAAGGCATAGTTTTCCCTGCTGGCTCTTTGGGCGTGGGACCCATCTCCAGGCATGTGGCCATTTTTTTGCCAGGCGCGGCGCCAAGTGGGAAAGGGTGGTTTTGAGGCTGAAGGCAGCAGGAAAGCCCGCAGCCCCCAGGTCTGTGGGGCTACGCAAGCGGTTCCCAAAGAGCTTTAGAACAAGGCATAGTTTTCCCTGCTGGCTCTTTGGGCGTGAGACTAGTCTCCAGCCATATGGAAATTTTTGTGCCTGGCGCGGCGCCAATTGGGAAAGGGTGGCTTTGAGGCTGAAGGCAGCACGAAAGCCTGCAGCCCCCAGGTCTCTGGGGCTACGCAAGCGGTTCCCAAAGAGCTTTAGAACAAGGCATAGTTTTCCCTGCTGGCTCTTTGGGCGTGGGACCCATCTCCAGCCATGTGGCCATTTTTGTGCCTGGCGCGGCGCCAAGTGGGAAAGGGTGGTTTTGAGGCTGAAGGCAGCAGGAAAGCCTGCAGCTCCCAGGTCTGTGGGGCTACGCAAGCGATTCCCAAAGAGCTTTCGAACAAGGCATAGTTTTCCCTGCTGGCTCTTTGGGCGTGAGACTAGTCTCCAGACATATGGAAATTTTTTTGCCTGGCGCGGCGCCAATTAGGAAAGGGTGGCTTTGAGGCTGAAGGCAGCAGGAAAGCCTGCAGCCCCCAGGTCTGTGGGGCTACGCAAGCGGTTCCCAAAGAGATTTAGAACAAGGCATAGTTTTCCCTGCTGGCTCTTTGGGCGTGGGACCCATCTCCAGCCATATGGCCATTTTTGTGTCTGGCGCGGCGGCAAGTGGGAAAGGGTGGCTTTGAGGCTGAAGGCAGCAGGAAAGCCTGCAGCCCCCAGGTCTGTGGGGCTACGCAAGCGGTTCCCAAAGAGCTTTAGAACAAGGCATAGTTTTCCCTGGTGACTCTTTGGGCGTGGGACCCATCTCCAGCCATATGGCCATTTTTGTGCCTGGCGCGGCGCCAAGTGGGAAAGGGTGGTTTTGAGGCTGAAGGCAGCAGGAAAGCCTGCAGCCCCCAGGTCTGTGGGGCTACGCAAGCGTGTCCCAAAGAGCTTTAGAACAAGGCATAGTTTACCCTGCTGGCTCTTTGGGCGTGGGACCCATCTCCAGCCATATGGCCATTTTTGTGCCTGGCGCGGCGCCAAGTGGGAAAGCGTGGTTTTGAGGCTGAAGGCAGCAGGAAAGCCTGCAGCCCCCAGGTGTGTGGGGCTACGCAAGCGGTTCCCAAAGAGCTTTAGAACAAGGCATAGTTTTCCCTGCTGGCTCTTTGGGCGTGGGACACATCTCCAGCCATATGGCCATTTTTGTGTCTGGTGCGGCGCCAAGTGGGAAAGGGTGGTTTTGAGGCTGAAGGCAGCAGGAAAGCCTGCAGCCCCCAGGTCTGTGGGGCTACGCAAGCGGTTCCCAAAGAGCTTTAGAACAAGGCATAGTTTTCCCTGCTGGCTCTTTGGGCGTGAGACTAGTCTCCAGCCATATGGAAATTTTTGTGCCTGGCGCAGCGCCAATTAGGAAAGGGTGGTTTTGAGGCTGAAGGCAGCAGGAAAGCCTGCAGCCCCCAGGTGTGTGGGGCTACGCAAGCGGTTCCCAAAGAGCTTTAGAACAAGGCATAGTTTTCCCTGCTGGCTCTTTGGGCGTGGGACCCATCTCCAGCCATACGGCCATTTTTTTGCCTGGCGCGGCGCCAAGTGGGAAAGGGTGGTTTTGAGGCTGAAGGCAGCAGGAAAGCCTGCAGCCCCCAGTTCTGTGGGGCTACGCAAGCGGTTCCCAAAGAGCTTTAGAACAAGGCATAGTTTTCCCTGCTGGCTCTTTGGGTGGGGGACCCATCTCCAGCCATACGGCCATTTTTTGTGCCTGCGCGGCGCCAAGTGGGAAAGGGTGGTTTTGAGGCTGAAGGCAGCAGGAAAGCCTGCAGCCCCCAGGTATGTGGGGCTACACAAGCAGTTCCCAAAGAGCTTTAGAACAAGGCATAGTTTTCCCTGCTGGCTCTTTGGGCGTGGGACCCATCTCCAGCCATATGGCCATTTTTTTGCCTGGCGCGGCGCCAAGTGGGAAAGGGTGGTTTTGAGGCTGAAGGCAGCAGGAAAGCCTGCAGCCCCCAGGTCTGTGGGGCTACGCAAGCGGTTCCGAAAGAGCTTTAGAACAAGGCATGGTTTTCCCTGCTGGCTCTTTGGGCGTGGGACCCATCTCCAGCCATATGGCCATTTTTGTGCCTGGCGCGGCGCCAAGTGGGAAAGGGTGGTTTTGAGGCTGAAGGCAGCAGGAAAGCCTGCAGCCCCCAGGTCTGTGGGGCTACGCAAGTGGTTCGGAAAGAGCGTTAGAACAAGGCATAGTTTTCCCTGCTGGCTCTTTGGGCGTGAGACTAGTCTCCAGACATATGGAAATTTTTGTGCCTGGCGCGGCGCCAAGTGGGAAAGGGTGGTTTTGAGGCTGAAGGCAGCAGGAAAGCCTGCAGCCCCCAGGTCTGTGGGGCTTCGCAAGCGGTTCCCAAAGAGCTTTAGAACAAGGCATAGTTTTCCCTGCTGGCTCTTTGGGTGTGGGACCCATCTCCAGCCATATGGCCATTTTTATGTCTGGCGCGGCGCCAAGTGGGAAAGGGTGGTTTTGAGACTGAAGGCAGCAGGAAAGCCTGCAGCCCCCAGGTGTGTGGGGCTACGCAAGCGCTTCCCAAAGAGCTTTAGAACAAGGCATAGTTTTCCCTGCTGGCTCTTTGGGCGTGGGACCCATCTCCAGCCATGTGGCCATTTTTGTGCCTGGCGCGGCGCCAAGTGGGAAAGGGTGGTTTTGAGGCTGAAGGCAGCAGGAAAGCCTGCAGCCCCCAGGTGTGTGGGGCTACGCAAGCGGTTCCCAAAGAGCTTTAGAACAAGGCATAGTTTTCCCTGCTGGCTCTTTGGGCATGGGACCCATCTCCAGCCATATGGCCATTTTTGTGCCTGGCGCGGCGCCAAGTGGGAAAGCGTGGTTTTGAGGCTGAAGGCAGCAGGAAAGCCTGCAGCCCCCAGGTCTGTGGGGCTACGCAAGCGTTTCCCAAAGAGCGTTAGAACAAGGCATAGTTTTCCCTGCTGGCTCTTTGGGCGTGAGACTAGTCTCCAGCCATATGGAAATTTTTGTGCCTGGCGCAGCGCCAATTAGGAAAGGGTTGCTTTGAGGCTGAAGGCAGCAGGAAAGCCTGCAGCCCCCAGGTCTGTGGGGCTACGCAAGCGGTTCCCAAAGAGCTTTAGAACAAGGCATAGTTTTCCCTGCTGGCTCTTTGGGCGTGAGACTAGTCTCCAGCCATATGGAAATTTTTGTGCCTGGCGCGGCGCCAATTGGGAAAGGGTGGCTTTGAGGCTGAAGGCAGCAGGAAAGCCTGCAGCCCCCAGGTGTGCGGGGCTACGCAAGCGGTTCCCAAAGAGCTTTAGAACAAGGCATAGTTTTCCCTGCTGGCTCTTTGGGCGTGGGACCCATCTCCAGCCATGTGGGCATTTTTTTGCCTGGCGCGGCGCCAAGTGGGAAAGGGTGGTTTTGAGGCTGAAGGCAGCACGAAAGCCTGCAGCCCCCAGGTCTGTGGGGCTACGCAAGCGGTTCCCAAAGAGCTTTAGAACAAGGCATAGTTTTCCCTGCTGGCTCTTTGGGCGTGAGACTAGTCTCCAGCCATATGGAAATTTTTGTGCCTGGCGCAGCGCCAATTAGGAAAGGGTGGTTTTGAGGCTGAAGGCAGCAGGAAAGCCTGCAGCCCCCAGGTGTGTGGGGCTACGCAAGCGGTTCCCAAAGAGCTTTAGAACAAGGCATAGTTTTCCCTGCTGGCTCTTTGGGCGTGGGACCCATCTCCAGCCATACGGCCATTTTTTTGCCTGGCGCGGCGCCAAGTGGGAAAGGGTGGTTTTGAGGCTGAAGGCAGCAGGAAAGCCTGCAGCCCCCAGTTCTGTGGGGCTACGCAAGCGGTTCCCAAAGAGCTTTAGAACAAGGCATAGTTTTCCCTGCTGGCTCTTTGGGTGGGGGACCCATCTCCAGCCATACGGCCATTTTTTGTGCCTGCGCGGCGCCAAGTGGGAAAGGGTGGTTTTGAGGCTGAAGGCAGCAGGAAAGCCTGCAGCCCCCAGGTATGTGGGGCTACACAAGCAGTTCCCAAAGAGCTTTAGAACAAGGCATAGTTTTCCCTGCTGGCTCTTTGGGCGTGGGACCCATCTCCAGCCATATGGCCATTTTTTTGCCTGGCGCGGCGCCAAGTGGGAAAGGGTGGTTTTGAGGCTGAAGGCAGCAGGAAAGCCTGCAGCCCCCAGGTCTGTGGGGCTACGCAAGCGGTTCCGAAAGAGCTTTAGAACAAGGCATGGTTTTCCCTGCTGGCTCTTTGGGCGTGGGACCCATCTCCAGCCATATGGCCATTTTTGTGCCTGGCGCGGCGCCAAGTGGGAAAGGGTGGTTTTGAGGCTGAAGGCAGCAGGAAAGCCTGCAGCCCCCAGGTCTGTGGGGCTACGCAAGTGGTTCGGAAAGAGCGTTAGAACAAGGCATAGTTTTCCCTGCTGGCTCTTTGGGCGTGAGACTAGTCTCCAGACATATGGAAATTTTTGTGCCTGGCGCGGCGCCAAGTGGGAAAGGGTGGTTTTGAGGCTGAAGGCAGCAGGAAAGCCTGCAGCCCCCAGGTCTGTGGGGCTTCGCAAGCGGTTCCCAAAGAGCTTTAGAACAAGGCATAGTTTTCCCTGCTGGCTCTTTGGGTGTGGGACCCATCTCCAGCCATATGGCCATTTTTATGTCTGGCGCGGCGCCAAGTGGGAAAGGGTGGTTTTGAGACTGAAGGCAGCAGGAAAGCCTGCAGCCCCCAGGTGTGTGGGGCTACGCAAGCGCTTCCCAAAGAGCTTTAGAACAAGGCATAGTTTTCCCTGCTGGCTCTTTGGGCGTGGGACCCATCTCCAGCCATGTGGCCATTTTTGTGCCTGGCGCGGCGCCAAGTGGGAAAGGGTGGTTTTGAGGCTGAAGGCAGCAGGAAAGCCTGCAGCCCCCAGGTGTGTGGGGCTACGCAAGCGGTTCCCAAAGAGCTTTAGAACAAGGCATAGTTTTCCCTGCTGGCTCTTTGGGCATGGGACCCATCTCCAGCCATATGGCCATTTTTGTGCCTGGCGCGGCGCCAAGTGGGAAAGCGTGGTTTTGAGGCTGAAGGCAGCAGGAAAGCCTGCAGCCCCCAGGTCTGTGGGGCTACGCAAGCGTTTCCCAAAGAGCGTTAGAACAAGGCATAGTTTTCCCTGCTGGCTCTTTGGGCGTGAGACTAGTCTCCAGCCATATGGAAATTTTTGTGCCTGGCGCAGCGCCAATTAGGAAAGGGTTGCTTTGAGGCTGAAGGCAGCAGGAAAGCCTGCAGCCCCCAGGTCTGTGGGGCTACGCAAGCGGTTCCCAAAGAGCTTTAGAACAAGGCATAGTTTTCCCTGCTGGCTCTTTGGGCGTGAGACTAGTCTCCAGCCATATGGAAATTTTTGTGCCTGGCGCGGCGCCAATTGGGAAAGGGTGGCTTTGAGGCTGAAGGCAGCAGGAAAGCCTGCAGCCCCCAGGTGTGCGGGGCTACGCAAGCGGTTCCCAAAGAGCTTTAGAACAAGGCATAGTTTTCCCTGCTGGCTCTTTGGGCGTGGGACCCATCTCCAGCCATGTGGGCATTTTTTTGCCTGGCGCGGCGCCAAGTGGGAAAGGGTGGTTTTGAGGCTGAAGGCAGCACGAAAGCCTGCAGCCCCCAGGTCTGTGGGGCTTCGCAAGCGGTTCTCAAAGAGCTTTAGAACAAGGCATAGTTTTCCCTGCTGGCTCTTTGGGCGTGAGACTAGTCTCCAGCCATATGGAAATTTTTGTGCCTGGCGCAGCGCCAATTAGGAAAGGGTTGCTTTGAGGCTGAAGGCAGCAGGAAAGCCTGCAGCCCCCAGGTCTGTGGGGCTACGCAAGCGGTTCCCAAAGAGCTTTAGAACAAGGCATAGTTTTCCCTGCTGTCTCTTTGGGCGTGGGACCCATCTCCAGCCATATGGCCATTTTTGTGCCTGGCGCGGCGCCAAGTGGGAAAGGGTGGTTTTGAGGCTGAAGGCAGCAGGAAAGCTTGCAGACCCCAGGTGTGCGGGGCTACGCAAGCGGTTCCCAAAGAGCTTTAGAACAAGGCATAGTTTTCCCTGCTGGCTCTTTGGGCGTGGGACCCA
Source organism: Rissa tridactyla (assembly GCF_028500815.1). Lineage (NCBI taxonomy): Eukaryota > Metazoa > Chordata > Aves > Charadriiformes > Laridae > Rissa > Rissa tridactyla. Next base: position 43,875,536 of record NC_071472.1, read on the forward strand.
TCTCCAGCCATACGGCCATTTTTTGTGCCTGCGCGGCGCCAAGTGGGAAAGGGTGGTTTTGAGGCTGAAGGCAGCAGGAAAGCCTGCAGCCCCCAGGTATGTGGGGCTACACAAGCAGTTCCCAAAGAGCTTTAGAACAAGGCATAGTTTTCCCTGCTGGCTCTTTGGGCGTGGGACCCATCTCCAGCCATATGGCCATTTTTTTGCCTGGTGCGGCGCCAAGTGGGAAAGGGTGGTTTTGAGGCTGAAGGCAGCAGGAAAGCCTGCAGCCCCCAGGTCTGTGGGGCTACGCAAGCGGTTCCGAAAGAGCTTTAGAACAAGGCATGGTTTTCCCTGCTGGCTCTTTGGGCGTGGGACCCATCTCCAGCCATATGGCCATTTTTGTGCCTGGCGCGGCGCCAAGTGGGAAAGGGTGGTTTTGAGGCTGAAGGCAGCAGGAAAGCCTGCAGCCCCCAGGTCTGTGGGGCTACGCAAGTGGTTCGGAAAGAGCGTTAGAACAAGGCATAGTTTTCCCTGCTGGCTCTTTGGGCGTGGGACCCATCTCCAGCCATATGGCCATTTTTGTGCCTGGCGCGGCGCCAAGTGGGAAAGGGTGGTTTTGAGGCTGAAGGCAGCAGGAAAGCCTGCAGCCCCCAGGTCTGTGGGGCTACGCAAGCGTTTCCCAAAGAGCGTTAGAACAAGGCATAGTTTTCCCTGCTGGCTCTTTGGGCGTGGGACCCATCTCCAGCCATGTGGGCATTTTTTTGCCTGGCGCGGCGCCAAGTGGGAAAGGGTGGTTTTGAGGCTGAAGGCAGCACGAAAGCCTGCAGCCCCCAGGTCTGTGGGGCTTCGCAAGCGGTTCTCAAAGAGCTTTAGAACAAGGCATAGTTTTCCCTGCTGGCTCTTTGGGCGTGAGACTAGTCTCCAGCCATATGGAAATTTTTGTGCCTGGCGCAGCGCCAATTAGGAAAGGGTGGTTTTGAGGCTGAAGGCAGCAGGAAAGCCTGCAGCCCCAAGGTATGTGGGGCTACACAAGCAGTTCCCAAAGAGCTTTAGAACAAGGCATAGTTTTCCCTGCTGGCTCTTTGGGCGTGGGACCCATCTCCAGCCATATGGCCATTTTTGTGCCTGGCGCGGCGCCAAGTGGGAAAGGGTGGTTTTGAGGCTGAAGGCAGCAGGAAAGCCTGCAGCCCCCAGGTCTGTGGGGCTACGCAAGCGTTTCCCAAAGAGCGTTAGAACAAGGCGTAGTTTTCCCTGCTGGCTCTTTGGGCGTGAGACTAGTCTCCAGCCATATGGAAATTTTTGTGCCTGGCGCAGCGCCAATTAGGAAAGGGTGGTTTTGAGGCTGAAGGCAGCAGGAAAGCCTGCAGCCCCCAGGTCTGTGGGGCTACGCAAGCGTGTTCCAAAGAGCTTTAGAACAAGGCATAGTTTTCCCTGCTGGCTCTTTGGGCGTGAGACTAGTCTCCAGACATATGGAAATTTCTGTGCCTGGCGCAGCGCCAATTAGGAAAGGGTTGCTTTGAGGCTGAAGGCAGCAGGAAAGCCTGCAGCCCCCAGGTCTGTGGGGCTACGCAAGCGGTTCCCAAAGAGCTTTAGAACAAGGCATAGTTTTCCCTGCTGTCTCTTTGGGCGTGGGACCCATCTCCAGCCATATGGCCATTTTTGTGCCTGGCGCGGCGCCAAGTGGGAAAGGGTGGTTTTGAGGCTGAAGGCAGCAGGAAAGCCTGCAGCCCCCAGGTGTGTGGGGCTACGCAAGCGGTTCCCAAAGAGCTTTAGAACAAGGCATAGTTTTCCCTGCTGGCTCTTTGGGCGTGGGACCCATCTCCAGCCATACGGCCATTTTTTGTGCCTGCGCGGCGCCAAGTGGGAAAGGGTGGTTTTGAGGCTGAAGGCAGCAGGAAAGCCTGCAGCCCCCAGGTATGTGGGGCTACACAAGCAGTTCCCAAAGAGCTTTAGAACAAGGCATAGTTTTCCCTGCTGGCTCTTTGGGCGTGGGACCCATCTCCAGCCATATGGCCATTTTTTTGCCTGGTGCGGCGCCAAGTGGGAAAGGGTGGTTTTGAGGCTGAAGGCAGCAGGAAAGCCTGCAGCCCCCAGGTCTGTGGGGCTACGCAAGCGGTTCCCAAAGAGCTTTAGAACAAGGCATGGTTTTCCCTGCTGGCTCTTTGGGCGTGGGACCCATCTCCAGCCATATGGCCATTTTTGTGCCTGGCGCGGCGCCAAGTGGGAAAGGGTGGTTTTGAGGCTGAAGGCAGCAGGAAAGCCTGCAGCCCCCAGGTCTGTGGGGCTACGCAAGTGGTTCGGAAAGAGCGTTAGAACAAGGCATAGTTTTCCCTGCTGGCTCTTTGGGCGTGAGACTAGTCTCCAGACATATGGAAATTTTTGTGCCTGGCGCGGCGCCAATTAGGAAAGGGTGGTTTTGAGGCTGAAGGCAGCAGGAAAGCCTGCAGCCCCCAGGTCTGTGGGGCTTCGCAAGCGGTTCCCAAAGAGCTTTAGAACAAGGCATAGTTTTCCCTGCTGGCTCTTTGGGTGTGGGACCCATCTCCAGCCATATGGCCATTTTTATGTCTGGCGCGGCGCCAAGTGGGAAAGGGTGGTTTTGAGACTGAAGGCAGCAGGAAAGCCTGCAGCCCCCAGGTGTGTGGGGCTACGCAAGCGGTTCCCAAAGAGCTTTAGAACAAGGCATAGTTTTCCCTGCTGGCTCTTTGGGCGTGGGACCCATCTCCAGCCATGTGGCCATTTTTGTGCCTGGCGCGGCGCCAAGTGGGAAAGGGTGGTTTTGAGGCTGAAGGCAGCAGGAAAGCCTGCAGCCCCCAGGTGTGTGGGGCTACGCAAGCGGTTCCCAAAGAGCTTTAGAACAAGGCATAGTTTTCCCTGCTGGCTCTTTGGGCATGGGACCCATCTCCAGCCATATGGCCATTTTTGTGCCTGGCGCGGCGCCAAGTGGGAAAGCGTGGTTTTGAGGCTGAAGGCAGCAGGAAAGCCTGCAGCCCCCAGGTCTGTGGGGCTACGCAAGCGTTTCCCAAAGAGCGTTAGAACAAGGCATAGTTTTCCCTGCTGGCTCTTTGGGCGTGAGACTAGTCTCCAGCCATATGGAAATTTTTGTGCCTGGCGCAGCGCCAATTAGGAAAGGGTTGCTTTGAGGCTGAAGGCAGCAGGAAAGCCTGCAGCCCCCAGGTCTGTGGGGCTACGCAAGCGGTTCCCAAAGAGCTTTAGAACAAGGCATAGTTTTCCCTGCTGGCTCTTTGGGCGTGAGACTAGTCTCCAGCCATATGGAAATTTTTGTGCCTGGCGCGGCGCCAATTGGGAAAGGGTGGCTTTGAGGCTGAAGGCAGCAGGAAAGCCTGCAGCCCCCAGGTGTGCGGGGCTACGCAAGCGGTTCCCAAAGAGCTTTAGAACAAGGCATAGTTTTCCCTGCTGGCTCTTTGGGCGTGGGACCCATCTCCAGCCATGTGGGCATTTTTTTGCCTGGCGCGGCGCCAAGTGGGAAAGGGTGGTTTTGAGGCTGAAGGCAGCACGAAAGCCTGCAGCCCCCAGGTCTGTGGGGCTTCGCAAGCGGTTCTCAAAGAGCTTTAGAACAAGGCATAGTTTTCCCTGCTGGCTCTTTGGGCGTGAGACTAGTCTCCAGCCATATGGAAATTTTTGTGCCTGGCGCAGCGCCAATTAGGAAAGGGTGGTTTTGAGGCTGAAGGCAGCAGGAAAGCCTGCAGCCCCAAGGTATGTGGGGCTACACAAGCAGTTCCCAAAGAGCTTTAGAACAAGGCATAGTTTTCCCTGCTGGCTCTTTGGGCGTGGGACCCATCTCCAGCCATATGGCCATTTTTGTGCCTGGCGCGGCGCCAAGTGGGAAAGGGTGGTTTTGAGGCTGAAGGCAGCAGGAAAGCCTGCAGCCCCCAGGTCTGTGGGGCTACGCAAGCGTTTCCCAAAGAGCGTTAGAACAAGGCATAGTTTTCCCTGCTGGCTCTTTGGGCGTGAGACTAGTCTCCAGCCATATGGAAATTTTTGTGCCTGGCGCAGCGCCAATTAGGAAAGGGTGGTTTTGAGGCTGAAGGCAGCAGGAAAGCCTGCAGCCCCCAGGTCTGTGGGGCTACGCAAGCGTGTTCCAAAGAGCTTTAGAACAAGGCATAGTTTTCCCTGCTGGCTCTTTGGGCGTGAGACTAGTCTCCAGACATATGGAAATTTCTGTGCCTGGCGCAGCGCCAAGTGGGAAAGGGTGGTTTTGAGGCTGAAGGCAGCAGGAAAGCCTGCAGCCCCCAGGTCTGTGGGGCTACGCAAGCGGTTCCCAAAGAGCTTTAGAACAAGGCATAGTTTTCCCTGCTGTCTCTTTGGGCGTGGGACCCATCTCCAGCCATATGGCCATTTTTGTGCCTGGCGCGGCGCCAAGTGGGAAAGGGTGGTTTTGAGGCTGAAGGCAGCAGGAAAGCTTGCAGACCCCAGGTGTGCGGGGCTACGCAAGCGGTTCCCAAAGAGCTTTAGAACAAGGCATAGTTTTCCCTGCTGGCTCTTTGGGCGTGGGACCCATCTCCAGCTTATGGGCATTTTTTTGCCTGGCGCGGCGCCAAGTGGGAAAGGGTGGTTTTGAGGCTGAAGGCAGCACGAAAGCCTGCAGCCCCCAGGTCTGTGGGGCTTCGCAAGCGGTTCTCAAAGAGCTTTAGAACAAGGCATAGTTTTCCCTGCTGGCTCTTTGGGCGTGAGACTAGTCTCCAGCCATATGGAAATTTTTGTGCCTGGTGCAGCGCCAATTAGGAAAGTGTGGTTTTGAGGCTGAAGGCAGCAGGAAAGCCTGCAGCCCCAAGGTATGTGGGGCTACACAAGCAGTTCCCAAAGAGCTTTAGAACAAGGCATAGTTTTCCCTGCTGGCTCTTTGGGCGTGGGACCCATCTCCAGCCATATGGCCATTTTTGTGCCTGGCGCGGCGCCAAGTGGGAAAGCGTGGTTTTGAGGCTGAAGGCAGCAGGAAAGCCTGCAGCCCCAAGGTATGTGGGGCTACACAAGCAGTTCCCAAAGAGCTTTAGAACAAGGCATAGTTTTCCCTGCTGGCTCTTTGGGCGTGGGACCCATCTCCAGCCATGTGGCCATTTTTGTGCCTGGCGCGGCGCCAAGTGGGAAAGGGTGGTTTTGAGGCTGAAGGCAGCAGGAAAGCCTGCAGCCCCCAGGTCTGTGGGGCTACGCAAGCGGTTCCGAAAGAGCTTTAGAACAAGGCATGGTTTTCCCTGCTGGCTCTTTGGGCGTGGGACCCATCTCCAGCCATATGGCCATTTTTGTGCCTGGCGCGGCGCCAAGTGGGAAAGGGTGGTTTTGAGGCTGAAGGCAGCAGGAAAGCCTGCAGCCCCCAGGTCTGTGGGGCTACGCAAGTGGTTCGGAAAGAGCGTTAGAACAAGGCATAGTTTTCCCTGCTGGCTCTTTGGGCGTGAGACTAGTCTCCAGACATATAGAAATTTTTGTGCCTGGCGTGGCGCCAATTAGGAAAGGGTGGTTTTGAGGCTGAAGGCAGCAGGAAAGCCTGCAGCCCCCAGGTCTGTGGGGCTTCGCAAGCGGTTCCCAAAGAGCTTTAGAACAAGGCATAGTTTTCCCTGCTGGCTCTTTGGGCGTGGGACACATCTCCAGCCATATGGCCATTTTTATGTCTGGCGCGGCGCCAAGTGGGAAAGGGTGGTTTTGAGGCTGAAGGCAGCAGGAAAGCCTGCAGCCCCCAGGTGTGTGGGGCTACGCAAGCGGTTCCCAAAGAGCTTTAGAACAAGGCATTGTTTTCCCTGCTGGCTCTTTGGGCGTGGGACCCATCTCCAGCCATGTGGCCATTTTTGTGCCTGGCGCGGCGCCAAGTGGGAAAGGGTGGTTTTGAGGCTGAAGGCAGCAGGAAAGCCTGCAGCCCCCAGGTGTGTGGGGCTACGCAAGCGGTTCCCAAAGAGCTTTAGAACAAGGCATAGTTTTCCCTGCTGGCTCTTTGGGCATGGGACCCATCTCCAGCCATATGGCCATTTTTGTGCCTGGCGCGGCGCCAAGTGGGAAAGCGTGGTTTTGAGGCTGAAGGCAGCAGGAAAGCCTGCAGCCCCCATGTCTGTGGGGCTACGCAAGCGTTTCCCAAAGAGCGTTAGAACAAGGCATAGTTTTCCCTGCTGGCTCTTTGGGCGTGAGACTAGTCTCCAGCCATATGGAAATTTTTGTGCCTGGCGCAGCGCCAATTAGGAAAGGGTTGCTTTGAGGCTGAAGGCAGCAGGAAAGCCTGCAGCCCCCAGGTCTGTGGGGCTACGCAAGCGGTTCCCAAAGAGCTTTAGAACAAGGCATAGTTTTCCCTGCTGGCTCTTTGGGCGTGAGACTAGTCTCCAGCCATATGGAAATTTTTGTGCCTGGCACGGCGCCAATTGGGAAAGGGTGGTTTTGAGGCTGAAGGCAGCAGGAAAGCCTGCAGCCCCCAGGTCTGTGGGGCTTCGCAAGCGGTTCTCAAAGAGCTTTAGAACAAGGCATAGTTTTCCCTGCTGGCTCTTTGGGCGTGGGACCCATCTCCAGCCATGTGGCCATTTTTGTGCCTGGCGCGGCGCCAAGTGGGAAAGCGTGGTTTTGAGGCTGAAGGCAGCAGGAAAGCTTGCAGCCCCCAGGTCTGTGGGGCTACGCAAGCGTGTTCCAAAGAGCTTTAGAACAAGGCATAGTTTTCCCTGCTGGCTCTTTGGGCGTGAGACTAGTCTCCAGACATATGGAAATTTCTGTGCCTGGCGCAGCGCCAATTAGGAAAGGGTGGTTTTGAGGCTGAAGGCAGCAGGAAAGCCTGCAGCCCCCAGATCTGTGAGGCTACACAAGCGGTTCCCAAAGAGCTTTAGAACAAGGCATAGTTTTCCCTGCTGTCTCTTTGGGCGTGGGACCCATCTCCAGCCATACGGCCATTTTTGTGCCTGGCGCGGCGCCAAGTGGGAAAGGGTGGTTTTGAGGCTGAAGGCAGCAGGAAAGCCTGCAGCCCCCAGGTGTGCGGGGCTACGCAAGCGGTTCCCAAAGAGCTTTAGAACAAGGCATAGTTTTCCCTGCTGGCTCTTTGGGCGTGGGACCCATCTCCAGCCATGTGGCCATTTTTTTGCCTGGCGCGGCGCCAAGTGGGAAAGGGTGGTTTTGAGGCTGAAGGCAGCACGAAAGCCTGCAGCCCCCAGGTCTGTGGGGCTACGCAAGCGGTTCCCAAAGAGCTTTAGAACAAGGCATAGTTTTCCCTGCTGGCTCTTTGGGCGTGAGACTAGTCTCCAGCCATATGGAAATTTTTGTGCCTGGCGCAGCGCCAATTAGGAAAGGGTGGTTTTGAGGCTGAAGGCAGCAGGAAAGCCTGCAGCCCCCAGGTCTGTGGGGCTACGCAAGCGGTTCCCAAAGAGCTTTAGAACAAGGCATAGTTTTCCCTGCTGGCTCTTTGGGCGTGGGACCCATCTCCAGGCATGTGGCCATTTTTTTGCCTGGCGCGGCGCCAAGTGGGAAAGGGTGGTTTTGAGGCTGAAGGCAGCAGGAAAGCCTGCAGCCCCCAGTTCTGTGGGGCTACGCAAGCGGTTCCCAAAGAGCTTTAGAACAAGGCATAATTTTCCCTGCTGGCTCTTTGGGTGGGGGACCCATCTCCAGCCATACGGCCATTTTTTGTGCCTGCGCGGCGCCAAGTGGGAAAGGGTGGTTTTGAGGCTGAAGGCAGCAGGAAAGCCTGCAGCCCCAAGGTATGTGGGGCTACACAAGCAGTTCCCAAAGAGCTTTAGAACAAGGCATAGTTTTCCCTGCTGGCTCTTTGGGCGTGGGACCCATCTCCAGCCATATGGCCATTTTTTTGCCTGGCGCGGCGCCAAGTGGGAAAGGGTGGTTTTGAGGCTGAAGGCAGCAGGAAAGCCTGCAGCCCCCATGTCTGTGGGGCTACGCAAGCGGTTCCGAAAGAGCTTTAGAACAAGGCATGGTTTTCCCTGCTGGCTCTTTGGGCGTGGGACCCATCTCCAGCCATATGGCCATTTTTGTGCCTGGCGCGGCGCCAAGTGGGAAAGGGTGGTTTTGAGGCTGAAGGCAGCAGGAAAGCCTGCAGCCCCCAGGTCTGTGGGGCTTCGCAAGTGGTTCGGAAAGAGCGTTAGAACAAGGCATAGTTTTCCCTGCTGGCTCTTTGGGCGTGAGACTAGTCTCCAGCCATATGGAAATTTTTGTGCCTGGCGCGGCGCCAATTAGGAAAGGGTGGTTTTGAGGCTGAAGGCAGCAGGAAAGCCTGCAGCCCCCAGGTCTGTGGGGCTTCGCAAGCGGTTCCCAAAGAGCTTTAGAACAAGGCATAGTTTTCCCTGCTGGCTCTTTGGGCGTGGGACACATCTCCAGCCATATGGCCATTTTTATGTCTGGCGCGGCGCCAAGTGGGAAAGGGTGGTTTTGAGGCTGAAGGCAGCAGGAAAGCCTGCAGCCCCCAGGTGTGTGGGGCTACGCAAGCGGTTCCCAAAGAGCTTTAGAACAAGGCATAGTTTTCCCTGCTGGCTCTTTGGGCGTGGGACCCATCTCCAGCCATATGGCAATTTTTGTGCCTGGCGCGGCGCCAAGTGGGAAAGGGTGGTTTTGAGGCTGAAGGCAGCAGGAAAGCCTGCAGCCCCCAGGTGTGTGGGGCTATGCAAGCGGTTCCCAAAGAGCTTTAGAACAAGGCATAGTTTTCCCTGCTGGCTCTTTGGGCATGGGACCCATCTCCAGCCATATGGCCATTTTTGTGCCTGGCGCGGCGCCAATTGGGAAAGCGTGGTTTTGAGGCTGAAGGCAGCAGGAAAGCCTGCAGCCCCCATGTCTGTGGGGCTACGCAAGCGTTTCCCAAAGAGCTTTAGAACAAGGCATAGTTTTCCCTGCTGGCTCTTTGGGCGTGAGACTAGTCTCCAGCCATATGGAAATTTTTGTGCCTGGCGCAGCGCCAATTAGGAAAGGGTTGCTTTGAGGCTGAAGGCAGCAGGAAAGCCTGCAGCCCCCAGGTCTGTGGGGCTACGCAAGCGGTTCCCAAAGAGCTTTAGAACAAGGCATAGTTTTCCCTGCTGGCTCTTTGGGCGTGAGACTAGTCTCCAGACATATGGAAATTTCTGTGCCTGGCGCAGCGCCAATTAGGAAAGGGTGGTTTTGAGGCTGAAGGCAGCAGGAAAGCCTGCAGCCCCCAGGTCTGTGGGGCTACGCAAGCGGTTCCCAAAGAGCTTTAGAACAAGGCATAGTTTTCCCTGCTGTCTCTTTGGGCGTGGGACCCATCTCCAGCCATATGGCCATTTTTGTGCCTGGCGCGGCGCCAAGTGGGAAAGGGTGGTTTTGAGGCTGAAGGCAGCAGGAAAGCTTGCAGACCCCAGGTGTGCGGGGCTACGCAAGCGGTTCCCAAAGAGCTTTAGAACAAGGCATAGTTTTCCCTGCTGGCTCTTTGGGCGTGGGACCCATCTCCAGCTTATGGGCATTTTTTTGCCTGGCGCGGCGCCAAGTGGGAAAGGGTGGTTTTGAGGCTGAAGGCAGCACGAAAGCCTGCAGCCCCCAGGTCTGTGGGGCTTCGCAAGCGGTTCTCAAAGAGCTTTAGAACAAGGCATAGTTTTCCCTGCTGGCTCTTTGGGCGTGAGACTAGTCTCCAGCCATATGGAAATTTTTGTGCCTGGTGCAGCGCCAATTAGGAAAGTGTGGTTTTGAGGCTGAAGGCAGCAGGAAAGCCTGCAGCCCCAAGGTATGTGGGGCTACACAAGCAGTTCCCAAAGAGCTTTAGAACAAGGCATAGTTTTCCCTGCTGGCTCTTTGGGCGTGGGACCCATCTCCAGCCATATGGCCATTTTTGTGCCTGGCGCGGCGCCAAGTGGGAAAGCGTGGTTTTGAGGCTGAAGGCAGCAGGAAAGCCTGCAGCCCCAAGGTATGTGGGGCTACACAAGCAGTTCCCAAAGAGCTTTAGAACAAGGCATAGTTTTCCCTGCTGGCTCTTTGGGCGTGGGACCCATCTCCAGCCATGTGGCCATTTTTGTGCCTGGCGCGGCGCCAAGTGGGAAAGGGTGGTTTTGAGGCTGAAGGCAGCAGGAAAGCCTGCAGCCCCCAGGTCTGTGGGGCTACGCAAGCGGTTCCGAAAGAGCTTTAGAACAAGGCATGGTTTTCCCTGCTGGCTCTTTGGGCGTGGGACCCATCTCCAGCCATATGGCCATTTTTGTGCCTGGCGCGGCGCCAAGTGGGAAAGGGTGGTTTTGAGGCTGAAGGCAGCAGGAAAGCCTGCAGCCCCCAGGTCTGTGGGGCTACGCAAGTGGTTCGGAAAGAGCGTTAGAACAAGGCATAGTTTTCCCTGCTGGCTCTTTGGGCGTGAGACTAGTCTCCAGACATATAGAAATTTTTGTGCCTGGCGTGGCGCCAATTAGGAAAGGGTGGTTTTGAGGCTGAAGGCAGCAGGAAAGCCTGCAGCCCCCAGGTCTGTGGGGCTTCGCAAGCGGTTCCCAAAGAGCTTTAGAACAAGGCATAGTTTTCCCTGCTGGCTCTTTGGGCGTGGGACACATCTCCAGCCATATGGCCATTTTTATGTCTGGCGCGGCGCCAAGTGGGAAAGGGTGGTTTTGAGGCTGAAGGCAGCAGGAAAGCCTGCAGCCCCCAGGTGTGTGGGGCTACGCAAGCGGTTCCCAAAGAGCTTTAGAACAAGGCATAGTTTTCCCTGCTGGCTCTTTGGGCATGGGACCCATCTCCAGCCATATGGCCATTTTTGTGCCTGGCGCGGCGCCAAGTGGGAAAGGGTGGTTTTGAGGCTGAAGGCAGCAGGAAAGCCTGCAGCCCCCATGTCTGTGGGGCTACGCAAGCGTTTCCCAAAGAGCGTTAGAACAAGGCATAGTTTTCCCTGCTGGCTCTTTGGGCGTGAGACTAGTCTCCAGCCATATGGAAATTTTTGTGCCTGGCGCAGCGCCAATTAGGAAAGGGTTGCTTTGAGGCTGAAGGCAGCAGGAAAGCCTGCAGCCCCCAGGTCTGTGGGGCTACGCAAGCGGTTCCCAAAGAGCTTTAGAACAAGGCATAGTTTTCCCTGCTGGCTCTTTGGGCGTGAGACTAGTCTCCAGCCATATGGAAATTTTTGTGCCTGGCGCGGCGCCAATTGGGAAAGGGTGGTTTTGAGGCTGAAGGCAGCAGGAAAGCCTGCAGCCCCCAGGTCTGTGGGGCTTCGCAAGCGGTTCTCAAAGAGCTTTAGAACAAGGCATAGTTTTCCCTGCTGGCTCTTTGGGCGTGGGACCCATCTCCAGCCATGTGGCCATTTTTGTGCCTGGCGCGGCGCCAAGTGGGAAAGCGTGGTTTTGAGGCTGAAGGCAGCAGGAAAGCTTGCAGCCCCCAGGTCTGTGGGGCTACGCAAGCGTGTTCCAAAGAGCTTTAGAACAAGGCATAGTTTTCCCTGCTGGCTCTTTGGGCGTGAGACTAGTCTCCAGACATATGGAAATTTCTGTGCCTGGCGCAGCGCCAATTAGGAAAGGGTGGTTTTGAGGCTGAAGGCAGCAGGAAAGCCTGCAGCCCCCAGATCTGTGAGGCTACACAAGCGGTTCCCAAAGAGCTTTAGAACAAGGCATAGTTTTCCCTGCTGTCTCTTTGGGCGTGGGACCCATCTCCAGCCATACGGCCATTTTTGTGCCTGGCGCGGCGCCAAGTGGGAAAGGGTGGTTTTGAGGCTGAAGGCAGCAGGAAAGCCTGCAGCCCCCAGGTGTGCGGGGCTACGCAAGCGGTTCCCAAAGAGCTTTAGAACAAGGCATAGTTTTCCCTGCTGGCTCTTTGGGCGTGGGACCCATCTCCAGCCATGTGGCCATTTTTTTGCCTGGCGCGGCGCCAAGTGGGAAAGGGTGGTTTTGAGGCTGAAGGCAGCACGAAAGCCTGCAGCCCCCAGGTCTGTGGGGCTACGCAAGCGGTTCCCAAAGAGCTTTAGAACAAGGCATAGTTTTCCCTGCTGGCTCTTTGGGCGTGAGACTAGTCTCCAGCCATATGGAAATTTTTGTGCCTGGCGCAGCGCCAATTAGGAAAGGGTGGTTTTGAGGCTGAAGGCAGCAGGAAAGCCTGCAGCCCCCAGGTCTGTGGGGCTACGCAAGCGGTTCCCAAAGAGCTTTAGAACAAGGCATAGTTTTCCCTGCTGGCTCTTTGGGCGTGGGACCCATCTCCAGGCATGTGGCCATTTTTTTGCCTGGCGCGGCGCCAAGTGGGAAAGGGTGGTTTTGAGGCTGAAGGCAGCAGGAAAGCCTGCAGCCCCCAGTTCTGTGGGGCTACGCAAGCGGTTCCCAAAGAGCTTTAGAACAAGGCATAATTTTCCCTGCTGGCTCTTTGGGTGGGGGACCCATCTCCAGCCATACGGCCATTTTTTGTGCCTGCGCGGCGCCAAGTGGGAAAGGGTGGTTTTGAGGCTGAAGGCAGCAGGAAAGCCTGCAGCCCCAAGGTATGTGGGGCTACACAAGCAGTTCCCAAAGAGCTTTAGAACAAGGCATAGTTTTCCCTGCTGGCTCTTTGGGCGTGGGACCCATCTCCAGCCATATGGCCATTTTTTTGCCTGGCGCGGCGCCAAGTGGGAAAGGGTGGTTTTGAGGCTGAAGGCAGCAGGAAAGCCTGCAGCCCCCATGTCTGTGGGGCTACGCAAGCGGTTCCGAAAGAGCTTTAGAACAAGGCATGGTTTTCCCTGCTGGCTCTTTGGGCGTGGGACCCATCTCCAGCCATATGGCCATTTTTGTGCCTGGCGCGGCGCCAAGTGGGAAAGGGTGGTTTTGAGGCTGAAGGCAGCAGGAAAGCCTGCAGCCCCCAGGTCTGTGGGGCTTCGCAAGTGGTTCGGAAAGAGCGTTAGAACAAGGCATAGTTTTCCCTGCTGGCTCTTTGGGCGTGAGACTAGTCTCCAGCCATATGGAAATTTTTGTGCCTGGCGCGGCGCCAATTAGGAAAGGGTGGTTTTGAGGCTGAAGGCAGCAGGAAAGCCTGCAGCCCCCAGGTCTGTGGGGCTTCGCAAGCGGTTCCCAAAGAGCTTTAGAACAAGGCATAGTTTTCCCTGCTGGCTCTTTGGGCGTGGGACACATCTCCAGCCATATGGCCATTTTTATGTCTGGCGCGGCGCCAAGTGGGAAAGGGTGGTTTTGAGGCTGAAGGCAGCAGGAAAGCCTGCAGCCCCCAGGTGTGTGGGGCTACGCAAGCGGTTCCCAAAGAGCTTTAGAACAAGGCATAGTTTTCCCTGCTGGCTCTTTGGGCGTGGGACCCATCTCCAGCCATATGGCCATTTTTGTGCCTGGCGCGGCGCCAAGTGGGAAAGGGTGGTTTTGAGGCTGAAGGCAGCAGGAAAGCCTGCAGCCCCCAGGTGTGTGGGGCTATGCAAGCGGTTCCCAAAGAGCTTTAGAACAAGGCATAGTTTTCCCTGCTGGCTCTTTGGGCATGGGACCCATCTCCAGCCATATGGCCATTTTTGTGCCTGGCGCGGCGCCAATTGGGAAAGCGTGGTTTTGAGGCTGAAGGCAGCAGGAAAGCCTGCAGCCCCCATGTCTGTGGGGCTACGCAAGCGTTTCCCAAAGAGCTTTAGAACAAGGCATAGTTTTCCCTGCTGGCTCTTTGGGCGTGAGACTAGTCTCCAGCCATATGGAAATTTTTGTGCCTGGCGCAGCGCCAATTAGGAAAGGGTTGCTTTGAGGCTGAAGGCAGCAGGAAAGCCTGCAGCCCCCAGGTCTGTGGGGCTACGCAAGCGGTTCCCAAAGAGCTTTAGAACAAGGCATAGTTTTCCCTGCTGGCTCTTTGGGCGTGAGACTAGTCTCCAGCCATGTGGCCATTTTTGTGCCTGGCGCGGCGCCAAGTGGGAAAGGGTGGTTTTGAGGCTGAAGGCAGCAGGAAAGCCTGCAGCCCCCAGGTCTGTGGGGCTACGCAAGCGTGTTCCAAAGAGCTTTAGAACAAGGCATAGTTTTCCCTGCTGGCTCTTTGGGCGTGAGACTAGTCTCCAGACATATGGAAATTTCTGTGCCTGGCGCAGCGCCAATTAGGAAAGGGTTGCTTTGAGGCTGAAGGCAGCAGGAAAGCCTGCAGCCCCCAGGTCTGTGGGGCTACGCAAGCGGTTCCCAAAGAGCTTTAGAACAAGGCATAGTTTTCCCTGCTGGCTCTTTGGGCGTGGGACCCATCTCCAGCCATACGGCCATTTTTGTGCCTGGCGCGGCGCCAAGTGGGAAAGGGTGGTTTTGAGGCTGAAGGCAGCAGGAAAGCCTGCAGCCCCCAGGTCTGTGGGGCTACGCAAGCGGTTCTCAAAGAGCTTTAGAACAAGGCATAGTTTTCCCTGCTGGCTCTTTGGGCGTGAGACTAGTCTCCAGCCATATGGAAATTTTTGTGCCTGGCGCAGCGCCAATTAGGAAAGGGTGGTTTTGAGGCTGAAGGCAGCAGGAAAGCCTGCAGCCCCAAGGTATGTGGGGCTACACAAGCAGTTCCCAAAGAGCTTTAGAACAAGGCATAGTTTTCCCTGCTGGCTCTTTGGGCGTGGGACCCATCTCCAGCCATATGGCCATTTTTGTGCCTGGCGCGGCGCCAAGTGGGAAAGGGTGGTTTTGAGGCTGAAGGCAGCAGGAAAGCCTGCAGCCCCCAGGTCTGTGGGGCTACGCAAGCGGTTCCCAAAGAGCTTTAGAACAAGGCATGGTTTTCCCTGCTGGCTCTTTGGGCGTGGGACCCATCTCCAGCCATGTGGCCATTTTTGTGCCTGGCGCGGCGCCAAGTGGGAAAGGGTGGTTTTGAGGCTGAAGGCAGCAGGAAAGCCTGCAGCCCCCAGGTCTGTGGGGCTACGCAAGTGGTTCGGAAAGAGCGTTAGAACAAGGCATAGTTTTCCCTGCTGGCTCTTTGGGCGTGAGACTAGTCTCCAGACATATGGAAATTTTTGTGCCTGGCGCGGCGCCAATTAGGAAAGGGTGGTTTTGAGGCTGAAGGCAGCAGGAAAGCCTGCAGCCCCCAGGTCTGTGGGGCTTCGCAAGCGGTTCCCAAAGAGCTTTAGAACAAGGCATAGTTTTCCCTGCTGGCTCTTTGGGCGTGGGACCCATCTCCAGCCATATGGCCATTTTTGTGTCTGGCGCGGCGCCAAGTGGGAAAGGGTGGTTTTGAGGCTGAAGGCAGCAGGAAAGCCTGCAGCCCCCAGGTGTGTGGGGCTACGCAAGCGGTTCCCAAAGAGCTTTAGAACAAGGCATAGTTTTCCCTGCTGGCTCTTTGGGCGTGGGACCCATCTCCAGCCATGTGGCCATTTTTGTGCCTGGCGCGGTGCCAAGTGGGAAAGG
Source organism: Rissa tridactyla (assembly GCF_028500815.1). NCBI lineage: Eukaryota > Metazoa > Chordata > Aves > Charadriiformes > Laridae > Rissa > Rissa tridactyla. Next base: position 43,890,706 of record NC_071472.1, read on the forward strand.
GTGGTTTTGAGGCTGAAGGCAGCAGGAAAGCCTGCAGCCCCCAGGTGTGTGGGGCTACACAAGCAGTTCCCAAAGAGCTATATAACAAGGCATATTTTTCCCTGCTGGCTCTTTGGGCGTGGGACCCATCTCCAGCCATATGGCCATTTTTGTGCCTGGCGCGGCGCCAAGTGGGAAAGGGTGGTTTTGAGGCTGAAGGCAGCAGGAAAGCCTGCAGCCCCCAGGTCTGTGGGGCTACGCAAGCGTGTCCCAAAGAGCTTTAGAACAAGGCATGGTTTTCCCTGCTGGCTCTTTGGGCGTGGGACCCATCTCCAGCCATGTGGCCATTTTTGTGCCTGGCGCGGCGCCAAGTGGGAAAGGGTGGTTTTGAGGCTGAAGGCAGCAGGAAAGCCTGCAGCCCCCAGGTCTGTGGGGCTACGCAAGTGGTTCGGAAAGAGCGTTAGAACAAGGCATAGTTTTCCCTGCTGGCTCTTTGGGCGTGAGACTAGTCTCCAGACATATGGAAATTTTTGTGCCTGGCGCGGCGCCAATTAGGAAAGGGTGGTTTTGAGGGTGAAGGCAGCAGGAAAGCCTGCAGCCCCCAGGTCTGTGGGGCTTCGCAAGCGGTTCCCAAAGAGCTTTAGAACAAGGCATAGTTTTCCCTGCTGGCTCTTTGGGCGTGGGACACATCTCCAGCCATATGGCCATTTTTGTGTCTGGCGCGGCGCCAAGAGGGAAAGGGTGGTTTTGAGGCTGAAGGCAGCAGGAAAGCCTGCAGCCCCCAGGTGTGTGGGGCTATGCAAGCGGTTCCCAAAGAGCTTTAGAACAAGGCATAGTTTTCCCTGCTGGCTCTTTGGGCATGGGACCCATCTCCAGCCATATGGCCATTTTTGTGCCTGGCGCGGCGCCAATTGGGAAAGCGTGGTTTTGAGGCTGAAGGCAGCAGGAAAGCCTGCAGCCCCCATGTCTGTGGGGCTACGCAAGCGGTTCCCAAAGAGCTTTAGAACAAGGCATAGTTTTCCCTGCTGGCTCTTTGGGCGTGAGACTAGTCTCCAGCCATATGGAAATTTTTGTGCCTGGCGCAGCGCCAATTAGGAAAGGGTTGCTTTGAGGCTGAAGGCAGCAGGAAAGCCTGCAGCCCCCAGGTGTGTGGGGCTACGCAAGCGGTTCCCAAAGAGCTTTAGAACAAGGCATAGTTTTCCCTGCTGGCTCTTTGGGCGTGAGACTAGTCTCCAGCCATGTGGCCATTTTTGTGCCTGGCGCGGCGCCAAGTGGGAAAGGGTGGTTTTGAGGCTGAAGGCAGCAGGAAAGCCTGCAGCCCCCAGGTCTGTGGGGCTACGCAAGCGGTTCCGAAAGAGCTTTAGAACAAGGCATGGTTTTCCCTGCTGGCTCTTTGGGCGTGGGACCCATCTCCAGCCATATGGCCATTTTTGTGCCTGGCGCGGCGCCAAGTGGGAAAGGGTGGTTTTGAGGCTGAAGGCAGCAGGAAAGCCTGCAGCCCCCAGGTCTGTGGGGCTACGCAAGTGGTTCGGAAAGAGCGTTAGAACAAGGCATAGTTTTCCCTGCTGGCTCTTTGGGCGTGAGACTAGTCTCCAGACATATAGAAATTTTTGTGCCTGGCGTGGCGCCAATTAGGAAAGGGTGGTTTTGAGGCTGAAGGCAGCAGGAAAGCCTGCAGCCCCCAGGTCTGTGGGGCTTCGCAAGCGGTTCCCAAAGAGCTTTAGAACAAGGCATAGTTTTCCCTGCTGGCTCTTTGGGCGTGGGACACATCTCCAGCCATATGGCCATTTTTATGTCTGGCGCGGCGCCAAGTGGGAAAGGGTGGTTTTGAGGCTGAAGGCAGCAGGAAAGCCTGCAGCCCCCAGGTGTGTGGGGCTACGCAAGCGGTTCCCAAAGAGCTTTAGAACAAGGCATTGTTTTCCCTGCTGGCTCTTTGGGCGTGGGACCCATCTCCAGCCATGTGGCCATTTTTGTGCCTGGCGCGGCGCCAAGTGGGAAAGGGTGGTTTTGAGGCTGAAGGCAGCAGGAAAGCCTGCAGCCCCCAGGTGTGTGGGGCTACGCAAGCGGTTCCCAAAGAGCTTTAGAACAAGGCATAGTTTTCCCTGCTGGCTCTTTGGGCATGGGACCCATCTCCAGCCATATGGCCATTTTTGTGCCTGGCGCGGCGCCAAGTGGGAAAGCGTGGTTTTGAGGCTGAAGGCAGCAGGAAAGCCTGCAGCCCCCATGTCTGTGGGGCTACGCAAGCGTTTCCCAAAGAGCGTTAGAACAAGGCATAGTTTTCCCTGCTGGCTCTTTGGGCGTGAGACTAGTCTCCAGACATATGGAAATTTCTGTGCCTGGCGCGGCGCCAATTGGGAAAGGGTGGTTTTGAGGCTGAAGGCAGCAGGAAAGCCTGCAGCCCCCAGGTCTGTGGGGCTTCGCAAGCGGTTCTCAAAGAGCTTTAGAACAAGGCATAGTTTTCCCTGCTGGCTCTTTGGGCGTGGGACCCATCTCCAGCCATACGGCCATTTTTGTGCCTGGCGCGGCGCCAAGTGGGAAAGGGTGGTTTTGAGGCTGAAGGCAGCAGGAAAGCCTGCAGCCCCCAGGTGTGCGGGGCTATGCAAGCGGTTCCCAAAGAGCTTTAGAACAAGGCATAGTTTTCCCTGCTGGCTCTTTGGGCGTGGGACCCATCTCCAGCCATGTGGCCATTTTTTTGCCTGGCGCGGCGCCAAGTGGGAAAGGGTGGTTTTGAGGCTGAAGGCAGCACGAAAGCCTGCAGCCCCCAGGTCTGTGGGGCTACGCAAGCGGTTCCCAAAGAGCTTTAGAACAAGGCATAGTTTTCCCTGCTGGCTCTTTGGGCGTGAGACTAGTCTCCAGCCATATGGAAATTTTTCTGCCTGGCGCAGCGCCAATTAGGAAAGGGTGGTTTTGAGGCTGAAGGCAGCAGGAAAGCCTGCAGCCCCCAGGTCTGTGGGGCTACGCAAGCGGTTCCCAAAGAGCTTTAGAACAAGGCATAGTTTTCCCTGCTGGCTCTTTGGGCGTGAGACTAGTCTCCAGCCATATGGAAATTTTTGTGCCTGGCGCAGCGCCAATTAGGAAAGGGTGGTTTTGAGGCTGAAGGCAGCAGGAAAGCCTGCAGCCCCCAGGTCTGTGGGGCTACGCAAGCAGTTCCCAAAGAGCTTTAGAACAAGGCATAGTTTTCCCTGCTGGCTCTTTGGGCGTGGGACCCATCTCCAGGCATGTGGCCATTTTTGTGCCTGGCGCGGCGCCAAGTGGGAAAGGGTGGTTTTGAGGCTGAAGGCAGCAGGAAAGCCTGCAGCCCCCAGTTCTGTGGGGCTACGCAAGCGGTTCCCAAAGAGCTTTAGAACAAGGCATAATTTTCCCTGCTGGCTCTTTGGGCGTGGGACCCATCTCCAGCCATATGGCCATTTTTTTGCCTGGCGCGGCGCCAAGTGGGAAAGGGTGGTTTTGAGGCTGAAGGCAGCAGGAAAGCCTGCAGCCCCCATGTCTGTGGGGCTACGCAAGCGGTTCCGAAAGAGCTTTAGAACAAGGCATGGTTTTCCCTGCTGGCTCTTTGGGCGTGGGACCCATCTCCAGCCATATGGCCATTTTTGTGCCTGGCGCAGCGCCAATTAGGAAAGGGTTGCTTTGAGGCTGAAGGCAGCAGGAAAGCTTGCAGACCCCAGGTGTGCGGGGCTACGCAAGCGGTTCCCAAAGAGCTTTAGAACAAGGCATAGTTTTCCCTGCTGGCTCTTTGGGCGTGGGACCCATCTCCAGCCATACGGCCATTTTTTGTGCCTGCGCGGCGCCAAGTGGGAAAGGGTGGTTTTGAGGCTGAAGGCAGCAGGAAAGCCTGCAGCCCCCAGGTATGTGGGGCTACACAAGCAGTTCCCAAAGAGCTTTAGAACAAGGCATAGTTTTCCCTGCTGGCTCTTTGGGCGTGGGACCCATCTCCAGCCATATGGCCATTTTTTTGCCTGGTGCGGCGCCAAGTGGGAAAGGGTGGTTTTGAGGCTGAAGGCAGCAGGAAAGCCTGCAGCCCCCAGGTCTGTGGGGCTACGCAAGCGGTTCCCAAAGAGCTTTAGAACAAGGCATGGTTTTCCCTGCTGGCTCTTTGGGCGTGGGACCCATCTCCAGCCATATGGCCATTTTTGTGCCTGGCGCGGCGCCAAGTGGGAAAGGGTGGTTTTGAGGCTGAAGGCAGCAGGAAAGCCTGCAGCCCCCAGGTCTGTGGGGCTACGCAAGTGGTTCGGAAAGAGCGTTAGAACAAGGCATAGTTTTCCCTGCTGGCTCTTTGGGCGTGAGACTAGTCTCCAGACATATGGAAATTTTTGTGCCTGGCGCGGCGCCAATTAGGAAAGGGTGGTTTTGAGGCTGAAGGCAGCAGGAAAGCCTGCAGCCCCCAGGTCTGTGGGGCTTCGCAAGCGGTTCCCAAAGAGCTTTAGAACAAGGCATAGTTTTCCCTGCTGGCTCTTTGGGTGTGGGACCCATCTCCAGCCATATGGCCATTTTTATGTCTGGCGCGGCGCCAAGTGGGAAAGGGTGGTTTTGAGACTGAAGGCAGCAGGAAAGCCTGCAGCCCCCAGGTGTGTGGGGCTACGCAAGCGGTTCCCAAAGAGCTTTAGAACAAGGCATAGTTTTCCCTGCTGGCTCTTTGGGCGTGGGACCCATCTCCAGCCATGTGGCCATTTTTGTGCCTGGCGCGGCGCCAAGTGGGAAAGGGTGGTTTTGAGGCTGAAGGCAGCAGGAAAGCCTGCAGCCCCCAGGTGTGTGGGGCTACGCAAGCGGTTCCCAAAGAGCTTTAGAACAAGGCATAGTTTTCCCTGCTGGCTCTTTGGGCATGGGACCCATCTCCAGCCATATGGCCATTTTTGTGCCTGGCGCGGCGCCAAGTGGGAAAGCGTGGTTTTGAGGCTGAAGGCAGCAGGAAAGCCTGCAGCCCCCAGGTCTGTGGGGCTACGCAAGCGTTTCCCAAAGAGCGTTAGAACAAGGCATAGTTTTCCCTGCTGGCTCTTTGGGCGTGAGACTAGTCTCCAGCCATATGGAAATTTTTGTGCCTGGCGCAGCGCCAATTAGGAAAGGGTTGCTTTGAGGCTGAAGGCAGCAGGAAAGCCTGCAGCCCCCAGGTCTGTGGGGCTACGCAAGCGGTTCCCAAAGAGCTTTAGAACAAGGCATAGTTTTCCCTGCTGGCTCTTTGGGCGTGAGACTAGTCTCCAGCCATATGGAAATTTTTGTGCCTGGCGCGGCGCCAATTGGGAAAGGGTGGCTTTGAGGCTGAAGGCAGCAGGAAAGCCTGCAGCCCCCAGGTGTGCGGGGCTACGCAAGCGGTTCCCAAAGAGCTTTAGAACAAGGCATAGTTTTCCCTGCTGGCTCTTTGGGCGTGGGACCCATCTCCAGCCATGTGGGCATTTTTTTGCCTGGCGCGGCGCCAAGTGGGAAAGGGTGGTTTTGAGGCTGAAGGCAGCACGAAAGCCTGCAGCCCCCAGGTCTGTGGGGCTTCGCAAGCGGTTCTCAAAGAGCTTTAGAACAAGGCATAGTTTTCCCTGCTGGCTCTTTGGGCGTGAGACTAGTCTCCAGCCATATGGAAATTTTTGTGCCTGGCGCAGCGCCAATTAGGAAAGGGTGGTTTTGAGGCTGAAGGCAGCAGGAAAGCCTGCAGCCCCAAGGTATGTGGGGCTACACAAGCAGTTCCCAAAGAGCTTTAGAACAAGGCATAGTTTTCCCTGCTGGCTCTTTGGGCGTGGGACCCATCTCCAGCCATATGGCCATTTTTGTGCCTGGCGCGGCGCCAAGTGGGAAAGGGTGGTTTTGAGGCTGAAGGCAGCAGGAAAGCCTGCAGCCCCCAGGTCTGTGGGGCTACGCAAGCGTTTCCCAAAGAGCGTTAGAACAAGGCATAGTTTTCCCTGCTGGCTCTTTGGGCGTGAGACTAGTCTCCAGCCATATGGAAATTTTTGTGCCTGGCGCAGCGCCAATTAGGAAAGGGTGGTTTTGAGGCTGAAGGCAGCAGGAAAGCCTGCAGCCCCCAGGTCTGTGGGGCTACGCAAGCGTGTTCCAAAGAGCTTTAGAACAAGGCATAGTTTTCCCTGCTGGCTCTTTGGGCGTGAGACTAGTCTCCAGACATATGGAAATTTTTGTGCCTGGCGCAGCGCCAATTAGGAAAGGGTGGTTTTGAGGCTGAAGGCAGCAGGAAAGCCTGCAGCCCCCAGGTCTGTGGGGCTACGCAAGCGGTTCCCAAAGAGCTTTAGAACAAGGCATAGTTTTCCCTGCTGTCTCTTTGGGCGTGGGACCCATCTCCAGCCATATGGCCATTTTTGTGCCTGGCGCGGCGCCAAGTGGGAAAGGGTGGTTTTGAGGCTGAAGGCAGCAGGAAAGCTTGCAGACCCCAGGTGTGCGGGGCTACGCAAGCGGTTCCCAAAGAGCTTTAGAACAAGGCATAGTTTTCCCTGCTGGCTCTTTGGGCGTGGGACCCATCTCCAGCTTATGGGCATTTTTTTGCCTGGCGCGGCGCCAAGTGGGAAAGGGTGGTTTTGAGGCTGAAGGCAGCACGAAAGCCTGCAGCCCCCAGGTCTGTGGGGCTTCGCAAGCGGTTCTCAAAGAGCTTTAGAACAAGGCATAGTTTTCCCTGCTGGCTCTTTGGGCGTGAGACTAGTCTCCAGCCATATGGAAATTTTTGTGCCTGGTGCAGCGCCAATTAGGAAAGTGTGGTTTTGAGGCTGAAGGCAGCAGGAAAGCCTGCAGCCCCAAGGTATGTGGGGCTACACAAGCAGTTCCCAAAGAGCTTTAGAACAAGGCATAGTTTTCCCTGCTGGCTCTTTGGGCGTGGGACCCATCTCCAGCCATATGGCCATTTTTGTGCCTGGCGCGGCGCCAAGTGGGAAAGCGTGGTTTTGAGGCTGAAGGCAGCAGGAAAGCCTGCAGCCCCAAGGTATGTGGGGCTACACAAGCAGTTCCCAAAGAGCTTTAGAACAAGGCATAGTTTTCCCTGCTGGCTCTTTGGGCGTGGGACCCATCTCCAGCCATGTGGCCATTTTTGTGCCTGGCGCGGCGCCAAGTGGGAAAGGGTGGTTTTGAGGCTGAAGGCAGCAGGAAAGCCTGCAGCCCCCAGGTCTGTGGGGCTACGCAAGCGGTTCCGAAAGAGCTTTAGAACAAGGCATGGTTTTCCCTGCTGGCTCTTTGGGCGTGGGACCCATCTCCAGCCATATGGCCATTTTTGTGCCTGGCGCGGCGCCAAGTGGGAAAGGGTGGTTTTGAGGCTGAAGGCAGCAGGAAAGCCTGCAGCCCCCAGGTCTGTGGGGCTACGCAAGTGGTTCGGAAAGAGCGTTAGAACAAGGCATAGTTTTCCCTGCTGGCTCTTTGGGCGTGAGACTAGTCTCCAGACATATAGAAATTTTTGTGCCTGGCGTGGCGCCAATTAGGAAAGGGTGGTTTTGAGGCTGAAGGCAGCAGGAAAGCCTGCAGCCCCCAGGTCTGTGGGGCTTCGCAAGCGGTTCCCAAAGAGCTTTAGAACAAGGCATAGTTTTCCCTGCTGGCTCTTTGGGCGTGGGACACATCTCCAGCCATATGGCCATTTTTATGTCTGGCGCGGCGCCAAGTGGGAAAGGGTGGTTTTGAGGCTGAAGGCAGCAGGAAAGCCTGCAGCCCCCAGGTGTGTGGGGCTACGCAAGCGGTTCCCAAAGAGCTTTAGAACAAGGCATTGTTTTCCCTGCTGGCTCTTTGGGCGTGGGACCCATCTCCAGCCATGTGGCCATTTTTGTGCCTGGCGCGGCGCCAAGTGGGAAAGGGTGGTTTTGAGGCTGAAGGCAGCAGGAAAGCCTGCAGCCCCCAGGTGTGTGGGGCTACGCAAGCGGTTCCCAAAGAGCTTTAGAACAAGGCATAGTTTTCCCTGCTGGCTCTTTGGGCATGGGACCCATCTCCAGCCATATGGCCATTTTTGTGCCTGGCGCGGCGCCAAGTGGGAAAGCGTGGTTTTGAGGCTGAAGGCAGCAGGAAAGCCTGCAGCCCCCATGTCTGTGGGGCTACGCAAGCGTTTCCCAAAGAGCGTTAGAACAAGGCATAGTTTTCCCTGCTGGCTCTTTGGGCGTGAGACTAGTCTCCAGCCATATGGAAATTTTTGTGCCTGGCGCAGCGCCAATTAGGAAAGGGTTGCTTTGAGGCTGAAGGCAGCAGGAAAGCCTGCAGCCCCCAGGTCTGTGGGGCTACGCAAGCGGTTCCCAAAGAGCTTTAGAACAAGGCATAGTTTTCCCTGCTGGCTCTTTGGGCGTGAGACTAGTCTCCAGCCATATGGAAATTTTTGTGCCTGGCGCGGCGCCAATTGGGAAAGGGTGGTTTTGAGGCTGAAGGCAGCAGGAAAGCCTGCAGCCCCCAGGTCTGTGGGGCTTCGCAAGCGGTTCTCAAAGAGCTTTAGAACAAGGCATAGTTTTCCCTGCTGGCTCTTTGGGCGTGGGACCCATCTCCAGCCATGTGGCCATTTTTGTGCCTGGCGCGGCGCCAAGTGGGAAAGCGTGGTTTTGAGGCTGAAGGCAGCAGGAAAGCTTGCAGCCCCCAGGTCTGTGGGGCTACGCAAGCGTGTTCCAAAGAGCTTTAGAACAAGGCATAGTTTTCCCTGCTGGCTCTTTGGGCGTGAGACTAGTCTCCAGACATATGGAAATTTCTGTGCCTGGCGCAGCGCCAATTAGGAAAGGGTGGTTTTGAGGCTGAAGGCAGCAGGAAAGCCTGCAGCCCCCAGATCTGTGAGGCTACACAAGCGGTTCCCAAAGAGCTTTAGAACAAGGCATAGTTTTCCCTGCTGTCTCTTTGGGCGTGGGACCCATCTCCAGCCATACGGCCATTTTTGTGCCTGGCGCGGCGCCAAGTGGGAAAGGGTGGTTTTGAGGCTGAAGGCAGCAGGAAAGCCTGCAGCCCCCAGGTGTGCGGGGCTACGCAAGCGGTTCCCAAAGAGCTTTAGAACAAGGCATAGTTTTCCCTGCTGGCTCTTTGGGCGTGGGACCCATCTCCAGCCATGTGGCCATTTTTTTGCCTGGCGCGGCGCCAAGTGGGAAAGGGTGGTTTTGAGGCTGAAGGCAGCACGAAAGCCTGCAGCCCCCAGGTCTGTGGGGCTACGCAAGCGGTTCCCAAAGAGCTTTAGAACAAGGCATAGTTTTCCCTGCTGGCTCTTTGGGCGTGAGACTAGTCTCCAGCCATATGGAAATTTTTGTGCCTGGCGCAGCGCCAATTAGGAAAGGGTGGTTTTGAGGCTGAAGGCAGCAGGAAAGCCTGCAGCCCCCAGGTCTGTGGGGCTACGCAAGCGGTTCCCAAAGAGCTTTAGAACAAGGCATAGTTTTCCCTGCTGGCTCTTTGGGCGTGGGACCCATCTCCAGGCATGTGGCCATTTTTTTGCCTGGCGCGGCGCCAAGTGGGAAAGGGTGGTTTTGAGGCTGAAGGCAGCAGGAAAGCCTGCAGCCCCCAGTTCTGTGGGGCTACGCAAGCGGTTCCCAAAGAGCTTTAGAACAAGGCATAATTTTCCCTGCTAGCTCTTTGGGTGGGGGACCCATCTCCAGCCATACGGCCATTTTTTGTGCCTGCGCGGCGCCAAGTGGGAAAGGGTGGTTTTGAGGGTGAAGGCAGCAGGAAAGCCTGCAGCCCCAAGGTATGTGGGGCTACACAAGCAGTTCCCAAAGAGCTTTAGAACAAGGCATAGTTTTCCCTGCTGGCTCTTTGGGCGTGGGACCCATCTCCAGACATATGGCCATTTTTTTGCCTGGCGCGGCGCCAAGTGGGAAAGGGTGGTTTTGAGGCTGAAGGCAGCAGGAAAGCCTGCAGCCCCCATGTCTGTGGGGCTACGCAAGCGGTTCCGAAAGAGCTTTAGAACAAGGCATGGTTTTCCCTGCTGGCTCTTTGGGCGTGGGACCCATCTCCAGCCATATGGCCATTTTTGTGCCTGGCGCGGCGCCAAGTGGGAAAGGGTGGTTTTGAGGCTGAAGGCAGCAGGAAAGCCTGCAGCCCCCAGGTCTGTGGGGCTTCGCAAGTGGTTCGGAAAGAGCGTTAGAACAAGGCATAGTTTTCCCTGCTGGCTCTTTGGGCGTGAGACTAGTCTCCAGCCATATGGAAATTTTTGTGCCTGGCGCGGCGCCAATTAGGAAAGGGTGGTTTTGAGGCTGAAGGCAGCAGGAAAGCCTGCAGCCCCCAGGTCTGTGGGGCTTCGCAAGCGGTTCCCAAAGAGCTTTAGAACAAGGCATAGTTTTCCCTGCTGGCTCTTTGGGCGTGGGACACATCTCCAGCCATATGGCCATTTTTATGTCTGGCGCGGCGCCAAGTGGGAAAGGGTGGTTTTGAGGCTGAAGGCAGCAGGAAAGCCTGCAGCCCCCAGGTGTGTGGGGCTACGCAAGCGGTTCCCAAAGAGCTTTAGAACAAGGCATAGTTTTCCCTGCTGGCTCTTTGGGCGTGGGACCCATCTCCAGCCATATGGCCATTTTTGTGCCTGGCGCGGCGCCAAGTGGGAAAGGGTGGTTTTGAGGCTGAAGGCAGCAGGAAAGCCTGCAGCCCCCAGGTCTGTGGGGCTATGCAAGCGGTTCCCAAAGAGCTTTAGAACAAGGCATAGTTTTCCCTGCTGGCTCTTTGGGCATGGGACCCATCTCCAGCCATATGGCCATTTTTGTGCCTGGCGCGGCGCCAATTGGGAAAGGGTGGTTTTGAGGCTGAAGGCAGCAGGAAAGCCTGCAGCCCCCATGTCTGTGGGGCTACGCAAGCGTTTCCCAAAGAGCTTTAGAACAAGGCAGAGTTTTCCCTGCTGGCTCTTTGGGCGTGAGACTAGTCTCCAGCCATATGGAAATTTTTGTGCCTGGCGCAGCGCCAATTAGGAAAGGGTTGCTTTGAGGCTGAAGGCAGCAGGAAAGCCTGCAGCCCCCAGGTCTGTGGGGCTACGCAAGCGGTTCCCAAAGAGCTTTAGAACAAGGCATAGTTTTCCCTGCTGGCTCTTTGGGCGTGAGACTAGTCTCCAGCCATGTGGCCATTTTTGTGCCTGGCGCGGCGCCAAGTGGGAAAGGGTGGTTTTGAGGCTGAAGGCAGCAGGAAAGCCTGCAGCCCCCAGGTCTGTGGGGCTACGCAAGCGTGTTCCAAAGAGCTTTAGAACAAGGCATAGTTTTCCCTGCTGGCTCTTTGGGCGTGAGACTAGTCTCCAGACATATGGAAATTTCTGTGCCTGGCGCAGCGCCAATTAGGAAAGGGTTGCTTTGAGGCTGAAGGCAGCAGGAAAGCCTGCAGCCCCCAGGTCTGTGGGGCTACGCAAGCGGTTCCCAAAGAGCTTTAGAACAAGGCATAGTTTTCCCTGCTGGCTCTTTGGGCGTGGGACCCATCTCCAGCCATACGGCCATTTTTGTGCCTGGCGCGGCGCCAAGTGGGAAAGGGTGGTTTTGAGGCTGAAGGCAGCAGGAAAGCCTGCAGCCCCCAGGTCTGTGGGGCTACGCAAGCGGTTCTCAAAGAGCTTTAGAACAAGGCATAGTTTTCCCTGCTGGCTCTTTGGGCGTGAGACTAGTCTCCAGCCATATGGAAATTTTTGTGCCTGGCGCAGCGCCAATTAGGAAAGGGTGGTTTTGAGGCTGAAGGCAGCAGGAAAGCCTGCAGCCCCAAGGTATGTGGGGCTACACAAGCAGTTCCCAAAGAGCTTTAGAACAAGGCATAGTTTTCCCTGCTGGCTCTTTGGGCGTGGGACCCATCTCCAGCCATATGGCCATTTTTGTGCCTGGCGCGGCGCCAAGTGGGAAAGGGTGGTTTTGAGGCTGAAGGCAGCAGGAAAGCCTGCAGCCCCCAGGTCTGTGGGGCTACGCAAGCGGTTCCCAAAGAGCTTTAGAACAAGGCATGGTTTTCCCTGCTGGCTCTTTGGGCGTGGGACCCATCTCCAGCCATGTGGCCATTTTTGTGCCTGGCGCGGCGCCAAGTGGGAAAGGGTGGTTTTGAGGCTGAAGGCAGCAGGAAAGCCTGCAGCCCCCAGGTCTGTGGGGCTACGCAAGTGGTTCGGAAAGAGCGTTAGAACAAGGCATAGTTTTCCCTGCTGGCTCTTTGGGCGTGAGACTAGTCTCCAGACATATGGAAATTTTTGTGCCTGGCGCGGCGCCAATTAGGAAAGGGTGGTTTTGAGGCTGAAGGCAGCAGGAAAGCCTGCAGCCCCCAGGTCTGTGGGGCTTCGCAAGCGGTTCCCAAAGAGCTTTAGAACAAGGCATAGTTTTCCCTGCTGGCTCTTTGGGCGTGGGACCCATCTCCAGCCATATGGCCATTTTTGTGTCTGGCGCGGCGCCAAGTGGGAAAGGGTGGTTTTGAGGCTGAAGGCAGCAGGAAAGCCTGCAGCCCCCAGGTGTGTGGGGCTACGCAAGCGGTTCCCAAAGAGCTTTAGAACAAGGCATAGTTTTCCCTGCTGGCTCTTTGGGCGTGGGACCCATCTCCAGCCATGTGGCCATTTTTGTGCCTGGCGCGGTGCCAAGTGGGAAAGGGTGGTTTTGAGGCTGAAGGCAGCAGGAAAGCCTGCAGCCCCCAGGTGTGTGGGGCTACACAAGCAGTTCCCAAAGAGCTATATAACAAGGCATATTTTTCCCTGCTGGCTCTTTGGGCGTGGGACCCATCTCCAGCCATATGGCCATTTTTGTGCCTGGCGCGGCGCCAAGTGGGAAAGGGTGGTTTTGAGGCTGAAGGCAGCAGGAAAGCCTGCAGCCCCCAGGTCTGTGGGGCTACGCAAGCGTGTCCCAAAGAGCTTTAGAACAAGGCATGGTTTTCCCTGCTGGCTCTTTGGGCGTGGGACCCATCTCCAGCCATGTGGCCATTTTTGTGCCTGGCGCGGCGCCAAGTGGGAAAGGGTGGTTTTGAGGCTGAAGGCAGCAGGAAAGCCTGCAGCCCCCAGGTCTGTGGGGCTACGCAAGTGGTTCGGAAAGAGCGTTAGAACAAGGCATAGTTTTCCCTGCTGGCTCTTTGGGCGTGAGACTAGTCTCCAGACATATGGAAATTTTTGTGCCTGGCGCGGCGCCAATTAGGAAAGGGTGGTTTTGAGGGTGAAGGCAGCAGGAAAGCCTGCAGCCCCCAGGTCTGTGGGGCTTCGCAAGCGGTTCCCAAAGAGCTTTAGAACAAGGCATAGTTTTCCCTGCTGGCTCTTTGGGCGTGGGACACATCTCCAGCCATATGGCCATTTTTGTGTCTGGCGCGGCGCCAAGAGGGAAAGGGTGGTTTTGAGGCTGAAGGCAGCAGGAAAGCCTGCAGCCCCCAGGTGTGTGGGGCTATGCAAGCGGTTCCCAAAGAGCTTTAGAACAAGGCATAGTTTTCCCTGCTGGCTCTTTGGGCATGGGACCCATCTCCAGCCATATGGCCATTTTTGTGCCTGGCGCGGCGCCAATTGGGAAAGCGTGGTTTTGAGGCTGAAGGCAGCAGGAAAGCCTGCAGCCCCCATGTCTGTGGGGCTACGCAAGCGGTTCCCAAAGAGCTTTAGAACAAGGCATAGTTTTCCCTGCTGGCTCTTTGGGCGTGAGACTAGTCTCCAGCCATATGGAAATTTTTGTGCCTGGCGCAGCGCCAATTAGGAAAGGGTTGCTTTGAGGCTGAAGGCAGCAGGAAAGCCTGCAGCCCCCAGGTGTGTGGGGCTACGCAAGCGGTTCCCAAAGAGCTTTAGAACAAGGCATAGTTTTCCCTGCTGGCTCTTTGGGCGTGAGACTAGTCTCCAGCCATGTGGCCATTTTTGTGCCTGGCGCGGCGCCAAGTGGGAAAGGGTGGTTTTGAGGCTGAAGGCAGCAGGAAAGCCTGCAGCCCCCAGGTCTGTGGGGCTACGCAAGCGGTTCCGAAAGAGCTTTAGAACAAGGCATGGTTTTCCCTGCTGGCTCTTTGGGCGTGGGACCCATCTCCAGCCATATGGCCATTTTTGTGCCTGGCGCGGCGCCAAGTGGGAAAGGGTGGTTTTGAGGCTGAAGGCAGCAGGAAAGCCTGCAGCCCCCAGGTCTGTGGGGCTACGCAAGTGGTTCGGAAAGAGCGTTAGAACAAGGCATAGTTTTCCCTGCTGGCTCTTTGGGCGTGAGACTAGTCTCCAGACATATAGAAATTTTTGTGCCTGGCGTGGCGCCAATTAGGAAAGGGTGGTTTTGAGGCTGAAGGCAGCAGGAAAGCCTGCAGCCCCCAGGTCTGTGGGGCTTCGCAAGCGGTTCCCAAAGAGCTTTAGAACAAGGCATAGTTTTCCCTGCTGGCTCTTTGGGCGTGGGACACATCTCCAGCCATATGGCCATTTTTATGTCTGGCGCGGCGCCAAGTGGGAAAGGGTGGTTTTGAGGCTGAAGGCAGCAGGAAAGCCTGCAGCCCCCAGGTGTGTGGGGCTACGCAAGCGGTTCCCAAAGAGCTTTAGAACAAGGCATTGTTTTCCCTGCTGGCTCTTTGGGCGTGGGACCCATCTCCAGCCATGTGGCCATTTTTGTGCCTGGCGCGGCGCCAAGTGGGAAAGGGTGGTTTTGAGGCTGAAGGCAGCAGGAAAGCCTGCAGCCCCCAGGTGTGTGGGGCTACGCAAGCGGTTCCCAAAGAGCTTTAGAACAAGGCATAGTTTTCCCTGCTGGCTCTTTGGGCATGGGACCCATCTCCAGCCATATGGCCATTTTTGTGCCTGGCGCGGCGCCAAGTGGGAAAGCGTGGTTTTGAGGCTGAAGGCAGCAGGAAAGCCTGCAGCCCCCATGTCTGTGGGGCTACGCAAGCGTTTCCCAAAGAGCGTTAGAACAAGGCATAGTTTTCCCTGCTGGCTCTTTGGGCGTGAGACTAGTCTCCAGACATATGGAAATTTCTGTGCCTGGCGCGGCGCCAATTGGGAAAGGGTGGTTTTGAGGCTGAAGGCAGCAGGAAAGCCTGCAGCCCCCAGGTCTGTGGGGCTTCGCAAGCGGTTCTCAAAGAGCTTTAGAACAAGGCATAGTTTTCCCTGCTGGCTCTTTGGGCGTGGGACCCATCTCCAGCCATACGGCCATTTTTGTGCCTGGCGCGGCGCCAAGTGGGAAAGGGTGGTTTTGAGGCTGAAGGCAGCAGGAAAGCCTGCAGCCCCCAGGTGTGCGGGGCTATGCAAGCGGTTCCCAAAGAGCTTTAGAACAAGGCATAGTTTTCCCTGCTGGCTCTTTGGGCGTGGGACCCATCTCCAGCCATGTGGCCATTTTTTTGCCTGGCGCGGCGCCAAGTGGGAAAGGGTGGTTTTGAGGCTGAAGGCAGCACGAAAGCCTGCAGCCCCCAGGTCTGTGGGGCTACGCAAGCGGTTCCCAAAGAGCTTTAGAACAAGGCATAGTTTTCCCTGCTGGCTCTTTGGGCGTGAGACTAGTCTCCAGCCATATGGAAATTTTTCTGCCTGGCGCAGCGCCAATTAGGAAAGGGTGGTTTTGAGGCTGAAGGCAGCAGGAAAGCCTGCAGCCCCCAGGTCTGTGGGGCTACGCAAGCGGTTCCCAAAGAGCTTTAGAACAAGGCATAGTTTTCCCTGCTGGCTCTTTGGGCGTGAGACTAGTCTCCAGCCATATGGAAATTTTTGTGCCTGGCGCAGCGCCAATTAGGAAAGGGTGGTTTTGAGGCTGAAGGCAGCAGGAAAGCCTGCAGCCCCCAGGTCTGTGGGGCTACGCAAGCAGTTCCCAAAGAGCTTTAGAACAAGGCATAGTTTTCCCTGCTGGCTCTTTGGGCGTGGGACCCATCTCCAGGCATGTGGCCATTTTTGTGCCTGGCGCGGCGCCAAGTGGGAAAGGGTGGTTTTGAGGCTGAAGGCAGCAGGAAAGCCTGCAGCCCCCAGTTCTGTGGGGCTACGCAAGCGGTTCCCAAAGAGCTTTAGAACAAGGCATAATTTTCCCTGCTAGCTCTTTGGGTGGGGGACCCATCTCCAGCCATACGGCCATTTTTTGTGCCTGCGCGGCGCCAAGTGGGAAAGGGTGGTTTTGAGGCTGAAGGCAGCAGGAAAGCCTGCAGCCCCAAGGTATGTGGGGCTACACAAGCAGTTCCCAAAGAGCTTTAGAACAAGGCATAGTTTTCCCTGCTGGCTCTTTGGGCGTGGGACCCATCTCCAGCCATATGGCCATTTTTTTGCCTGGCGCGGCGCCAAGTGGGAAAGGGTGGTTTTGAGGCTGAAGGCAGCAGGAAAGCCTGCAGCCCCCATGTCTGTGGGGCTACGCAAGCGGTTCCGAAAGAGCTTTAGAACAAGGCATGGTTTTCCCTGCTGGCTCTTTGGGCGTGGGACCCATCTCCAGCCATATGGCCATTTTTGTGCCTGGCGCAGCGCCAATTAGGAAAGGGTTGCTTTGAGGCTGAAGGCAGCAGGAAAGCCTGCAGCCCCCAGGTCTGTGGGGCTACGCAAGCGTGTCCCAAAGAGCTTTAGAACAAGGCATGGTTTTCCCTGCTGGCTCTTTGGGCGTGGGACCCATCTCCAGCCATGTGGCCATTTTTGTGCCTGGCGCGGCGCCAAGTGGGAAAGGGTGGTTTTGAGGCTGAAGGCAGCACGAAAGCCTGCAGCCCCCAGGTCTGTGGGGCTACGCAAGTGGTTCGGAAAGAGCGTTAGAACAAGGCATAGTTTTCCCTGCTGGCTCTTTGGGCGTGAGACTAGTCTCCAGACATATGGAAATTTTTGTGCCTGGCGCGGCGCCAATTAGGAAAGGGTGGTTTTGAGGGTGAAGGCAGCAGGAAAGCCTGCAGCCCCCAGGTCTGTGGGGCTTCGCAAGCGGTTCCCAAAGAGCTTTAGAACAAGGCATAGTTTTCCCTGCTGGCTCTTTGGGCGTGGGACACATCTCCAGCCATATGGCCATTTTTGTGTCTGGCGCGGCGCCAAGTGGGAAAGGGTGGTTTTGAGGCTGAAGGCAGCAGGAAAGCCTGCAGCCCCCAGGTGTGTGGGGCTATGCAAGCGGTTCCCAAAGAGCTTTAGAACAAGGCATAGTTTTCCCTGCTGGCTCTTTGGGCATGGGACCCATCTCCAGCCATATGGCCATTTTTGTGCCTGGCGCGGCGCCAATTGGGAAAGCGTGGTTTTGAGGCTGAAGGCAGCAGGAAAGCCTGCAGCCCCCATGTCTGTGGGGCTACGCAAGCGGTTCCCAAAGAGCTTTAGAACAAGGCATAGTTTTCCCTGCTGGCTCTTTGGGCGTGAGACTAGTCTCCAGCCATATGGAAATTTTTGTGCCTGGCGCAGCGCCAATTAGGAAAGGGTTGCTTTGAGGCTGAAGGCAGCAGGAAAGCCTGCAGCCCCCAGGTGTGTGGGGCTACGCAAGCGGTTCCCAAAGAGCTTTAGAACAAGGCATAGCTTTCCCTGCTGGCTCTTTGGGCGTGAGACTAGTCTCCAGCCATGTGGCCATTTTTGTGCCTGGCGCGGCGCCAAGTGGGAAAGGGTGGTTTTGAGGCTGAAGGCAGCAGGAAAGCCTGCAGCCCCCAGGTGTGTGGGGCTACGCAAGCGGTTCCCAAAGAGCTTTAGAACAAGGCATAGTTTTCCCTGCTGGCTCTTTGGGCATGGGACCCATCTCCAGCCATATGGCCATTTTTGTGCCTGGCGCGGCGCCAAGTGGGAAAGCGTGGTTTTGAGGCTGAAGGCAGCAGGAAAGCCTGCAGCCCCCATGTCTGTGGGGCTACGCAAGCGTTTCCCAAAGAGCGTTAGAACAAGGCATAGTTTTCCCTGCTGGCTCTTTGGGCGTGAGACTAGTCTCCAGACATATGGAAATTTCTGTGCCTGGCGCGGCGCCAATTGGGAAAGGGTGGTTTTGAGGCTGAAGGCAGCAGGAAAGCCTGCAGCCCCCAGGTCTGTGGGGCTTCGCAAGCGGTTCTCAAAGAGCTTTAGAACAAGGCATAGTTTTCCCTGCTGGCTCTTTGGGCGTGGGACCCATCTCCAGCCATACGGCCATTTTTGTGCCTGGCGCGGCGCCAAGTGGGAAAGGGTGGTTTTGAGGCTGAAGGCAGCAGGAAAGCCTGCAGCCCCCAGGTGTGCGGGGCTATGCAAGCGGTTCCCAAAGAGCTTTAGAACAAGGCATAGTTTTCCCTGCTGGCTCTTTGGGCGTGGGACCCATCTCCAGCCATGTGGCCATTTTTTTGCCTGGCGCGGCGCCAAGTGGGAAAGGGTGGTTTTGAGGCTGAAGGCAGCACGAAAGCCTGCAGCCCCCAGGTCTGTGGGGCTACGCAAGCGGTTCCCAAAGAGCTTTAGAACAAGGCATAGTTTTCCCTGCTGGCTCTTTGGGCGTGGGACCCATCTCCAGCCATATGGAAATTTTTCTGCCTGGCGCAGCGCCAATTAGGAAAGGGTGGTTTTGAGGCTGAAGGCAGCAGGAAAGCCTGCAGCCCCCAGGTCTGTGGGGCTACGCAAGCGGTTCCCAAAGAGCTTTAGAACAAGGAATAGTTTTCCCTGCTGGCTCTTTGGGCGTGAGACTAGTCTCCAGCCATATGGAAATTTTTGTGCCTGGCGCAGCGCCAATTAGGAAAGGGTGGTTTTGAGGCTGAAGGCAGCAGGAAAGCCTGCAGCCCCCAGGTCTGTGGGGCTACGCAAGCAGTTCCCAAAGAGCTTTAGAACAAGGCATAGTTTTCCCTGCTGGCTCTTTGGGCGTGGGACCCATCTCCAGGCATGTGGCCATTTTTGTGCCTGGCGCGGCGCCAAGTGGGAAAGGGTGGTTTTGAGGCTGAAGGCAGCAGGAAAGCCTGCAGCCCCCAGTTCTGTGGGGCTACGCAAGCGGTTCCCAAAGAGCTTTAGAACAAGGCATAATTTTCCCTGCTAGCTCTTTGGGTGGGGGACCCATCTCCAGCCATACGGCCATTTTTTGTGCCTGCGCGGCGCCAAGTGGGAAAGGGTGGTTTTGAGGCTGAAGGCAGCAGGAAAGCCTGCAGCCCCAAGGTATGTGGGGCTACACAAGCAGTTCCCAAAGAGCTTTAGAACAAGGCATAGTTTTCCCTGCTGGCTCTTTGGGCGTGGGACCCATCTCCAGCCATATGGCCATTTTTTTGCCTGGCGCGGCGCCAAGTGGGAAAGGGTGGTTTTGAGGCTGAAGGCAGCAGGAAAGCCTGCAGCCCCCATGTCTGTGGGGCTACGCAAGCGGTTCCGAAAGAGCTTTAGAACAAGGCATGGTTTTCCCTGCTGGCTCTTTGGGCGTGGGACCCATCTCCAGCCATATGGCCATTTTTGTGCCTGGCGCGGCGCCAAGTGGGAAAGGGTGGTTTTGAGGCTGAAGGCAGCAGGAAAGCCTGCAGCCCCCAGGTCTGTGGGGCTTCGCAAGTGGTTCGGAAAGAGCGTTAGAACAAGGCATAGTTTTCCCTGCTGGCTCTTTTGGGCGTGAGACTAGTCTCCAGCCATATGGAAATTTTTGTGCCTGGCGCGGCGCCAATTAGGAAAGGGTGGTTTTGAGGCTGAAGGCAGCAGGAAAGCCTGCAGCCCCCAGGTCTGTGGGGCTTCGCAAGCGGTTCCCAAAGAGCTTTAGAACAAGGCATAGTTTTCCCTGCTGGCTCTTTGGGCGTGGGACACATCTCCAGCCATATGGCCATTTTTATGTCTGGCGCGGCGCCAAGTGGGAAAGGGTGGTTTTGAGGCTGAAGGCAGCAGGAAAGCCTGCAGCCCCCAGGTGTGTGGGGCTACGCAAGCGGTTCCCAAAGAGCTTTAGAACAAGGCATAGTTTTCCCTGCTGGCTCTTTGGGCGTGGGACCCATCTCCAGCCATATGGCCATTTTTGTGCCTGGCGCGGCGCCAAGTGGGAAAGGGTGGTTTTGAGGCTGAAGGCAGCAGGAAAGCCTGCAGCCCCCAGGTGTGTGGGGCTATGCAAGCGGTTCCCAAAGAGCTTTAGAACAAGGCATAGTTTTCCCTGCTGGCTCTTTGGGCATGGGACCCATCTCCAGCCATATGGCCATTTTTGTGCCTGGCGCGGCGCCAATTGGGAAAGCGTGGTTTTGAGGCTGAAGGCAGCAGGAAAGCCTGCAGCCCCCATGTCTGTGGGGCTACGCAAGCGTTTCCCAAAGAGCTTTAGAACAAGGCATAGTTTTCCCTGCTGGCTCTTTGGGCGTGAGACTAGTCTCCAGCCATATGGAAATTTTTGTGCCTGGCGCAGCGCCAATTAGGAAAGGGTTGCTTTGAGGCTGAAGGCAGCAGGAAAGCCTGCAGCCCCCAGGTCTGTGGGGCTACGCAAGCGGTTCCCAAAGAGCTTTAGAACAAGGCATAGTTTTCCCTGCTGGCTCTTTGGGCGTGAGACTAGTCTCCAGCCATGTGGCCATTTTTGTGCCTGGCGCGGCGCCAAGTGGGAAAGGGTGGTTTTGAGGCTGAAGGCAGCAGGAAAGCCTGCAGCCCCCAGGTCTGTGGGGCTACGCAAGCGTGTTCCAAAGAGCTTTAGAACAAGGCATAGTTTTCCCTGCTGGCTCTTTGGGCGTGAGACTAGTCTCCAGACATATGGAAATTTCTGTGCCTGGCGCAGCGCCAATTAGGAAAGGGTTGCTTTGAGGCTGAAGGCAGCAGGAAAGCCTGCAGCCCCCAGGTCTGTGGGGCTACGCAAGCGGTTCCCAAAGAGCTTTAGAACAAGGCATAGTTTTCCCTGCTGGCTCTTTGGGCGTGGGACCCATCTCCAGCCATACGGCCATTTTTGTGCCTGGCGCGGCGCCAAGTGGGAAAGGGTGGTTTTGAGGCTGAAGGCAGCAGGAAAGCCTGCAGCCCCCAGGTCTGTGGGGCTACGCAAGCGGTTCTCAAAGAGCTTTAGAACAAGGCATAGTTTTCCCTGCTGGCTCTTTGGGCGTGAGACTAGTCTCCAGCCATATGGAAATTTTTGTGCCTGGCGCAGCGCCAATTAGGAAAGGGTGGTTTTGAGGCTGAAGGCAGCAGGAAAGCCTGCAGCCCCAAGGTATGTGGGGCTAGACAAGCGGTTCCCAAAGAGCTTTAGAACAAGGCATAGTTTTCCCTGCTGGCTCTTTGGGCGTGGGACCCATCTCCAGCCATATGGCCATTTTTTTGCCTGGCGCGGCGCCAAGTGGGAAAGGGTGGTTTTGAGGCTGAAGGCAGCAGGAAAGCCTGCAGCCCCCAGGTCTGTGGGGCTACGCAAGCGGTTCCCAAAGAGCTTTAGAACAAGGCATGGTTTTCCCTGCTGGCTCTTTGGGCGTGGGACCCATCTCCAGCCATGTGGCCATTTTTGTGCCTGGCGCGGCGCCAAGTGGGAAAGGGTGGTTTTGAGGCTGAAGGCAGCAGGAAAGCCTGCAGCCCCCAGGTCTGTGGGGCTACGCAAGTGGTTCGGAAAGAGCGTTAGAACAAGGCATAGTTTTCCCTGCTGGCTCTTTGGGCGTGAGACTAGTCTCCAGACATATGGAAATTTTTTTGCCTGGCGCGGCGCCAATTAGGAAAGGGTGGTTTTGAGGCTGAAGGCAGCAGGAAAGCCTGCAGCCCCCAGGTCTGTGGGGCTTCGCAAGCGGTTCCCAAAGAGCTTTAGAACAAGGCATAGTTTTCCCTGCTGGCTCTTTGGGCGTGGGACCCATCTCCAGCCATATGGCCATTTTTGTGTCTGGCGCGGCGCCAAGTGGGAAAGGGTGGTTTTGAGGCTGAAGGCAGCAGGAAAGCCTGCAGCCCCCAGGTGTGTGGGGCTACGCAAGCGGTTCCCAAAGAGCTTTAGAACAAGGCATAGTTTTCCCTGCTGGCTCTTTGGGCGTGGGACCCATCTCCAGCCATGTGGCCATTTTTGTGCCTGGCGCGGTGCCAAGTGGGAAAGGGTGGTTTTGAGGCTGAAGGCAGCAGGAAAGCCTGCAGCCCCCAGGTGTGTGGGGCTACACAAGCAGTTCCCAAAGAGCTATAGAACAAGGCATAGTTTTCCCTGCTGGCTCTTTGGGCGTGGGACCCATCTCCAGCCATATGGCCATTTTTGTGCCTGGCGCGGCGCCAAGTGGGAAAGGGTGGTTTTGAGGCTGAAGGCAGCAGGAAAGCCTGCAGCCCCCAGGTCTGTGGGGCTACGCAAGCGGTTCCCAAAGAGCTTTAGAACAAGGCATGGTTTTCCCTGCTGGCTCTTTGGGCGTGGGACCCATCTCCAGCCATGTGGCCATTTTTGTGCCTGGCGCGGCGCCAAGTGGGAAAGGGTGGTTTTGAGGCTGAAGGCAGCAGGAAAGCCTGCAGCCCCCAGGTCTGTGGGGCTACGCAAGTGGTTCGGAAAGAGCGTTAGAACAAGGCATAGTTTTCCCTGCTGGCTCTTTGGGCGTGAGACTAGTCTCCAGACATATGGAAATTTTTGTGCCTGGCGCGGCGCCAATTAGGAAAGGGTGGTTTTGAGGGTGAAGGCAGCAGGAAAGCCTGCAGCCCCCAGGTCTGTGGGGCTTCGCAAGCGGTTCCCAAAGAGCTTTAGAACAAGGCATAGTTTTCCCTGCTGGCTCTTTGGGCGTGGGACACATCTCCAGCCATATGGCCATTTTTGTGTCTGGCGCGGCGCCAAGTGGGAAAGGGTGGTTTTGAGGCTGAAGGCAGCAGGAAAGCCTGCAGCCCCCAGGTGTGTGGGGCTATGCAAGCGGTTCCCAAAGAGCTTTAGAACAAGGCATAGTTTTCCCTGCTGGCTCTTTGGGCATGGGACCCATCTCCAGCCATATGGCCATTTTTGTGCCTGGCGCGGCGCCAATTGGGAAAGTGTGGTTTTGAGGCTGAAGGCAGCAGGAAAGCCTGCAGCCCCCATGTCTGTGGGGCTACGCAAGCGGTTCCCAAAGAGCTTTAGAACAAGGCATAGTTTTCCCTGCTGGCTCTTTGGGCGTGAGACTAGTCTCCAGCCATATGGAAATTTTTGTGCCTGGCGCAGCGCCAATTAGGAAAGGGTTTCTTTGAGGCTGAAGGCAGCAGGAAAGCCTGCAGCCCCCAGGTGTGTGGGGCTACGCAAGCGGTTCCCAAAGAGCTTTAGAACAAGGCATAGTTTTCCCTGCTGGCTCTTTGGGCGTGAGACTAGTCTCCAGCCATGTGGCCATTTTTGTGCCTGGCGCGGCGCCAAGTGGGAAAGGGTGGTTTTGAGGCTGAAGGCAGCAGGAAAGACTGCAGCCCCCAGGTCTGTGGGGCTACGCAAGCGTGTTCCAAAGAGCTTTAGAACAAGGCATAGTTTTCCCTGCTGGCTCTTTGGGCGTGAGACTAGTCTCCAGACATATGGAAATTTCTGTGCCTGGCGCAGCGCCAATTAGGAAAGGGTTGCTTTGAGGCTGAAGGCAGCAGGAAAGCCTGCAGCCCCCAGGTCTGTGGGGCTACGCAAGCGGTTCCCAAAGAGCTTTAGAACAAGGCATAGTTTTCCCTGCTGGCTCTTTGGGCGTGGGACCCATCTCCAGCCATACGGCCATTTTTGTGCCTGGCGCGGCGCCAAGTGGGAAAGGGTGGTTTTGAGGCTGAAGGCAGCAGGAAAGCCTGCAGCCCCCAGGTCTGTGGGGCTTCGCAAGCGGTTCTCAAAGAGCTTTAGAACAAGGCATAGTTTTCCCTGCTGGCTCTTTGGGCGTGAGACTAGTCTCCAGCCATATGGAAATTTTTGTGCCTGGCGCAGCGCCAATTAGGAAAGGGTGGTTTTGAGGCTGAAGGCAGCAGGAAAGCCTGCAGCCCGAAGGTATGTGGGGCTACACAAGCAGTTCCCAAAGAGCTTTAGAACAAGGCATAGTTTTCCCTGCTGGCTCTTTGGGCGTGGGACCCATCTCCAGCCATATGGCCATTTTTTTGCCTGGCGCGGCGCCAAGTGGGAAAGGGTGGTTTTGAGGCTGAAGGCAGCAGGAAAGCCTGCAGCCCCCAGGTCTGTGGGGCTACGCAAGCGGTTCCCAAAGAGCTTTAGAACAAGGCATGGTTTTCCCTGCTGGCTCTTTGGGCGTGGGACCCATCTCCAGCCATATGGCCATTTTTGTGCCTGGCGCGGCGCCAAGTGGGAAAGGGTGGTTTTGAGGCTGAAGGCAGCAGGAAAGCCTGCAGCCCCCAGGTCTGTGGGGCTACGCAAGTGGTTCGGAAAGAGCGTTAGAACAAGGCATAGTTTTCCCTGCTGGCTCTTTGGGCGTGAGACTAGTCTCCAGACATATGGAAATTTTTGTGCCTGGCGCGGCGCCAAGTGGGAAAGGGTGGTTTTGAGGCTGAAGGCAGCAGGAAAGCCTGCAGCCCCCAGGTCTGTGGGGCTTCGCAAGCGGTTCCCAAAGAGCTTTAGAACAAGGCATAGTTTTCCCTGCTGGCTCTTTGGGCGTGGGACCCATCTCCAGCCATATGGCCATTTTTGTGCCTGGCGCGGCGCCAAGTGGGAAAGGGTGGTTTTGAGGCTGAAGGCAGCAGGAAAGCCTGCAGCCCCCAGGTCTGTGGGGCTACGCAAGCGGTTCCCAAAGAGCTTTAGAACAAGGCATAGTTTTCCCTGCTGGCTCTTTGGGCGTGGGACCCATCTCCAGCCATGTGGCCATTTTTGTGCCTGGCGCGGTGCCAAGTGGGAAAGGGTGGTTTTGAGGCTGAAGGCAGCAGGAAAGCCTGCAGCCCCCAGGTGTGTGGGGCTACACAAGCAGTTCCCAAAGAGCTATAGAACAAGGCATAGTTTTCCCTGCTGGCTCTTTGGGCGTGGGACCCATCTCCAGCCATATGGCCATTTTTGTGCCTGGCGCGGCGCCAAGTGGGAAAGGGTGGTTTTGAGGCTGAAGGCAGCAGGAAAGCCTGCAGCCCCCAGGTCTGTGGGGCTACGCATGCGTGTCCCAAAGAGCTTTCGAACAAGGCATGGTTTTCCCTGCTGGCTCTTTGGGCGTGGGACCCATCTCCAGCCATGTGGCCATTTTTGTGCCTGGCGCGGCGCCAAGTGGGAAAGGGTGGTTTTGAGGCTGAAGGCAGCAGGAAAGCCTGCAGCCCCCAGGTCTGTGGGGCTACGCAAGTGGTTCGGAAAGAGCGTTAGAACAAGGCATAGTTTTCCCTGCTGGCTCTTTGGGCGTGAGACTAGTCTCCAGACATATGGAAATTTTTGTGCCTGGCGCGGCGCCAATTAGGAAAGGGTGGTTTTGAGGGTGAAGGCAGCAGGAAAGCCTGCAGCCCCCAGGTCTGTGGGGCTTCGCAAGCGGTTCCCAAAGAGCTTTAGAACAAGGCATAGTTTTCCCTGCTGGCTCTTTGGGCGTGGGACACATCTCCAGCCATATGGCCATTTTTGTGTCTGGCGCGGCGCCAAGTGGGAAAGGGTGGTTTTGAGGCTGAAGGCAGCAGGAAAGCCTGCAGCCCCCAGGTGTGTGGGGCTACGCAAGCGGTTCCCAAAGAGCTTTAGAACAAGGCATAGTTTTCCCTGCTGGCTCTTTGTGCGTGGGACCCATCTCCAGCCATGTGGCCATTTTTGTGCCTGGCGCGGCGCCAAGTGGGAAAGGGTGGTTTTGAGGCTGAAGGCAGCAGGAAAGCCTGCAGCCCCCAGGTGTGTGGGGCTATGCAAGCGGTTCCCAAAGAGCTTTAGAACAAGGCATAGTTTTCCCTGCTGGCTCTTTGGGCGTGGGACCCATCTCCAGCCATATGGCCATTTTTGTGCCTGGCGCGGCGCCAAGTGGGAAAGCGTGGTTTTGAGGCTGAAGGCAGCAGGAAAGCCTGCAGCCCCCAGGTGTGTGGGGCTACGCAAGCGGTTCCCAAAGAGCTTTAGAACAAGGCATAGTTTTCCCTGCTGGCTCTTTGGGCGTGAGACTAGTCTCCAGCCATATGGAAATTTTTGTGCCTGGTGTGGCGCCAAGTGGGAAAGGGTGGTTTTGAGGCTGAAGGCAGCAGGAAAGCCTGCAGCCCCCAGGTCTGTGGGGCTACGCAAGCGGTTCCCAAAGAGCTTTAGAACAAGGCATAATTTTCCCTTCTAGCTCTTTGGGTGGGGGACCCATCTCCAGCCATATGGCCATTTTTGTGCCTGCGCGGCGCCAAGTGGGAAAGGGTGGTTTTGAGGCTGAAGGCAGCAGGAAAGCCTGCAGCCCCAAGGTATGTGGGGCTACACAAGCAGTTCCCAAAGAGCTTTAGAACAAGGCATAGTTTTCCCTGCTGGCTCTTTGGGCGTGGGACCCATCTCCAGCCATATGGCCATTTTTGTGCCTGGCGCGGCGCCAAGTGGGAAAGGGTGGTTTTGAGGCTGAAGGCAGCAGGAAAGCCTGCAGCCCCCAGGTCTGTGGGGCTACGCATGCGTGTCCCAAAGAGCTTTAGAACAAGGCATGGTTTTCCCTGCTGGCTCTTTGGGCGTGGGACCCATCTCCAGCCATATGGCCATTTTTGTGCCTGGCGCGTCGCCAAGTGGGAAAGGGTGGTTTTGAGGCTGAAGGCAGCAGGAAAGCCTGCAGCCCCCAGGTCTGTGGGGCTACGCAAGTGGTTCCGAAAGAGCGTTAGAACAAGGCATAGTTTTCCCTGCTGGCTCTTTGGGCGTGAGACTAGTCTCCAGACATATGGAAATTTTTGTGCCTGGCGCGGCGCCAAGTGGGAAAGGGTGGTTTTGAGGGTGAAGGCAGCAGGAAAGCCTGCAGCCCCCAGGTCTGTGGGGCTTCGCAAGCGTTTCCCAAAGAGCTTTAGAACAAGGCATAGTTTTCCCTGCTGGCTCTTTGGGCGTGGGACACATCTCCAGCCATATGGCCATTTTTGTGTCTGGCGCGGCGCCAAGTGGGAAAGGGTGGTTTTGAGGCTGAAGGCAGCAGGAAAGCCTGCAGCCCCCAGGTGTGTGGGGCTACGCAAGCGGTTCCCAAAGAGCTTTAGAACAAGGCATAGTTTTCCCTGCTGGCTCTTTGGGCGTGGGACCCATCTCCAGCCATGTGGCCATTTTTGTGCCTGGCGCGGTGCCAAGTGGGAAAGGGTGGTTTTGAGGCTGAAGGCAGCAGGAAAGCCTGCAGCCCCCAGGTGTGTGGGGCTACACAAGCAGTTCCCAAAGAGCTATAGAACAAGGCATAGTTTTCCCTGCTGGCTCTTTGGGCGTGGGACCCATCTCCAGCCATATGGCCATTTTTGTGCCTGGCGCGGCGCCAAGTGGGAAAGGGTGGTTTTGAGGCTGAAGGCAGCAGGAAAGCCTGCAGCCCCCAGGTCTGTGGGGCTACGCAAGCGGTTCCCAAAGAGCTTTAGAACAAGGCATAGTTTTCCCTGCTGGCTCTTTGGGCGTGGGACCCATCTCCAGCCATGTGGCCATTTTTGTGCCTGGCGCGGCGCCAAGTGGGAAAGGGTGGTTTTGAGGCTGAAGGCAGCAGGAAAGCCTGCAGCCCCCAGGTCTGTGGGGCTACGCAAGTGGTTCGGAAAGAGCGTTAGAACAAGGCATACTTTTCCCTGCTGGCTCTTTGGGCGTGAGACTAGTCTCCAGACATATGGAAATTTTTGTGCCTGGCGCGGCGCCAATTAGGAAAGGGTGGTTTTGAGGGTGAAGGCAGCAGGAAAGCCTGCAGCCCCCAGGTCTGTGGGGCTTCGCAAGCGGTTCCCAAAGAGCTTTAGAACAAGGCATAGTTTTCCCTGCTGGCTCTTTGGGCGTGGGACACATCTCCAGCCATATGGCCATTTTTGTGTCTGGCGCGGCGCCAAGTGGGAAAGGGTGGTTTTGAGGCTGAAGGCAGCAGGAAAGCCTGCAGCCCCCAGGTGTGTGGGGCTATGCAAGCGGTTCCCAAAGAGCTTTAGAACAAGGCATAGTTTTCCCTGCTGGCTCTTTGGGCGTGGGACCCATCTCCAGCCATGTGGCCATTTTTGTGCCTGGCGCGGCGCCAAGTGGGAAAGGGTGGTTTTGAGGCTGAAGGCAGCAGGAAAGCCTGCAGCCCCCAGGTGTGTGGGGCTATGCAAGCGGTTCCCAAAGAGCTTTAGAACAAGGCATAGTTTTCCCTGCTGGCTCTTTGGGCGTGGGACCCATCTCCAGCCATATGGCCATTTTTGTGCCTGGCGCGGCGCCAAGTGGGAAAGGGTGGTTTTGAGGCTGAAGGCAGCAGGAAAGCCTGCAGCCCCCAGGTGTGTGGGGCTACGCAAGCGGTTCCCAAAGAGCTTTAGAACAAGGCATAGTTTTCCCTGCTGGCTCTTTGGGCGTGAGACTAGTCTCCAGCCATATGGAAATTTTTGTGCCTGGTGTGGCGCCAAGTGGGAAAGGGTGGTTTTGAGGCTGAAGGCAGCAGGAAAGCCTGCAGCCCCCAGGTCTGTGGGGCTACGCAAGCGGTTCCCAAAGAGCTTTAGAACAAGGCATAATTTTCCCTTCTAGCTCTTTGGGTGGGGGACCCATCTCCAGCCATATGGCCATTTTTGTGCCTGCGCGGCGCCAAGTGGGAAAGGGTGGTTTTGAGGCTGAAGGCAGCAGGAAAGCCTGCAGCCCCCAGATCTGTGAGGCTACACAAGCAGTTCCCAAAGAGCTTTAGAACAAGGCATAGTTTTCCCTGCTGGCTCTTTGGGCGTGGGACCCATCTCCAGCCATATGGCCATTTTTGTGCCTGGCGCGGCGCCAAGTGGGAAAGGGTGGTTTTGAGGCTGAAGGCAGCAGGAAAGCCTGCAGCCCCCAGGTCTGTGGGGCTACGCAAGTGGTTCGGAAAGAGCATTAGAACAAGGCATAGTTTTCCCTGCTGGCTCTTTGGGCGTGGGACCCATCTCCAGCCATATGGCCATTTTTGTGCCTGGCGCGTCGCCAAGTGGGAAAGGGTGGTTTTGAGGCTGAAGGCAGCAGGAAAGCCTGCAGCCCCCAGGTCTGTGGGGCTACGCAAGTGGTTCCGAAAGAGCGTTAGAACAAGGTATGGTTTTCCCTGCTGGCTCTTTGGGCGTGAGACTAGTCTCCAGACATATGGAAATTTTTGTGCCTGGCGCGGCGCCAAGTGGGAAAGGGTGGTTTTGAGGGTGAAGGCAGCAGGAAAGCCTGCAGCCCCCAGGTCTGTGGGGCTTCGCAAGCGTTTCCCAAAGAGCTTTAGAACAAGGCATAGTTTTCCCTGCTGGCTCTTTGGGCGTGGGACACATCTCCAGCCATATGGCCATTTTTGTGTCTGGCGCGGCGCCAAGTGGGAAAGGGTGGTTTTGAGGCTGAAGGCAGCAGGAAAGCCTGCAGCCCCCAGGTGTGTGGGGCTACGCAAGCGGTTCCCAAAGAGCTTTAGAACAAGGCATAGTTTTCCCTGCTGGCTCTTTGTGCGTGGGACCCATCTCCAGCCATGTGGCCATTTTTGTGCCTGGCGCGGCGCCAAGTGGGAAAGGGTGGTTTTGAGGCTGAAGGCAGCAGGAAAGCCTGCAGCCCCCAGGTGTGTGGGGCTATGCAAGCGGTTCCCAAAGAGCTTTAGAACAAGGCATAGTTTTCCCTGCTGGCTCTTTGGGCGTGGGACCCATCTCCAGCCATATGGCCATTTTTGTGCCTGGCGCGGCGCCAAGTGGGAAAGCGTGGTTTTGAGGCTGAAGGCAGCAGGAAAGCCTGCAGCCCCCAGGTGTGTGGGGCTACGCAAGCGGTTCCCAAAGAGCTTTAGAACAAGGCATAGTTTTCCCTGCTGGCTCTTTGGGCGTGAGACTAGTCTCCAGCCATATGGAAATTTTTGTGCCTGGTGTGGCGCCAAGTGGGAAAGGGTGGTTTTGAGGCTGAAGGCAGCAGGAAAGCCTGCAGCCCCCAGGTCTGTGGGGCTACGCAAGCGGTTCCCAAAGAGCTTTAGAACAAGGCATAATTTTCCCTTCTAGCTCTTTGGGTGGGGGACCCATCTCCAGCCATATGGCCATTTTTGTGCCTGCGCGGCGCCAAGTGGGAAAGGGTGGTTTTGAGGCTGAAGGCAGCAGGAAAGCCTGCAGCCCCAAGGTATGTGGGGCTACACAAGCAGTTCCCAAAGAGCTTTAGAACAAGGCATAGTTTTCCCTGCTGGCTCTTTGGGCGTGGGACCCATCTCCAGCCATATGGCCATTTTTGTGCCTGGCGCGGCGCCAAGTGGGAAAGGGTGGTTTTGAGGCTGAAGGCAGCAGGAAAGCCTGCAGCCCCCAGGTCTGTGGGGCTACGCATGCGTGTCCCAAAGAGCTTTAGAACAAGGCATGGTTTTCCCTGCTGGCTCTTTGGGCGTGGGACCCATCTCCAGCCATATGGCCATTTTTGTGCCTGGCGCGTCGCCAAGTGGGAAAGGGTGGTTTTGAGGCTGAAGGCAGCAGGAAAGCCTGCAGCCCCCAGGTCTGTGGGGCTACGCAAGTGGTTCCGAAAGAGCGTTAGAACAAGGCATAGTTTTCCCTGCTGGCTCTTTGGGCGTGAGACTAGTCTCCAGACATATGGAAATTTTTGTGCCTGGCGCGGCGCCAAGTGGGAAAGGGTGGTTTTGAGGGTGAAGGCAGCAGGAAAGCCTGCAGCCCCCAGGTCTGTGGGGCTTCGCAAGCGTTTCCCAAAGAGCTTTAGAACAAGGCATAGTTTTCCCTGCTGGCTCTTTGGGCGTGGGACACATCTCCAGCCATATGGCCATTTTTGTGTCTGGCGCGGCGCCAAGTGGGAAAGGGTGGTTTTGAGGCTGAAGGCAGCAGGAAAGCCTGCAGCCCCCAGGTGTGTGGGGCTACGCAAGCGGTTCCCAAAGAGCTTTAGAACAAGGCATAGTTTTCCCTGCTGGCTCTTTGGGCGTGGGACCCATCTCCAGCCATGTGGCCATTTTTGTGCCTGGCGCGGTGCCAAGTGGGAAAGGGTGGTTTTGAGGCTGAAGGCAGCAGGAAAGCCTGCAGCCCCCAGGTGTGTGGGGCTACACAAGCAGTTCCCAAAGAGCTATAGAACAAGGCATAGTTTTCCCTGCTGGCTCTTTGGGCGTGGGACCCATCTCCAGCCATATGGCCATTTTTGTGCCTGGCGCGGCGCCAAGTGGGAAAGGGTGGTTTTGAGGCTGAAGGCAGCAGGAAAGCCTGCAGCCCCCAGGTCTGTGGGGCTACGCAAGCGGTTCCCAAAGAGCTTTAGAACAAGGCATAGTTTTCCCTGCTGGCTCTTTGGGCGTGGGACCCATCTCCAGCCATGTGGCCATTTTTGTGCCTGGCGCGGCGCCAAGTGGGAAAGGGTGGTTTTGAGGCTGAAGGCAGCAGGAAAGCCTGCAGCCCCCAGGTCTGTGGGGCTACGCAAGTGGTTCGGAAAGAGCGTTAGAACAAGGCATACTTTTCCCTGCTGGCTCTTTGGGCGTGAGACTAGTCTCCAGACATATGGAAATTTTTGTGCCTGGCGCGGCGCCAATTAGGAAAGGGTGGTTTTGAGGGTGAAGGCAGCAGGAAAGCCTGCAGCCCCCAGGTCTGTGGGGCTTCGCAAGCGGTTCCCAAAGAGCTTTAGAACAAGGCATAGTTTTCCCTGCTGGCTCTTTGGGCGTGGGACACATCTCCAGCCATATGGCCATTTTTGTGTCTGGCGCGGCGCCAAGTGGGAAAGGGTGGTTTTGAGGCTGAAGGCAGCAGGAAAGCCTGCAGCCCCCAGGTGTGTGGGGCTATGCAAGCGGTTCCCAAAGAGCTTTAGAACAAGGCATAGTTTTCCCTGCTGGCTCTTTGGGCGTGGGACCCATCTCCAGCCATGTGGCCATTTTTGTGCCTGGCGCGGCGCCAAGTGGGAAAGGGTGGTTTTGAGGCTGAAGGCAGCAGGAAAGCCTGCAGCCCCCAGGTGTGTGGGGCTATGCAAGCGGTTCCCAAAGAGCTTTAGAACAAGGCATAGTTTTCCCTGCTGGCTCTTTGGGCGTGGGACCCATCTCCAGCCATATGGCCATTTTTGTGCCTGGCGCGGCGCCAAGTGGGAAAGGGTGGTTTTGAGGCTGAAGGCAGCAGGAAAGCCTGCAGCCCCCAGGTGTGTGGGGCTACGCAAGCGGTTCCCAAAGAGCTTTAGAACAAGGCATAGTTTTCCCTGCTGGCTCTTTGGGCGTGAGACTAGTCTCCAGCCATATGGAAATTTTTGTGCCTGGTGTGGCGCCAAGTGGGAAAGGGTGGTTTTGAGGCTGAAGGCAGCAGGAAAGCCTGCAGCCCCCAGGTCTGTGGGGCTACGCAAGCGGTTCCCAAAGAGCTTTAGAACAAGGCATAATTTTCCCTTCTAGCTCTTTGGGTGGGGGACCCATCTCCAGCCATATGGCCATTTTTGTGCCTGCGCGGCGCCAAGTGGGAAAGGGTGGTTTTGAGGCTGAAGGCAGCAGGAAAGCCTGCAGCCCCCAGATCTGTGAGGCTACACAAGCAGTTCCCAAAGAGCTTTAGAACAAGGCATAGTTTTCCCTGCTGGCTCTTTGGGCGTGGGACCCATCTCCAGCCATATGGCCATTTTTGTGCCTGGCGCGGCGCCAAGTGGGAAAGGGTGGTTTTGAGGCTGAAGGCAGCAGGAAAGCCTGCAGCCCCCAGGTCTGTGGGGCTACGCAAGTGGTTCGGAAAGAGCATTAGAACAAGGCATAGTTTTCCCTGCTGGCTCTTTGGGCGTGGGACCCATCTCCAGCCATATGGCCATTTTTGTGCCTGGCGCGTCGCCAAGTGGGAAAGGGTGGTTTTGAGGCTGAAGGCAGCAGGAAAGCCTGCAGCCCCCAGGTCTGTGGGGCTACGCAAGTGGTTCCGAAAGAGCGTTAGAACAAGGTATGGTTTTCCCTGCTGGCTCTTTGGGCGTGAGACTAGTCTCCAGACATATGGAAATTTTTGTGCCTGGCGCGGCGCCAAGTGGGAAAGGGTGGTTTTGAGGGTGAAGGCAGCAGGAAAGCCTGCAGCCCCCAGGTCTGTGGGGCTTCGCAAGCGTTTCCCAAAGAGCTTTAGAACAAGGCATAGTTTTCCCTGCTGGCTCTTTGGGCGTGGGACACATCTCCAGCCATATGGCCATTTTTGTGTCTGGCGCGGCGCCAAGTGGGAAAGGGTGGTTTTGAGGCTGAAGGCAGCAGGAAAGCCTGCAGCCCCCAGGTGTGTGGGGCTACGCAAGCGGTTCCCAAAGAGCTTTAGAACAAGGCATAGTTTTCCCTGCTGGCTCTTTGGGCGTGGGACCCATCTCCAGCCATGTGGCCATTTTTGTGCCTGGCGCGGCGCCAAGTGGGAAAGGGTGGTTTTGAGGCTGAAGGCAGCAGGAAAGCCTGCAGCCCCCAGGTCTGTGGGGCTACGCAAGCGGTTCCCAAAGAGCTTTAGAACAAGGCATAGTTTTCCCTGCTGGCTCTTTGGGCGTGGGACCCATCTCCAGCCATGTGGCCATTTTTGTGCCTGGCGCGGCGCCAAGTGGGAAAGGGTGGTTTTGAGGCTGAAGGCAGCAGGAAAGCCTGCAGCCCCCAGGTCTGTGGGGCTACGCAAGTGGTTCGGAAAGAGCATTAGAACAAGGCATAGTTTTCCCTGCTGGCTCTTTGGGCGTGAGACTAGTCTCCAGACATATGGAAATTTTTGTGCCTGGCGTGGCGCCAATTAGGAAAGGGTGGTTTTGAGGCTGAAGGCAGCAGGAAAGCCTGCAGCCCCCAGGTCTGTGGGGCTTCGCAAGCGGTTCCCAAAGAGCTTTAGAACAAGGCATAGTTTTCCCTGCTGGCTCTTTGGGCGTGGGACACATCTCCAGCCATATGGCCATTTTTGTGTCTGGCGCGGCGCCAAGTGGGAAAGGGTGGTTTTGAGGCTGAAGGCAGCAGGAAAGCCTGCAGCCCCCAGGTGTGTGGGGCTACGCAAGCGGTTCCCAAAGAGCTTTAGAACAAGGCATAGTTTTCCCTGCTGGCTCTTTGGGCGTGGGACCCATCTCCAGCCATGTGGCCATTTTTGTGCCTGGCGCGGCGCCAAGTGGGAAAGGGTGGTTTTGAGGCTGAAGGCAGCAGGAAAGCCTGCAGCCCCCAGGTGTGTGGGGCTATGCAAGTGGTTCCCAAAGAGCTTTAGAACAAGGCATAGTTTTCCCTGCTGGCTCTTTGGGCGTGGGACCCATCTCCAGCCATATGGCCATTTTTGTGCCTGGCGCGGCGCCAAGTGGGAAAGCGTGGTTTTGAGGCTGAAGGCAGCAGGAAAGCCTGCAGCCCCCAGGTGTGTGGGCTACGCAAGCGGTTCCCAAAGAGCTTTAGAACAAGGCATAGTTTTCCCTGCTGGCTCTTTGGGCGTGGGACCCATCTCCAGCCATATGGCCATTTTTGTGCCTGGCGCGGCGCCAAGTGGGGAAAGGGTGGTTTTGAGGCTGAAGGCAGCAGGAAAGCCTGCAGCCCCCAGGTCTGTGGGGCTACGCATGCGTGTCCCAAAGAGCTTTCGAACAAGGCATGGTTTTCCCTGCTGGCTCTTTGGGCGTGGGACCCATCTCCAGCCATATGGCCATTTTTGTGCCTGGCGCGGCGCCAAGTGGGAAAGGGTGGTTTTGAGGCTGAAGGCAGCAGGAAAGCCTGCAGCCCCCAGGTCTGTGGGGCTACGCAAGTGGTTCGGAAAGAGCGTTAGAACAAGGCATAGTTTTCCCTGCTGCCTCTTTGGGCGTGAGACTAGTCTCCAGACATATGGAAATTTTTGTGCCTGGCGCGGCGCCAAGTGGGAAAGGGTGGTTTTGAGGGTGAAGGCAGCAGGAAAGCCTGCAGCCCCCAGGTCTGTGGGGCTTCGCAAGCGTTTCCCAAAGAGCTTTAGAACAAGGCATAGTTTTCCCTGCTGGCTCTTTGGGCGTGGGACACATCTCCAGCCATATGGCCATTTTTGTGTCTGGCGTGGCGCCAAGTGGGAAAGGGTGGTTTTGAGGCTGAAGGCAGCAGGAAAGCCTGCAGCCCCCAGATCTGTGAGGCTACACAAGCAGTTCCCAAAGAGCTTTAGAACAAGGCATGGTTTTCCCTGCTGGCTCTTTGGGCGTGGGACCCATCTCCAGCCATGTGGCCATTTTTGTGCCTGGCGCGGCGCCAAGTGGGAAAGGGTGGTTTTGAGGCTGAAGGCAGCAGGAAAGCCTGCAGCCCCCAGGTCTGTGGGGCTACGCAAGTGGTTCGGAAAGAGCATTAGAACAAGGCATAGTTTTCCCTGCTGGCTCTTTGGGCGTGAGACTAGTCTCCAGACATATGGAAATTTTTGTGCCTGGCGTGGCGCCAATTAGGAAAGGGTGGTTTTGAGGCTGAAGGCAGCAGGAAAGCCTGCAGCCCCAGGTCTGTGGGGCTTCGCAAGCGGTTCCCAAAGAGCTTTAGAACAAGGCATAGTTTTCCCTGCTGGCTCTTTGGGCGTGGGACACATCTCCAGCCATATGGCCATTTTTGTGTCTGGCGCGGCGCCAAGTGGGAAAGGGTGGTTTTGAGGCTGAAGGCAGCAGGAAAGCCTGCAGCCCCCAGGTGTGTGGGGCTACGCAAGCGGTTCCCAAAGAGCTTTAGAACAAGGCATAGTTTTCCCTGCTGGCTCTTTGGGCGTGGGACCCATCTCCAGCCATGTGGCCATTTTTGTGCCTGGCGCGGCGCCAAGTGGGAAAGGGTGGTTTTGAGGCTGAAGGCAGCAGGAAAGCCTGCAGCCCCCAGGTGTGTGGGGCTATGCAAGCGGTTCCCAAAGAGCTTTAGAACAAGGCATAGTTTTCCCTGCTGGCTCTTTGGGCGTGGGACCCATCTCCAGCCATATGGCCATTTTTGTGCCTGGCGCGGCGCCAAGTGGGAAAGCGTGGTTTTGAGGCTGAAGGCAGCAGGAAAGCCTGCAGCCCCCAGGTGTGTGGGGCTACGCAAGCGGTTCCCAAAGAGCTTTAGAACAAGGCATAGTTTTCCCTGCTGGCTCTTTGGGCGTGAGACTAGTCTCCAGCCATATGGAAATTTTTGTGCCTGGTGTGGCGCCAAGTGGGAAAGGGTGGTTTTGAGGCTGAAGGCAGCAGGAAAGCCTGCAGCCCCCAGGTCTGTGGGGGCTACGCAAGCGGTTCCCAAAGAGCTTTAGAACAAGGCATAATTTTCCCTGCTAGCTCTTTGGGTGGGGGACCCATCTCCAGCCATACGGCCATTTTTCTGCCTGGCGCGGCGCCAAGTGGGAAAGGGTGGTTTTGAGGCTGAAGGCAGCAGGAAAGCCTGCAGCCCCCAGATCTGTGAGGCTACACAAGCAGTTCCCAAAGAGCTTTAGAACAAGGCATAGTTTTCCCTGCTGGCTCTTTGGGCGTGGGACCCATCTCCAGCCATATGGCCATTTTTGTGCCTGGCGCGGCGCCAAGTGGGAAAGGGTGGTTTTGAGGCTGAAGGCAGCAGGAAAGCCTGCAGCCCCCAGGTCTGTGGGGCTACGCATGCGTGTCCCAAAGAGCTTTCGAACAAGGCATGGTTTCCCTGCTGGCTCTTTGGGCGTGGGACCCATCTCCAGCCATATGGCCATTTTTGTGCCTGGCGCGGTGCCAAGTGGGAAAGGGTGGTTTTGAGGCTGAAGGCAGCAGGAAAGCCTGCAGCCCCCAGGTCTGTGGGGCTACGCAAGTGGTTCGGAAAGAGCGTTAGAACAAGGCATAGTTTTCCCTGCTGGCTCTTTGGGCGTGAGACTAGTCTCCAGACATATGGAAATTTTTGTGCCTGGCGCGGCGCCAAGTGGGAAAGGGTGGTTTTGAGGGTGAAGGCAGCAGGAAAGCCTGCAGCCCCCAGGTCTGTGGGGCTTCGCAAGCGTTTCCCAAAGAGCTTTAGAACAAGGCATAGTTTTCCCTGCTGGCTCTTTGGGCGTGGGACACATCTCCAGCCATATGGCCATTTTTGTGTCTGGCGTGGCGCCAAGTGGGAAAGGGTGGTTTTGAGGCTGAAGGCAGCAGGAAAGCCTGCAGCCCCCAGGTCTGTGGGGCTTCGCAAGCGTTTTCCCAAAGAGCTTTAGAACAAGGCATAGTTTTCCCTGCTGGCTCTTTGGGCGTGGGGACACATCTCCAGCCATATGGCCATTTTTGTGTCTGGCGCGGCGCCAAGTGGGAAAGGGTGGTTTTGAGGCTGAAGGCAGCAGGAAAGCCTGCAGCCCCCAGGTGTGTGGGGCTACGCAAGCGGTTCCCAAAGAGCTTTAGAACAAGGCATAGTTTTCCCTGCTGGCTCTTTGGGCGTGGGACCCATCTCCAGCCATGTGGCCATTTTTGTGCCTGGCGCGGTGCCAAGTGGGAAAGGGTGGTTTTGAGGCTGAAGGCAGCAGGAAAGCCTGCAGCCCCCAGGTGTGTGGGGCTACACAAGCAGTTCCCAAAGAGCTATAGAACAAGGCATAGTTTTCCCTGCTGGCTCTTTGGGCGTGGGACCCATCTCCAGCCATATGGCCATTTTTGTGCCTGGCGCGGCGCCAAGTGGGAAAGGGTGGTTTTGAGGCTGAAGGCAGCAGGAAAGCCTGCAGCCCCCAGGTCTGTGGGGCTACGCAAGCGGTTCCCAAAGAGCTTTAGAACAAGGCATAGTTTTCCCTGCTGGCTCTTTGGGCGTGGGACCCATCTCCAGCCATGTGGCCATTTTTGTGCCTGGCGCGGCGCCAAGTGGGAAAGGGTGGTTTTGAGGCTGAAGGCAGCAGGAAAGCCTGCAGCCCCCAGGTCTGTGGGGCTACGCAAGTGGTTCGGAAAGAGCGTTAGAACAAGGCATACTTTTCCCTGCTGGCTCTTTGGGCGTGAGACTAGTCTCCAGACATATGGAAATTTTTGTGCCTGGCGCGGCACCAATTAGGAAAGGGTGGTTTTTGAGGGTGAAGGCAGCAGGAAAGCCTGCAGCCCCCAGGTCTGTGGGGCTTCGCAAGCGGTTCCCAAAGAGCTTTAGAACAAGGCATAGTTTTCCCTGCTGGCTCTTTGGGCGTGGGACACATCTCCAGCCATATGGCCATTTTTGTGTCTGGCGCGGCGCCAAGTGGGAAAGGGTGGTTTTGAGGCTGAAGGCAGCAGGAAAGCCTGCAGCCCCAGGTGTGTGGGGCTATGCAAGCGGTTCCCAAAGAGCTTTAGAACAAGGCATAGTTTTCCCTGCTGGCTCTTTGGGCGTGGGACCCATCTCCAGCCATGTGGCCATTTTTGTGCCTGGCGCGGCGCCAAGTGGGAAAGGGTGGTTTTGAGGCTGAAGGCAGCAGGAAAGCCTGCAGCCCCCAGGTGTGTGGGGCTATGCAAGCGGTTCCCAAAGAGCTTTAGAACAAGGCATAGTTTTCCCTGCTGGCTCTTTGGGCGTGGGACCCATCTCCAGCCATATGGCCATTTTTGTGCCTGGCGCGGCGCCAAGTGGGAAAGGGTGGTTTTGAGGCTGAAGGCAGCAGGAAAGCCTGCAGCCCCCAGGTGTGTGGGGCTACGCAAGCGGTTCCCAAAGAGCTTTAGAACAAGGCATAGTTTTCCCTGCTGGCTCTTTGGGCGTGAGACTAGTCTCCAGCCATATGGAAATTTTTGTGCCTGGTGTGGCGCCAAGTGGGAAAGGGTGGTTTTGAGGCTGAAGGCAGCAGGAAAGCCTGCAGCCCCCAGGTCTGTGGGGCTACGCAAGCGGTTCCCAAAGAGCTTTAGAACAAGGCATAATTTTCCCTTCTAGCTCTTTGGGTGGGGGACCCATCTCCAGCCATATGGCCATTTTTGTGCCTGCGCGGCGCCAAGTGGGAAAGGGTGGTTTTGAGGCTGAAGGCAGCAGGAAAGCCTGCAGCCCCCAGATCTGTGAGGCTACACAAGCAGTTCCCAAAGAGCTTTAGAACAAGGCATAGTTTTCCCTGCTGGCTCTTTGGGCGTGGGACCCATCTCCAGCCATATGGCCATTTTTGTGCCTGGCGCGGCGCCAAGTGGGAAAGGGTGGTTTTGAGGCTGAAGGCAGCAGGAAAGCCTGCAGCCCCCAGGTCTGTGGGGCTACGCAAGTGGTTCGGAAAGAGCATTAGAACAAGGCATAGTTTTCCCTGCTGGCTCTTTGGGCGTGGGACCCATCTCCAGCCATATGGCCATTTTTGTGCCTGGCGCGTCGCCAAGTGGGAAAGGGTGGTTTTGAGGCTGAAGGCAGCAGGAAAGCCTGCAGCCCCCAGGTCTGTGGGGCTACGCAAGTGGTTCCGAAAGAGCGTTAGAACAAGGCATGGTTTTCCCTGCTGGCTCTTTGGGCGTGAGACTAGTCTCCAGACATATGGAAATTTTTGTGCCTGGCGCGGCGCCAAGTGGGAAAGGGTGGTTTTGAGGGTGAAGGCAGCAGGAAAGCCTGCAGCCCCCAGGTCTGTGGGGCTTCGCAAGCGTTTCCCAAAGAGCTTTAGAACAAGGCATAGTTTTCCCTGCTGGCTCTTTGGGCGTGGGACACATCTCCAGCCATATGGCCATTTTTGTGTCTGGCGCGGCGCCAAGTGGGAAAGGGTGGTTTTGAGGCTGAAGGCAGCAGGAAAGCCTGCAGCCCCCAGGTGTGTGGGGCTACGCAAGCGGTTCCCAAAGAGCTTTAGAACAAGGCATAGTTTTCCCTGCTGGCTCTTTGGGCGTGGGACCCATCTCCAGCCATGTGGCCATTTTTGTGCCTGGCGCGGCGCCAAGTGGGAAAGGGTGGTTTTGAGGCTGAAGGCAGCAGGAAAGCCTGCAGCCCCCAGGTCTGTGGGGCTACGCAAGCGGTTCCCAAAGAGCTTTAGAACAAGGCATAGTTTTCCCTGCTGGCTCTTTGGGCGTGGGACCCATCTCCAGCCATGTGGCCATTTTTGTGCCTGGCGCGGCGCCAAGTGGGAAAGGGTGGTTTTGAGGCTGAAGGCAGCAGGAAAGCCTGCAGCCCCCAGGTCTGTGGGGCTACGCAAGTGGTTCGGAAAGAGCATTAGAACAAGGCATAGTTTTCCCTGCTGGCTCTTTGGGCGTGAGACTAGTCTCCAGACATATGGAAATTTTTGTGCCTGGCGTGGCGCCAATTAGGAAAGGGTGGTTTTGAGGCTGAAGGCAGCAGGAAAGCCTGCAGCCCCCAGGTCTGTGGGGCTTCGCAAGCGGTTCCCAAAGAGCTTTAGAACAAGGCATAGTTTTCCCTGCTGGCTCTTTGGGCGTGGGACACATCTCCAGCCATATGGCCATTTTTGTGTCTGGCGCGGCGCCAAGTGGGAAAGGGTGGTTTTGAGGCTGAAGGCAGCAGGAAAGCCTGCAGCCCCCAGGT
This sequence comes from Rissa tridactyla, assembly GCF_028500815.1. NCBI lineage: Eukaryota > Metazoa > Chordata > Aves > Charadriiformes > Laridae > Rissa > Rissa tridactyla. Next base: position 43,930,348 of record NC_071472.1, read on the forward strand.
GTGTGGGGCTACGCAAGCGGTTCCCAAAGAGCTTTAGAACAAGGCATAGTTTTCCCTGCTGGCTCTTTGGGCGTGGGACCCATCTCCAGCCATGTGGCCATTTTTGTGCCTGGCGCGGCGCCAAGTGGGAAAGGGTGGTTTTGAGGCTGAAGGCAGCAGGAAAGCCTGCAGCCCCCAGGTGTGTGGGGCTATGCAAGTGGTTCCCAAAGAGCTTTAGAACAAGGCATAGTTTTCCCTGCTGGCTCTTTGGGCGTGGGACCCATCTCCAGCCATATGGCCATTTTTGTGCCTGGCGCGGCGCCAAGTGGGAAAGCGTGGTTTTGAGGCTGAAGGCAGCAGGAAAGCCTGCAGCCCCCAGGTGTGTGGGGCTACGCAAGCGGTTCCCAAAGAGCTTTAGAACAAGGCATAGTTTTCCCTGCTGGCTCTTTGGGCGTGGGACCCATCTCCAGCCATATGGCCATTTTTGTGCCTGGCGCGGCGCCAAGTGGGAAAGGGTGGTTTTGAGGCTGAAGGCAGCAGGAAAGCCTGCAGCCCCCAGGTCTGTGGGGCTACGCATGCGTGTCCCAAAGAGCTTTCGAACAAGGCATGGTTTTCCCTGCTGGCTCTTTGGGCGTGGGACCCATCTCCAGCCATATGGCCATTTTTGTGCCTGGCGCGGCGCCAAGTGGGAAAGGGTGGTTTTGAGGCTGAAGGCAGCAGGAAAGCCTGCAGCCCCCAGGTCTGTGGGGCTACGCAAGTGGTTCGGAAAGAGCGTTAGAACAAGGCATAGTTTTCCCTGCTGCCTCTTTGGGCGTGAGACTAGTCTCCAGACATATGGAAATTTTTGTGCCTGGCGCGGCGCCAAGTGGGAAAGGGTGGTTTTGAGGGTGAAGGCAGCAGGAAAGCCTGCAGCCCCCAGGTCTGTGGGGCTTCGCAAGCGTTTCCCAAAGAGCTTTAGAACAAGGCATAGTTTTCCCTGCTGGCTCTTTGGGCGTGGGACACATCTCCAGCCATATGGCCATTTTTGTGTCTGGCGTGGCGCCAAGTGGGAAAGGGTGGTTTTGAGGCTGAAGGCAGCAGGAAAGCCTGCAGCCCCCAGATCTGTGAGGCTACACAAGCAGTTCCCAAAGAGCTTTAGAACAAGGCATGGTTTTCCCTGCTGGCTCTTTGGGCGTGGGACCCATCTCCAGCCATGTGGCCATTTTTGTGCCTGGCGCGGCGCCAAGTGGGAAAGGGTGGTTTTGAGGCTGAAGGCAGCAGGAAAGCCTGCAGCCCCCAGGTCTGTGGGGCTACGCAAGTGGTTCGGAAAGAGCATTAGAACAAGGCATAGTTTTCCCTGCTGGCTCTTTGGGCGTGAGACTAGTCTCCAGACATATGGAAATTTTTGTGCCTGGCGTGGCGCCAATTAGGAAAGGGTGGTTTTGAGGCTGAAGGCAGCAGGAAAGCCTGCAGCCCCCAGGTCTGTGGGGCTTCGCAAGCGGTTCCCAAAGAGCTTTAGAACAAGGCATAGTTTTCCCTGCTGGCTCTTTGGGCGTGGGACACATCTCCAGCCATATGGCCATTTTTGTGTCTGGCGCGGCGCCAAGTGGGAAAGGGTGGTTTTGAGGCTGAAGGCAGCAGGAAAGCCTGCAGCCCCCAGGTGTGTGGGGCTACGCAAGCGGTTCCCAAAGAGCTTTAGAACAAGGCATAGTTTTCCCTGCTGGCTCTTTGGGCGTGGGACCCATCTCCAGCCATGTGGCCATTTTTGTGCCTGGCGCGGCGCCAAGTGGGAAAGGGTGGTTTTGAGGCTGAAGGCAGCAGGAAAGCCTGCAGCCCCCAGGTGTGTGGGGCTATGCAAGCGGTTCCCAAAGAGCTTTAGAACAAGGCATAGTTTTCCCTGCTGGCTCTTTGGGCGTGGGACCCATCTCCAGCCATATGGCCATTTTTGTGCCTGGCGCGGCGCCAAGTGGGAAAGCGTGGTTTTGAGGCTGAAGGCAGCAGGAAAGCCTGCAGCCCCCAGGTGTGTGGGGCTACGCAAGCGGTTCCCAAAGAGCTTTAGAACAAGGCATAGTTTTCCCTGCTGGCTCTTTGGGCGTGAGACTAGTCTCCAGCCATATGGAAATTTTTGTGCCTGGTGTGGCGCCAAGTGGGAAAGGGTGGTTTTGAGGCTGAAGGCAGCAGGAAAGCCTGCAGCCCCCAGGTCTGTGGGGCTACGCAAGCGGTTCCCAAAGAGCTTTAGAACAAGGCATAATTTTCCCTGCTAGCTCTTTGGGTGGGGGACCCATCTCCAGCCATACGGCCATTTTTCTGCCTGGCGCGGCGCCAAGTGGGAAAGGGTGGTTTTGAGGCTGAAGGCAGCAGGAAAGCCTGCAGCCCCCAGATCTGTGAGGCTACACAAGCAGTTCCCAAAGAGCTTTAGAACAAGGCATAGTTTTCCCTGCTGGCTCTTTGGGCGTGGGACCCATCTCCAGCCATATGGCCATTTTTGTGCCTGGCGCGGCGCCAAGTGGGAAAGGGTGGTTTTGAGGCTGAAGGCAGCAGGAAAGCCTGCAGCCCCCAGGTCTGTGGGGCTACGCATGCGTGTCCCAAAGAGCTTTCGAACAAGGCATGGTTTTCCCTGCTGGCTCTTTGGGCGTGGGACCCATCTCCAGCCATATGGCCATTTTTGTGCCTGGCGCGGTGCCAAGTGGGAAAGGGTGGTTTTGAGGCTGAAGGCAGCAGGAAAGCCTGCAGCCCCCAGGTCTGTGGGGCTACGCAAGTGGTTCGGAAAGAGCGTTAGAACAAGGCATAGTTTTCCCTGCTGGCTCTTTGGGCGTGAGACTAGTCTCCAGACATATGGAAATTTTTGTGCCTGGCGCGGCGCCAAGTGGGAAAGGGTGGTTTTGAGGGTGAAGGCAGCAGGAAAGCCTGCAGCCCCCAGGTCTGTGGGGCTTCGCAAGCGTTTCCCAAAGAGCTTTAGAACAAGGCATAGTTTTCCCTGCTGGCTCTTTGGGCGTGGGACACATCTCCAGCCATATGGCCATTTTTGTGTCTGGCGCGGCGCCAAGTGGGAAAGGGTGGTTTTGAGGCTGAAGGCAGCACGAAAGCCTGCAGCCCCCAGGTGTGTGGGGCTACGCAAGCGGTTCCCAAAGAGCTTTAGAACAAGGCATAGTTTTCCCTGCTGGCTCTTTGGGCGTGGGACCCATCTCCAGCCATATGGCCACTTTTGTGCCTGGCGCGGCGCCAAGTGGGAAAGGGTGGTTTTGAGGCTGAAGACAGCAGGAAAGCCTGCAGCCCCCAGGTCTGTGGGGCTACGCATGCGTGTCCCAAAGAGCTTTAGAACAAGGCATAGTTTTCCCTGCTGGCTCTTTGGGCGTGGGACCCATCTCCAGCCATATGGCCATTTTTGTGCCTGGCGCGGCGCCAAGTGGGAAAGGGTGGTTTTGAGGCTGAAGGCAGCAGGAAAGCCTGCAGCCCCCAGGTCTGTGGGGCTACGCAAGCGGTTCCCAAAGAGCTTTAGAACAAGGCATGGTTTTCCCTGCTGGCTCTTTGGGCGTGGGACCCATCTCCAGCCATGTGGCCATTTTTGTGCCTGGCGCGGCGCCAAGTGGGAAAGGGTGGTTTTGAGGCTGAAGGCAGCAGGAAAGCCTGCAGCCCCCAGGTCTGTGGGGCTACGCAAGTGGTTCGGAAAGAGCATTAGAACAAGGCATAGTTTTCCCTGCTGGCTCTTTGGGCGTGAGACTAGTCTCCAGACATATGGAAATTTTTGTGCCTGGCGTGGCGCCAATTAGGAAAGGGTGGTTTTGAGGCTGAAGGCAGCAGGAAAGCCTGCAGCCCCCAGGTCTGTGGGGCTTCGCAAGCGGTCCCAAAGAGCTTTAGAACAAGGCATAGTTTTCCCTGCTGGCTCTTTGGGCGTGGGACACATCTCCAGCCATATGGCCATTTTTGTGTCTGGCGCGGCGCCAAGTGGGAAAGGGTGGTTTTGAGGCTGAAGGCAGCAGGAAAGCCTGCAGCCCCCAGGTGTGTGGGGCTACGCAAGCGGTTCCCAAAGAGCTTTAGAACAAGGCATAGTTTTCCCTGCTGGCTCTTTGGGCGTGGGACCCATCTCCAGCCATGTGGCCATTTTTGTGCCTGGCGCGGCGCCAAGTGGGAAAGGGTGGTTTTGAGGCTGAAGGCAGCAGGAAAGCCTGCAGCCCCCAGGTGTGTGGGGCTATGCAAGCGGTTCCCAAAGAGCTTTAGAACAAGGCATAGTTTTCCCTGCTGGCTCTTTGGGCGTGGGACCCATCTCCAGCCATATGGCCATTTTTGTGCCTGGCGCGGCGCCAAGTGGGAAAGCGTGGTTTTGAGGCTGAAGGCAGCAGGAAAGCCTGCAGCCCCCAGGTGTGTGGGGCTACGCAAGCGGTTCCCAAAGAGCTTTAGAACAAGGCATAGTTTTCCCTGCTGGCTCTTTGGGCGTGAGACTAGTCTCCAGCCATATGGAAATTTTTGTGCCTGGTGTGGCGCCAAGTGGGAAAGGGTGGTTTTGAGGCTGAAGGCAGCAGGAAAGCCTGCAGCCCCCAGGTCTGTGGGGCTACGCAAGCGGTTCCCAAAGAGCTTTAGAACAAGGCATAATTTTCCCTGCTAGCTCTTTGGGTGGGGGACCCATCTCCAGCCATACGGCCATTTTTGTGCCTGGCGCGGCGCCAAGTGGGAAAGCGTGGTTTTGAGGCTGAAGGCAGCAGGAAAGCCTGCAGCCCCCAGGTGTGTGGGGCTACGCAAGCGTGTCCCAAAGAGCTTTAGAACAAGGCATAGTTTTCCCTGCTGGCTCTTTGGGCGTGGGACCCATCTCCAGCCATTTGGCCATTTTTGTGCCTGGCGCGGCGCCAAGTGGGAAAGGGTGGTTTTGAGGCTGAAGGCAGCAGGAAAGCCTGCAGCCCCCAGGTCTGTGGGGCTACGCAAGCGGTTCCCAAAGAGCTTTAGAACAAGGCATAGTTTTCCCTGCTGGCTCTTTGGGCGTGGGACCCATCTCCAGCCATATGGCCATTTTTGTGCCTGGCGCGGCGCCAAGTGGGAAAGGGTGGTTTTGAGGCTGAAGGCAGCAGGAAAGCCTGCAGCCCCCAGGTCTGTGGGGCTACGCAAGCGGTTCCCAAAGAGCTTTAGAACAAGGCATAGTTTTCCCTGCTGGCTCTTTGGGCGTGGGACCCATCTCCAGACAGATGGCTATTTTTGTGCCTGGCGCGGCGCCAAGTGGGAAAGGGTGGTTTTGAGGCTGAAGGCAGCAGGAAAGCCTGCAGCCCCCAGGTCTGTGGGGCTACGCAAGTGGTTCGGAAAGAGCGTTAGAACAAGGCATAGTTTTCCCTGCTGGCTCTTTGGGCGTGAGACTAGTCTCCAGACATATGGAAATTTTTGTGCCTGGCGCGGCGCCAATTAGGAAAGGGTGGTTTTGAGGCTGAAGGCAGCAGGAAAGCCTGCAGCCCCCAGGTCTGTGGGGCTTCGCAAGCGGTTCCCAAAGAGCTTTAGAACAAGGCATAGTTTTCCCTGCTGGCTCTTTGGGCGTGGGACACATCTCCAGCCATATGGCCATTTTTGTGTCTGGCGCGGCGCCAAGTGGGAAAGGGTGGTTTTGAGGCTGAAGGCAGCAGGAAAGCCTGCAGCCCCCAGGTGTGTGGGGCTACGCAAGCGGTTCCCAGAGAGCTTTAGAACAAGGCATAGTTTTCCCTGCTGGCTCTTTGGGCGTGGGACCCATCTCCAGGCATGTGGCCATTTTTGTGCCTGGCGCGGCGCCAAGTGGGAAAGGGTGGTTTTGAGGCTGAAGGCAGCAGGAAAGCCTGCAGCCCCCAGATCTGTGAGGCTACACAAGCAGTTCCCAAAGAGCTTTAGAACAAGGCATGGTTTTCCCTGCTGGCTCTTTGGGCGTGGGACCCATCTCCAGCCATGTGGCCATTTTTGTGCCTGGCGCGGCGCCAAGTGGGAAAGGGTGGTTTTGAGGCTGAAGGCAGCAGGAAAGCCTGCAGCCCCCAGGTCTGTGGGGCTTCGCAAGCGGTTCCCAAAGAGCTTTAGAACAAGGCATAGTTTTCCCTGCTGGCTCTTTGGGCGTGGGACACATCTCCAGCCATATGGCCATTTTTGTGTCTGGCGCGGCGCCAAGTGGGAAAGGGTGGTTTTGAGGCTGAAGGCAGCAGGAAAGCCTGCAGCCCCCAGGTGTGTGGGGCTACGCAAGCGGTTCCCAAAGAGCTTTAGAACAAGGCATAGTTTTCCCTGCTGGCTCTTTGGGCGTGGGACCCATCTCCAGCCATGTGGCCATTTTTGTGCCTGGCGCGGCGCCAAGTGGGAAAGGGTGGTTTTGAGGCTGAAGGCAGCAGGAAAGCCTGCAGCCCCCAGGTGTGTGGGGCTATGCAAGCGGTTCCCAAAGAGCTTTAGAACAAGGCATAGTTTTCCCTGCTGGCTCTTTGGGCGTGGGACCCATCTCCAGCCATATGGCCATTTTTGTGCCTGGCGCGGCGCCAAGTGGGAAAGCGTGGTTTTGAGGCTGAAGGCAGCAGGAAAGCCTGCAGCCCCCAGGTGTGTGGGGCTACGCAAGCGGTTCCCAAAGAGCTTTAGAACAAGGCATAGTTTTCCCTGCTGGCTCTTTGGGCGTGAGACTAGTCTCCAGCCATATGGAAATTTTTGTGCCTGGTGTGGCGCCAAGTGGGAAAGGGTGGTTTTGAGGCTGAAGGCAGCAGGAAAGCCTGCAGCCCCCAGGTCTGTGGGGCTACGCAAGCGGTTCCCAAAGAGCTTTAGAACAAGGCATAATTTTCCCTGCTAGCTCTTTGGGTGGGGGACCCATCTCCAGCCATACGGCCATTTTTCTGCCTGGCGCGGCGCCAAGTGGGAAAGGGTGGTTTTGAGGCTGAAGGCAGCAGGAAAGCCTGCAGCCCCCAGATCTGTGAGGCTACACAAGCAGTTCCCAAAGAGCTTTAGAACAAGGCATAGTTTTCCCTGCTGGCTCTTTGGGCGTGGGACCCATCTCCAGCCATATGGCCATTTTTGTGCCTGGCGCGGCGCCAAGTGGGAAAGGGTGGTTTTGAGGCTGAAGGCAGCAGGAAAGCCTGCAGCCCCCAGGTCTGTGGGGCTACGCATGCGTGTCCCAAAGAGCTTTCGAACAAGGCATGGTTTTCCCTGCTGGCTCTTTGGGCGTGGGACCCATCTCCAGCCATATGGCCATTTTTGTGCCTGGCGCGGCGCCAAGTGGGAAAGGGTGGTTTTGAGGCTGAAGGCAGCAGGAAAGCCTGCAGCCCCCAGGTCTGTGGGGCTACGCAAGTGGTTCGGAAAGAGCGTTAGAACAAGGCATAGTTTTCCCTGCTGGCTCTTTGGGCGTGAGACTAGTCTCCAGACATATGGAAATTTTTGTGCCTGGCGCGGCGCCAAGTGGGAAAGGGTGGTTTTGAGGGTGAAGGCAGCAGGAAAGCCTGCAGCCCCCAGGTCTGTGGGGCTTCGCAAGCGTTTCCCAAAGAGCTTTAGAACAAGGCATAGTTTTCCCTGCTGGCTCTTTGGGCGTGAGACTAGTCTCCAGCCATATGGCCATTTTTGTGTCTGGCGTGGCGCCAAGTGGGAAAGGGTGGTTTTGAGGCTGAAGGCAGCAGGAAAGCCTGCAGCCCCCAGGTCTGTGGGGCTACGCATGCGTGTCCCAAAGAGCTTTCGAACAAGGCATGGTTTTCCCTGCTGGCTCTTTGGGCGTGGGACCCATCTCCAGCCATATGGCCACTTTTGTGCCTGGCGCGGCGCCAAGTGGGAAAGGGTGGTTTTGAGGCTGAAGGCAGCAGGAAAGCCTGCAGCCCCCAGGTCTGTGGGACTACGCATGCGTGTCCCAAAGAGCTTTAGAACAAGGCATAGTTTTCCCTGCTGGCTCTTTGGGCGTGGGACCCATCTCCAGCCATATGGCCATTTTTGTGCCTGGCGCGGCGCCAAGTGGGAAAGGGTGGTTTTGAGGCTGAAGGCAGCAGGAAAGCCTGCAGCCCCCAGGTCTGTGGGGCTACGCAAGCGGTTCCCAAAGAGCTTTAGAACAAGGCATAGTTTTCCCTGCTGGCTCTTTAGACGTGGGACCCATCTCCAGCCATATGGCCATTTTTGTGCCTGGCGCGGCGCCAAGTGGGAAAGGGTGGTTTTGAGGCTGAAGGCAGCAGGAAAGCCTGCAGCCCCCAGGTGTGTGGGGCTACGCAAGCGTGTCCCAAAGAGCTTTAGAACAAGGCATAGTTTTCCCTGCTGGCTCTTTGGGCGTGGGACCCATCTCCAGCCATTTGGCCATTTTTGTGCCTGGCGCGGCGCCAAGTGGGAAAGGGTGGTTTTGAGGCTGAAGGCAGCAGGAAAGCCTGCAGCCCCCAGGTCTGTGGGGCTACGCAAGCGGTTCCCAAAGAGCTTTAGAACAAGGCATAGTTTTCCCTGCTGGCTCTTTGGGCGTGGGACCCATCTCCAGCCATATGGCCATTTTTGTGCCTGGCGCGGCGCCAAGTGGGAAAGGGTGGTTTTGAGGCTGAAGGCAGCAGGAAAGCCTGCAGCCCCCAGGTCTGTGGGGCTACGCAAGTGGTTCCGAAAGAGCGTTAGAACAAGGCATAGTTTTCCCTGCTGGCTCTTTGGGCGTGGGACCCATCTCCAGCAATACGGCCATTTTTGTGCCTGGCGCGGCGCCAAGTGGGAAAGGGTGGTTTTGAGGCTGAAGGCAGCAGGAAAGCCTGCAGCCCCCAGGTCTGTGGGGCTACGCAAGCGTGTCCCAAAGAGCTTTAGAACAAGGCATAGTTTTCCCTGCTGGCTCTTTGGGCGTGAGACTAGTCTCCAGCCATATGGAAATTTTTGTGCCTGGTGTGGCGCCAAGTGGGAAAGGGTGGTTTTGAGGCTGAAGGCAGCAGGAAAGCCTGCAGCCCCCAGGTCTGTGGGGCTACGCAAGCGGTTCCCAAAGAGCTTTAGAACAAGGCATAATTTTCCCTGCTAGCTCTTTGGGTGGGGGACCCATCTCCAGCCATACGGCCATTTTTCTGCCTGGCGCGGCGCCAAGTGGGAAAGGGTGGTTTTGAGGCTGAAGGCAGCAGGAAAGCCTGCAGCCCCCAGATCTGTGAGGCTACACAAGCAGTTCCCAAAGAGCTTTAGAACAAGGCATAGTTTTCCCTGCTGGCTCTTTGGGCGTGGGACCCATCTCCAGCCATATGGCCATTTTTGTGCCTGGCGCGGCGCCAAGTGGGAAAGGGTGGTTTTGAGGCTGAAGGCAGCAGGAAAGCCTGCAGCCCCCAGGTCTGTGGGGCTACGCATGCGTGTCCCAAAGAGCTTTCGAACAAGGCATGGTTTTCCCTGCTGGCTCTTTGGGCGTGGGACCCATCTCCAGCCATATGGCCATTTTTGTGCCTGGCACGGTGCCAAGTGGGAAAGGGTGGTTTTGAGGCTGAAGGCAGCAGGAAAGCCTGCAGCCCCCAGGTCTGTGGGGCTACGCAAGTGGTTCGGAAAGAGCGTTAGAACAAGGCATAGTTTTCCCTGCTGGCTCTTTGGGCGTGAGACTAGTCTCCAGACATATGGAAATTTTTGTGCCTGGCGCGGCGCCAAGTGGGAAAGGGTGGTTTTGAGGCTGAAGGCAGCAGGAAAGCCTGCAGCCCCCAGGTGTGTGGGGCTTCGCAAGCGTTTCCCAAAGAGCTTTAGAACAAGGCATAGTTTTCCCTGCTGGCTCTTTGGGCGTGGGACACATCTCCAGCCATATGGCCATTTTTGTGTCTGGCGTGGCGCCAAGTGGGAAAGGGTGGTTTTGAGGCTGAAGGCAGCAGGAAAGCCTGCAGCCCCCAGGTGTGTGGGGCTACGCATGCGTGTCCCAAAGAGCTTTCGAACAAGGCATAGTTTTCCCTGCTGGCTCTTTGAGCGTGGGACCCATCTCCAGCCATATGGCCACTTTTGTGCCTGGCGCGGCGCCAAGTGGGAAAGGGTGGTTTTGAGGCTGAAGACAGCAGGAAAGCCTGCAGCCCCCAGGTCTGTGGGGCTACGCATGCGTGTCCCAAAGAGCGTTAGAACAAGGCATAGTTTTCCCTGCTGGCTCTTTGGGCGTGGGACCCATCTCCAGCCATATGGCCATTTTTGTGCCTGGCGCGGCGCCAAGTGGGAAAGGGTGGTTTTGAGGCTGAAGGCAGCAGGAAAGCCTGCAGCCCCCAGGTCTGTGGGGCTACGCAAGCGGTTCCCAAAGAGCTTTAGAACAAGGCATAGTTTTCCCTGCTGGCTCTTTATACGTGGGACCCATCTCCAGCCATATGGCCATTTTTGTGCCTGGCGCGGCGCCAAGTGGGAAAGGGTGGTTTTGAGGCTGAAGGCAGCAGGAAAGCCTGCAGCCCCCAGGTCTGTGGGGCTACGCAAGTGGTTCGGAAAGAGCGTTAGAACAAGGCATAGTTTTCCCTGCTGGCTCTTTGGGCGTGAGACTAGTCTCCAGACATATGGAAATTTTTGTGCCTGGCGCGGCGCCAATTAGGAAAGGGTGGTTTTGAGGCTGAAGGCAGCAGGAAAGCCTGCAGCCCCCAGGTCTGTGGGGCTTCGCAAGCGGTTCCCAAAGAGCTTTAGAACAAGGCATAGTTTTCCCTGCTGGCTCTTTGGGCGTGGGACACATCTCCAGCCATATGGCCATTTTTGTGTCTGGCGCGGCGCCAAGTGGGAAAGGGTGGTTTTGAGGCTGAAGGCAGCAGGAAAGCCTGCAGCCCCCAGGTGTGTGGGGCTACGCAAGCGGTTCCCAGAGAGCTTTAGAACAAGGCATAGTTTTCCCTGCTGGCTCTTTGGGCGTGGGACCCATCTCCAGGCATGTGGCCATTTTTGTGCCTGGCGCGGCGCCAAGTGGGAAAGGGTGGTTTTGAGGCTGAAGGCAGCAGGAAAGCCTGCAGCCCCCAGATCTGTGAGGCTACACAAGCAGTTCCCAAAGAGCTTTAGAACAAGGCATGGTTTTCCCTGCTGGCTCTTTGGGCGTGGGACCCATCTCCAGCCATGTGGCCATTTTTGTGCCTGGCGCGGCGCCAAGTGGGAAAGGGTGGTTTTGAGGCTGAAGGCAGCAGGAAAGCCTGCAGCCCCCAGGTCTGTGGGGCTACGCAAGTGGTTCGGAAAGAGCATTAGAACAAGGCATAGTTTTCCCTGCTGGCTCTTTGGGCGTGAGACTAGTCTCCAGACATATGGAAATTTTTGTGCCTGGTGTGGCGCCAATTAGGAAAGGGTGGTTTTGAGGCTGAAGGCAGCAGGAAAGCCTGCAGCCCCCAGGTCTGTGGGGCTTCGCAAGCGGTTCCCAAAGAGCTTTAGAACAAGGCATAGTTTTCCCTGCTGGCTCTTTGGGCGTGGGACACATCTCCAGCCATATGGCCATTTTTGTGTCTGGCGCGGCGCCAAGTGGGAAAGGGTGGTTTTGAGGCTGAAGGCAGCAGGAAAGCCTGCAGCCCCCAGGTGTGTGGGGCTACGCAAGCGGTTCCCAAAGAGCTTTAGAACAAGGCATAGTTTTCCCTGCTGGCTCTTTGGGCGTGGGACCCATCTCCAGCCATGTGGCCATTTTTGTGCCTGGCGCGGCGCCAAGTGGGAAAGGGTGGTTTTGAGGCTGAAGGCAGCAGGAAAGCCTGCAGCCCCCAGGTGTGTGGGGCTATGCAAGCGGTTCCCAAAGAGCTTTAGAACAAGGCATAGTTTTCCCTGCTGGCTCTTTGGGCGTGGGACCCATCTCCAGCCATATGGCCATTTTTGTGCCTGGCGCGGCGCCAAGTGGGAAAGCGTGGTTTTGAGGCTGAAGGCAGCAGGAAAGCCTGCAGCCCCCAGGTGTGTGGGGCTACGCAAGCGGTTCCCAAAGAGCTTTAGAACAAGGCATAGTTTTCCCTGCTGGCTCTTTGGGCGTGAGACTAGTCTCCAGCCATATGGAAATTTTTGTGCCTGGTGTGGCGCCAAGTGGGAAAGGGTGGTTTTGAGGCTGAAGGCAGCAGGAAAGCCTGCAGCCCCCAGGTCTGTGGGGCTACGCAAGCGGTTCCCAAAGAGCTTTAGAACAAGGCATAATTTTCCCTGCTAGCTCTTTGGGTGGGGGACCCATCTCCAGCCATACGGCCATTTTTCTGCCTGGCGCGGCGCCAAGTGGGAAAGGGTGGTTTTGAGGCTGAAGGCAGCAGGAAAGCCTGCAGCCCCCAGATCTGTGAGGCTACACAAGCAGTTCCCAAAGAGCTTTAGAACAAGGCATAGTTTTCCCTGCTGGCTCTTTGGGCGTGGGACCCATCTCCAGCCATATGGCCATTTTTGTGCCTGGCGCGGCGCCAAGTGGGAAAGGGTGGTTTTGAGGCTGAAGGCAGCAGGAAAGCCTGCAGCCCCCAGGTCTGTGGGGCTACGCATGCGTGTCCCAAAGAGCTTTCGAACAAGGCATGGTTTTCCCTGCTGGCTCTTTGGGCGTGGGACCCATCTCCAGCCATATGGCCATTTTTGTGCCTGGCGCGGCGCCAAGTGGGAAAGGGTGGTTTTGAGGCTGAAGGCAGCAGGAAAGCCTGCAGCCCCCAGGTCTGTGGGGCTACGCAAGTGGTTCGGAAAGAGCGTTAGAACAAGGCATAGTTTTCCCTGCTGGCTCTTTGGGCGTGAGACTAGTCTCCAGACATATGGAAATTTTTGTGCCTGGCGCGGCGCCAAGTGGGAAAGGGTGGTTTTGAGGGTGAAGGCAGCAGGAAAGCCTGCAGCCCCCAGGTCTGTGGGGCTTCGCAAGCGTTTCCCAAAGAGCTTTAGAACAAGGCATAGTTTTCCCTGCTGGCTCTTTGGGCGTGAGACTAGTCTCCAGCCATATGGCCATTTTTGTGTCTGGCGTGGCGCCAAGTGGGAAAGGGTGGTTTTGAGGCTGAAGGCAGCAGGAAAGCCTGCAGCCCCCAGGTCTGTGGGGCTACGCATGCGTGTCCCAAAGAGCTTTCGAACAAGGCATGGTTTTCCCTGCTGGCTCTTTGGGCGTGGGACCCATCTCCAGCCATATGGCCACTTTTGTGCCTGGCGCGGCGCCAAGTGGGAAAGGGTGGTTTTGAGGCTGAAGGCAGCAGGAAAGCCTGCAGCCCCCAGGTCTGTGGGACTACGCATGCGTGTCCCAAAGAGCTTTTGAACAAGGCATAGTTTTCCCTGCTGGCTCTTTGGGCGTGGGACCCATCTCCAGCCATATGGCCATTTTTGTGCCTGGCGCGGCGCCAAGTGGGAAAGGGTGGTTTTGAGGCTGAAGGCAGCAGGAAAGCCTGCAGCCCCCAGGTCTGTGGGGCTACGCAAGCGGTTCCCAAAGAGCTTTAGAACAAGGCATAGTTTTCCCTGCTGGCTCTTTAGACGTGGGACCCATCTCCAGCCATATGGCCATTTTTGTGCCTGGCGCGGCGCCAAGTGGGAAAGGGTGGTTTTGAGGCTGAAGGCAGCAGGAAAGCCTGCAGCCCCCAGGTGTGTGGGGCTACGCAAGCGTGTCCCAAAGAGCTTTAGAACAAGGCATAGTTTTCCCTGCTGGCTCTTTGGGCGTGGGACCCATCTCCAGCCATTTGGCCATTTTTGTGCCTGGCGCGGCGCCAAGTGGGAAAGGGTGGTTTTGAGGCTGAAGGCAGCAGGAAAGCCTGCAGCCCCCAGGTCTGTGGGGCTACGCAAGCGGTTCCCAAAGAGCTTTAGAACAAGGCATAGTTTTCCCTGCTGGCTCTTTGGGCGTGGGACCCATCTCCAGCCATATGGCCATTTTTGTGCCTGGCGCGGCGCCAAGTGGGAAAGGGTGGTTTTGAGGCTGAAGGCAGCAGGAAAGCCTGCAGCCCCCAGGTCTGTGGGGCTACGCAAGTGGTTCCGAAAGAGCGTTAGAACAAGGCATAGTTTTCCCTGCTGGCTCTTTGGGCGTGGGACCCATCTCCAGCAATACGGCCATTTTTGTGCCTGGCGCGGCGCCAAGTGGGAAAGGGTGGTTTTGAGGCTGAAGGCAGCAGGAAAGCCTGCAGCCCCCAGGTCTGTGGGGCTACGCAAGCGGTTCCCAAAGAGCTTTAGAACAAGGCATAGTTTTCCCTGCTGGCTCTTTGGGCGTGAGACCCATCTCCAGACAGATGGCTATTTTTGTGCCTGGCGCGGCGCCAAGTGGGAAAGGGTGGTTTTGAGGCTGAAGGCAGCAGGAAAGCCTGCAGCCCCCAGGTCTGTGGGGCTACGCAAGTGGTTCGGAAAGAGCGTTAGAACAAGGCATAGTTTTCCATGCTGGCTCTTTGGGCGTGAGACTAGTCTCCAGACATATGGAAATTTTTGTGCCTGGCGCGGCGCCAATTAGGAAAGGGTGGTTTTGAGGCTGAAGGCAGCAGGAAAGCCTGCAGCCCCCAGGTCTGTGGGGCTTCGCAAGCGGTTCCCAAAGAGCTTTAGAACAAGGCATAGTTTTCCCTGCTGGCTCTTTGGGCGTGGGACACATCTCCAGCCATATGGCCATTTTTGTGTCTGGCGCGGCGCCAAGTGGGAAAGGGTGGTTTTGAGGCTGAAGGCAGCAGGAAAGCCTGCAGCCCCCAGGTGTGTGGGGCTACGCAAGCGGTTCCCAGAGAGCTTTAGAACAAGGCATAGTTTTCCCTGCTGGCTCTTTGGGCGTGGGACCCATCTCCAGGCATGTGGCCATTTTTGTGCCTGGCGCGGCGCCAAGTGGGAAAGGGTGGTTTTGAGGCTGAAGGCAGCAGGAAAGCCTGCAGCCCCCAGGTGTGTGGGGCTATGCAAGCGGTTCCCAAAGAGCTTTAGAACAAGGCATAGTTTTCCCTGCTGGCTCTTTGGGCGTGGGACCCATCTCCAGCCATATGGCCATTTTTGTGCCTGGCGCGGCGCCAAGTGGGAAAGGGTGGTTTTGAGGCTGAAGGCAGCAGGAAAGCCTGCAGCCCCCAGGTGTGTGGGGCTACGCAAGCGGTTCCCAAAGAGCTTTAGAACAAGGCATAGTTTTCCCTGCTGGCTCTTTGGGCGTGAGACTAGTCTCCAGCCATATGGAAATTTTTGTGCCTGGTGTGGCGCCAAGTGAGAAAGGGTGGTTTTGAGGCTGAAGGCAGGAGGAAAGCCTGCAGCCCCCAGGTCTGTGAGGCTACGCAAGCGGTTCCCAAAGAGCTTTAGAACAAGGCATACTTTTCCCTGCTAGCTCTTTGGGTGGGGGACCCATCTCCAGCCATACGGCCATTTTTGTGCCTGCGCGGCGCCAAGTGGGAAAGGGTGGTTTTGAGGCTGAAGGCAGCAGGAAAGCCTGCAGCCCCCAGGTCTGTGGGGCTACGCAAGCAGTTCCCAAAGAGCTTTAGAACAAGGCATAGTTTTCCCTGCTGGCTCTTTGGGCGTGGGACCCATCTCCAGCCATATGGCCATTTTTGTGCCTGGCGCGGCGCCAAGTGGGAAAGGGTGGTTTTGAGGCTGAAGGCAGCAGGAAAGCCTGCAGCCCCCAGGTCTGTGGGGCTACGCATGCGTGTCCCAAAGAGCTTTCGAACAAGGCATGGTTTTCCCTGCTGGCTCTTTGGGCGTGGGACCCATCTCCAGCCATATGGCCATTTTTGTGCCTGGCGCGGCGCCAAGTGGGAAAGGGTGGTTTTGAGGCTGAAGGCAGCAGGAAAGCCTGCAGCCCCCAGGTCTGTGGGGCTAAGCAAGTGGTTCCGAAAGAGCGTTAGAACAAGGCATAGTTTTCCCTGCTGGCTCTTTGGGCGTGGGACCCATCTCCAGCAATACGGCCATTTTTGTGCCTGGCGCGGCGCCAAGTGGGAAAGGGTGGTTTTGAGGCTGAAGGCAGCAGGAAAGCCTGCAGCCCCCAGGTCTGTGGGGCTACGCAAGCGGTTCCCAAAGAGCTTTAGAACAAGGCATAGTTTTCCCTGCTGGCTCTTTGGGCGTGAGACCCATCTCCAGACAGATGGCTATTTTTGTGCCTGGCGCGGCGCCAAGTGGGAAAGGGTGGTTTTGAGGCTGAAGGCAGCAGGAAAGCCTGCAGCCCCCAGGTCTGTGGGGCTACGCAAGTGGTTCGGAAAGAGCGTTAGAACAAGGCATAGTTTTCCCTGCTGGCTCTTTGGGCGTGAGACTAGTCTCCAGACATATGGAAATTTTTGTGCCTGGCGCGGCGCCAATTAGGAAAGGGTGGTTTTGAGGCTGAAGGCAGCAGGAAAGCCTGCAGCCCCCAGGTCTGTGGGGCTTCGCAAGCGGTTCCCAAAGAGCTTTAGAACAAGGCATAGTTTTCCCTGCTGGCTCTTTGGGCGTGGGACACATCTCCAGCCATATGGCCATTTTTGTGTCTGGCGCGGCGCCAAGTGGGAAAGGGTGGTTTTGAGGCTGAAGGCAGCAGGAAAGCCTGCAGCCCCCAGGTGTGTGGGGCTACGCAAGCGGTTCCCAGAGAGCTTTAGAACAAGGCATAGTTTTCCCTGCTGGCTCTTTGGGCGTGGGACCCATCTCCAGGCATGTGGCCATTTTTGTGCCTGGCGCGGCGCCAAGTGGGAAAGGGTGGTTTTGAGGCTGAAGGCAGCAGGAAAGCCTGCAGCCCCCAGGTGTGTGGGGCTATGCAAGCGGTTCCCAAAGAGCTTTAGAACAAGGCATAGTTTTCCCTGCTGGCTCTTTGGGCGTGGGACCCATCTCCAGCCATATGGCCATTTTTGTGCCTGGCGCGGCGCCAAGTGGGAAAGGGTGGTTTTGAGGCTGAAGGCAGCAGGAAAGCCTGCAGCCCCCAGGTGTGTGGGGCTACGCAAGCGGTTCCCAAAGAGCTTTAGAACAAGGCATAGTTTTCCCTGCTGGCTCTTTGGGCGTGAGACTAGTCTCCAGCCATATGGAAATTTTTGTGCCTGGTGTGGCGCCAAGTGAGAAAGGGTGGTTTTGAGGCTGAAGGCAGCAGGAAAGCCTGCAGCCCCCAGGTCTGTGGGGCTACGCAAGCGGTTCCCAAAGACCTTTAGAACAAGGCATACTTTTCCCTGCTAGCTCTTTGGGTGGGGGACCCATCTCCAGCCATACGGCCATTTTTGTGCCTGCGCGGCGCCAAGTGGGAAAGGGTGGTTTTGAGGCTGAAGGCAGCAGGAAAGCCTGCAGCCCCCAGGTCTGTGGGGCTACGCAAGCAGTTCCCAAAGAGCTTTAGAACAAGGCATAGTTTTCCCTGCTGGCTCTTTGGGCGTGGGACCCATCTCCAGCCATATGGCCATTTTTGTGCCTGGCGCGGCGCCAAGTGGGAAAGGGTGGTTTTGAGGCTGAAGGCAGCAGGAAAGCCTGCAGCCCCCAGGTCTGTGGGGCTACGCATGCGTATCCCAAAGAGCTTTCGAACAAGGCATGGTTTCCCCTGCTGGCTCTTTGGGCGTGGGACCCATCTCCAGCCATATGGCCATTTTTGTGCCTGGCACGGCGCCAAGTGGGAAAGGGTGGTTTTGAGGCTGAAGGCAGCAGGAAAGCCTGCAGCCCCCAGGTCTGTGGGGCTAAGCAAGTGGTTCGGAAAGAGCGTTAGAACAAGGCATAGTTTTCCCTGCTGGCTCTTTGGGCGTGAGACTAGTCTCCAGACATATGGAAATTTTTGTGCCTGGCGCGGCGCCAAGTGGGAAAGGGTGGTTTTGAGGCTGAAGGCAGCAGGAAAGCCTGCAGCCCCCAGGTCTGTGGGGCTTCGCAAGCGTTTCCCAAAGAGCTTTAGAACAAGGCATAGTTTTCCCTGCTGGCTCTTTGGGCGTGGGACACATCTCCAGCCATATGGCCATTTTTGTGTCTGGCGCGGCGCCAAGTGGGAAAGGGTGGTTTTGAGGCTGAAGGCAGCAGGAAAGCCTGCAGCCCCCAGGTGTGTGGGGCTACACAAGCAGTTCCCAAAGAGCTTTAGAACAAGGCATAGTTTTCCCTGCTGGCTCTTTGGGCGTGGGACCCATCTCCAGCCATATGGCCATTTTTGTGCCTGGCGCGGCGCCAAGTGGGAAAGGGTGGTTTTGAGGCTGAAGGCAGCAGGAAAGCCTGCAGCCCCCAGGTCTGTGGGGCTACGCATGCGTGTCCCAAAGAGCTTTTGAACAAGGCATAGTTTTCCCTGCTGGCTCTTTGGGCGTGGGACCCATCTCCAGCCATATGGCCATTTTTGTGCCTGGCGCGGCGCCAAGTGGGAAAGGGTGGTTTTGAGGCTGAAGGCAGCAGGAAAGCCTGCAGCCCCCAGGTCTGTGGGGCTTCGCAAGCGGTTCCCAAAGATTTTTAGAACAAGGCATAGTTTTCCCTGCTGGCTCTTTGGGCGTGGGACCCATCTCCAGCCATATGGCCATTTTTGTGCCTGGCGCGGCGCCAAGTGGGAAAGGGTGGTTTTGAGGCTGAAGGCAGCAGGAAAGCCTGCAGCCCCCAGGTGTGTGGGGCTACGCAAGTGGTTCCGAAAGAGCGTTAGAACAAGGCATAGTTTTCCCTGCTGGCTCTTTGGGCGTGGGACCCATCTCCAGCAATACGGCCATTTTTGTGCCTGGCGCGGCGCCAAGTGGGAAAGGGTGGTTTTGAGGCTGAAGGCAGCAGGAAAGCCTGCAGCCCCCAGGTCTGTGGGGCTACGCAAGCGGTTCCCAAAGAGCTTTAGAACAAGGCATAGTTTTCCCTGCTGGCGCTTTGGGCGTGAGACCCATCTCCAGACAGATGGCCATTTTTGTGCCTGGCGCGGCGCCAAGTGGGAAAGGGTGGTTTTGAGGCTGAAGGCAGCAGGAAAGCCTGCAGCCCCCAGGTCTGTGGGGCTACGCAAGTGGTTCGGAAAGAGCATTAGAACAAGGCATAGTTTTCCCTGCTGGCTCTTTGGGCGTGGGACCCATCTGTAGCCATATGGCCATTTTTGTGCCTGGGGCGGCCCCAAGTGGGAAAGGGTGGTTTTGAGGCTGAAGGCAGCAGGAAAGCCTGCAGCCCCCAGGTCTGTGGGGCTACGCAAGCGGTTCCCAAAGAGCTTTAGAACAAGGCATAGTTTTCCCTGCTGGCTCTTTGGGCGTGGGACCCATCTCCAGCCATATGGCCATTTTTGTGCCTGGCGCGGCGCCAAGTGGGAAAGGGTGGTTTTGAGGCTGAAGGCAGCAGGAAAGCCTGCAGCCCCCAGGTGTGTGGGGCTACGCAAGCGGTTCCCAAAGAGCTTGAGAACAAGGCAGAGTTTTCCCTGCTGGCTCTTTGGGCGTGGGACCCATCTCCAGCCATATGGCCATTTTTGTGCCTGGCGCGGCGCCAAGTGGGAAAGGGTGGTTTTGAGGCTGAAGGCAGCAGGAAAGCCTGCAGCCCCCAGGTCTGTGGGGCTACGCAAGCGGTTCCCAAAGAGCTTTAGAACAAGGCATAATTTTCCCTGCTAGCTCTTTGGGTTTGGGACCCATCTCCAGCCATACGGCCATTTTTGTGCCTGGCGCGGCGCTAAGTGGGAAAGGGTGGTTTTGAGGCTGAAGGCAGCAGGAAAGCCTGCAGCCCCCAGGTCTGTGGGGCTACGCAAGCGGTTCCCAAAGAGCTTTAGAACAAGGCATAGTTTTCCCTGCTGGCTCTTTGGGCGTGGGACCCATCTCCAGCCATACGGCCATTTTTGTGCCTGGCGCGGCGCCAAGTGGGAAAGGGTGGTTTTGAGGCTGAAGGCAGCAGGAAAGCCTGCAGCCCCCAGGTGTGTGGGGCTACGCAAGCGGTTCCCAAAGGGCTTTAGAACAAGGCATAGTTTTCCCTGCTGGCTCTTTGGGCGTGGGACCCATCTCCAGCCATACGGCCATTTTTGTGCCTGGCGCGGCGCCGAGTGGGAAAGGGTGGTTTTGAGGCTGAAGGCAGCAGGAAAGCCTGCAGCCCCCAGGTGTGTGGGGCTACGCAAGCGGTTCCCAAAGAGCTTTAGAACAAGGCATAGTTTTCCCTGCTGGCTCTTTGGGCGTGGGACCCATCTCCAGCCATATGGCCATTTTTGTGCCTGGCGCGGCGCCAAGTGGGAAAGGGTGGTTTTGAGGCTGAAGGCAGCAGGAAACCTGCAGCCCCCAGGTCTGTGGGGCTACGCAAGCAGTTCCCAAAGAGCTTTAGAACAAGGCATAGTTTTCCCTGCTGGCTCTTTGGGCGTGGGACCCATCTCCAGCCATGTGGCCATTTTTGTGCCTGGCGCGGTGCCAAGTGGGAAAGGGTGGTTTTGAGGCTGAAGACAGCAGGAAAGCCTGCAGCCCCCAGGTCTGTGTGGCTACGCAAGCGGTTCCCAAAGAGCTTTAGAACAAGGCATAGTTTTCCCTGCTGGCTCTTTGGGCGTGGGACCCATCTCCAGCCATATGGCCATTTTTGTGCCTGGCGCGGCGCCAAGTGGGAAAGGGTGGTTTTGAGGCTGAAGGCAGCAGGAAAGCCTGCAGCCCCCAGGTCTGTGGGGCTACGCAAGCGGTTCCCAAAGAGCTTTAGAACAAGGCATAGTTTTCCCTGCTGGCTCTTTGGGCGTGGGACCCATCTCCAGCCATATGGCCATTTTTGTGCCTGGCGCGGCGCCAAGTGGGAAAGGGTGGTTTTGAGGCTGAAGGCAGCAGGAAAGCCTGCAGCCCCCAGGTCTGTGGGGCTACGCAAGCGGTTCCCAAAGAGCTTTAGAACAAGGCATAGTTTTCCCTGCTGGCTCTTTGGGCGTGGGACCCATCTCCAGCCATATGGCCATTTTTGTGCCTGGCGCGGCGCCAAGTGGGAAAGGGTGGTTTTGAGGCTGAAGGCAGCAGGAAAGCCTGCAGCCCCCAGGTCTGTGGGGCTACGCAAGTGGTTCCCAAAGAGCTTTAGAACAAGGCATAGTTTTCCCTGCTGGCTCTTTGGGCGTGGGACCCATCTCCAGCCATATGGCCATTTTTGTGCCTGGCGCGGCGCCAAGTGGGAAAGGGTGGTTTTGAGGCTGAAGGCAGCAGGAAAGCCTGCAGCCCCCAGGTGTGTGGGGCTAGGCAAGCGGTTCCCAAAGAGCTTTAGAACAAGGCATAGTTTTCCCTGCTGGCTCTTTGGGCGTGAGACTAGTCTCCACACATATGGAAATTTTTGTGCCTGGCGCGGCGCCAATTAGGAAAGGGTGGTTTTGAGGCTGAAGGCAGCAGGAAAGCCTGCAGCCCCCAGGTCTGTGGGGCTACGCAAGCGGTTCCCAAAGAGCTTTAGAACAAGGCATAGTTTTCCCTGCTGGCTCTTTGGGCGTGAGACTAGTCTCCAGCCATATGGAAATTTTTGTGCCTGGCGCAGCGCCAAGTGGGAAAGGGTGGTTTTGAGGCTGAAGGCAGCAGGAAAGCCTGCAGCCCCCAGGTCTGTGGGGCTTCGCAAGCGGTTCTCAAAGAGCTTTAGAACAAGGCATAGTTTTCCCTGCTGGCTCTTTGGGCGTGAGACTAGTCTCCAGCCATGTGGCCATTTTTGTGCCTGGCGCGGCGCCAAGTGGGAAAGTGTGGCTTTGAGGCTGAAGGCAGCAGGAAAGCCTGCAGCCCCCAGGTGTGTGGGGCTACGCAAGCGGTTCCCAAAGAGCTTTAGAACAAGGCATAGTTTTCCCTGCTGGCTCTTTGGGCGTGGGACCCATCTCCAGCCATGTGGCCATTTTTGTGCCTGGCGCGGCGCCAAGTGGGAAAGGGTGGTTTTGAGGCTGAAGGCAGCAGGAAAGCCTGCAGCCCCCAGGTCTGTGGGGCTACGCAAGCGGTTCCCAAAGAGCTTTAGAACAAGGCATAGTTTTCCCTGCTGGCTCTTTGGGCGTGAGACTAGTCTCCAGACATATGGAAATTTTTGTGCCTGGCGCGGCGCTAATTAGGAAAGGGTGGTTTTGAGGCTGAAGGCAGCAGGAAAGCCTGCAGCCCCCAGGTCTGTGGGGCTACACAAGCGTGTCCCAAAGAGCTTTAGAACAAGGCATAATTTTCCCTGCTGGCTCTTTGGGCGTGGGACACATCTCAAGCCATATGGCCATTTTTGTGCCTGGCGCGGCGCCAAGTGGGAAAGTGTGGTTTTGAGGCTGAAGGCAGCAGGAAAGCCTGCAGCCCCCAGGTCTGTGGGGCTACGCAAGCGGTTCCCAAAGAGCTTTAGAACAAGGCATAGTTTTCCCTGCTGGCTCTTTGGGCGTGGGACCCATCTCCAGCCATATGGCCATTTTTGTGCCTGGCGTGGCGCCAAGTGGGAAAGGGTGGTTTTGAGGCTGAAGGCAGCAGGAAAGCCTGCAGCCCCCAGGTGTGTGGGGCTACGCAAGCGGTTCCCAAAGAGCTTTTGAACAAGGATTAGTTTTCCCTGCTGGCTCTTAGGGCGTGGGACCCATCTCCAGCCATATGGCCATTTTTGTGCCTGGCGCGGCGCCAAGTGGGAAAGGGTGGTTTTGAGGCTGAAGGCAGCAGGAAAGCCTGCAGCCCCCAGGTGTGTGGGGCTACGCAAGCGGTTCCCAAAGAGCTTTAGAACAAGGCATAGTTTTCCCTGCTGGCTCTTTGGGCGTGGGACCCATCTCCAGCCATATGGCCATTTTTGTGCCTGGCACGGCGCCAAGTGGGAAAGGGTGGTTTTAAGGCTGAAGGCAGCAGGAAAGCCTGCAGCCCCCAGGTCTGTGGGGCTACGCAAGCGGTTCCAAAAGAGCGTTAGAACAAGGCATAGTTTTCCCTGCTGTCTCTTTGGGCATGGGACCCATCTCCAGCCATATGGCCATTTTTGTGCCTGGCACGGCGCCAAGTGGGAAAGGGTGGTTTTGAGGCTGAAGGCAGCAGGAAAGCCTGCAGCCCCCAGGTCTGTGGGGCTACGCAAGCGGTTCCCAAAGAGCTTTAGAACAAGGCATAGTTTTCCCTGCTGGCTCTTTGGGCGTGGGACCCATCTCCAGCCATATGGCCATTTTTGTGCCTGGCGCGGCGCCAAGTGGGAAAGGGTGGTTTTGAGGCTGAAGGCAGCAGGAAAGCCTGCAGCCCCCAGGTGTGTGGGGCTACGCAAGCGGTTCCCAAAGAGCTTTAGAACAAGGCATAGTTTTCCCTGCTGGCTCTTAGGGCGTGGGACCCATCTCCAGCCATATGGCCATTTTTGTGCCTGGCGCGGCGCCAATTGGGAAAGGGTGGTTTTGAGGCTGAAGGCAGCAGGAAAGCCTGCAGCCCCCAGGTCTGTGGGGCTACGCAAGCGGTTCCCAAAGAGCTTTAGAACAAGGCATAGTTTTCCCTGCTGGCTCTTTGGGCGTGGGACCCATCTCCAGCCATATGGCCATTTTTGTGCCTGGCGCGGCGCCAAGTGGGAAAGGGTGGTTTTGAGGCTGAAGGCAGCAGGAAAGCCTGCAGCCCCCAGGTCTGTGGGGCTACGCAAGCGGTTCCCAAAGAGCTTTAGAACAAGGCATAGTTTTCCCTGCTGTCTCTTTGGGCGTGGGACCCATCTCCAGCCATATGGCCATTTTTGTGCCTGGCGCGGCGCCAAGTGGGAAAGGGTGGTTTTGAGGCTGAAGGCAGCAGGAAAGCCTGCAGCCCCCAGGTCTGTGGGGCTACGCAAGCGGTTCCCAAAGAGCTTTAGAACAAGGCATAGTTTTCCCTGCTGGCTCTTTGGGCGTGGGACCCATCTCCAGCCATGTGGCCATTTTTGTGCCTGGCGCGGCGCCAAGTGGGAAAGGGTGGTTTTGAGGCTGAAGGCAGCAGGAAAGCCTGCAGCCCCCAGGTCTGTGGGGCTACACAAGCGTGTCCCAAAGAGCTTTAGAACAAGGCATAATTTTCCCTGCTACCTCTTTGGGTGGGGGACCCATCTCCAGGCATGTGGCCATTTTTGTGCCTGGCGCGGCGCCAAGTGGGAAAGGGTGGTTTTGAGGCTGAAGGCAGCAGGAAAGCCTGCAGCCCCCAGGTCTGTGGGGCTACGCAAGCGGTTCCCAAAGAGCTTTAGAACAAGGCATAGTTTTCCCTGCTGGCTCTTTGGGCGTGGGACCCATCTCCAGCCATGTGGCCATTTTTGTGCCTGGCGCGGCGCCAAGTGGGAAAGGGTGGTTTTGAGGCTGAAGGCAGCAGGAAAGCCTGCAGCCCCCAGGTTTGTGGGGCTACGCAAGCGGTTCCCAAAGAGCTTTAGAACAAGGCATAGTTTTCCCTGCTGGCTCTTTGGGCGTGAGACTAGTCTCCAGACATATGGAAATTTTTGTGCCTGGCGCGGCGCCAAGTGGGAAAGGGTGGTTTTGAGGCTGAAGGCAGCAGGAAAGCCTGCAGCCCCCAGGTCTGTGGGGCTACGCAAGCGGTTCCCAAAGAGCTTTAGAACAAGGCATAGTTTTCCCTGCTGGCTCTTTGGGCGTGAGACTAGTCTCCAGCCATGTGGCCATTTTTGTGCCTGGCGCGGCGCCAAGTGGGAAAGGGTGGTTTTGAGGCTGAAGGCAGCAGGAAAGCCTGCAGCCCCCAGGTGTGTGGGGCTACGCAAGCGGTTCCCAAAGAGCTTTAGAACAAGGCATAGTTTTCCCTGCTGGCTCTTAGGGCGTGGGACCCATCTCCAGCCATGTTGCCATTTTTGTGCCTGGCGCGGCGCCAAGTGGGAAAGGGTGGTTTTGAGGCTGAAGGCAGCAGGAAAGCCTGCAGCCCCCAGTTCTGTGGGGCTACGCAAGCGGTTCCCAAAGAGCTTTAGAACAAGGCATAGTTTTCCCTGCTGGCTCTTTGGGCGTGGGACCCATCTCCAGCCATATGGCCATTTTTGTGCCTGGCACGGCGCCAAGTGGGAAAGGGTGGTTTTAAGGCTGAAGGCAGCAGGAAAGCCTGCAGCCCCCAGTTCTGTGGGGCTACGCAAGCGGTTCCCAAAGAGCGTTAGAACAAGGCATAGTTTTCCCTGCAGGCTCTTTGGGCGTGGGACCCATCTCCAGCCATATGGCCATTTTTGTGCCTGGCACGGCGCCAAGTGGGAAAGGGTGGTTTTGAGGCTGAAGGCAGCAGGAAAGCCTGCAGCCCCCAGGTCTGTGGGGCTACGCAAGCGGTTCCCAAAGAGCTTTAGAACAAGGCATAGTTTTCCCTGCTGGCTCTTTGGGCGTGGGACCCATCTCCAGCCATATGGCCATTTTTGTGCCTGGCGCGGCGCCAAGTGGGAAAGGGTGGTTTTGAGGCTGAAGGCAGCAGGAAAGCCTGCAGCCCCCAGGTCTGTGTGGCTACGCAAGCGGTTCCCAAAGAGCTTTAGAACAAGGCATAGTTTTCCCTGCTGGCTCTTTGGGCGTGGGACCCATCTCCAGCCATATGGCCATTTTTGTGCCTGGCGCGGCGCCAAGTGGGAAAGGGTGGTTTTGAGGCTGAAGGCAGCAGGAAAGCCTGCAGCCCCCAGGTCTGTGGGGCTACGCAAGCGGTTCCCAAAGAGCTTTAGAACAAGGCATAGTTTTCCCTGCTGGCTCTTTCGGCGTGGGACCCATCTCCAGCCATATGGCCATTTTTGTGCCTGGCGCGGCGCCAAGTGGGAAAGGGTGGTTTTGAGGCTGAAGGCAGCAGGAAAGCCTGCAGGCCCCAGGTCTGTGGGGCTACGCAAGCGTATCCCAAAGAGCTTTAGAACAAGGCATAGTTTTCCGTGCTGGCTCTTTGGGCGTGGGACCCATCTCCAGCCATATGGCCATTTTTGTGCCTGGCGCGGCGCCAAGTGGGAAAGGGTGGTTTTGAGGCTGAAGGCAGCAGGAAAGCCTGCAGCCCCCAGGTCTGTGGGGCTACGCAAGCGGTTCCCAAAGAGCTTTAGAACAAGGCATAGTTTTCCCTGCTGGCTCTTTGGGCGTGAGACTAGTCTCCACACATATGGCCATTTTTGTGCCTGGCGCGGCGCCAAGTGGGAAAGGGTGGTTTTGAGGCTGAAGGCAGCAGGAAAGCCTGCAGCCCCCAGGTCTGTGGGGCTACGCAAGCGGTTCCCAAAGAGCTTTAGAACAAGGCATAGTTTTCCCTGCTGGCTCTTTAGACGTGGGACCCATCTCCAGCCATATGGCCATTTTTGTGCCTGGCGCGGCGCCAAGTGGGAAAGGGTGGTTTTGAGGCTGAAGGCAGCAGGAAAGCCTGCAGCCCCCAGGTGTGTGGGGCTACGCAAGCGTGTCCCAAAGAGCTTTAGAACAAGGCATAGTTTTCCCTGCTGGCTCTTTGGGCGTGAGACTAGTCTCCACACATATGGCCATTTTTGTGCCTGGCGCGGCGCCAAGTGGGAAAGGGTGGTTTTGAGGCTGAAGGCAGCAGGAAAGCCTGCAGCCCCCAGGTCTGTGGGGCTACGCAAGCGGTTCCCAAAGAGCTTTAGAACAAGGCATAGTTTTCCCTGCTGGCTCTTTGGGCGTGGTACCCATCTCCAGCCATATGGCCATTTTTGTGCCTGGCGCGGCGCCAAGTGGGAAAGGGTGGTTTTGAGGCTGAAGGCAGCAGGAAAGCCTGCAGCCCCCAGGTCTGTGGGGCTACGCAAGCGGTTCCCAAAGAGCTTTAGAACAAGGCATAGTTTTCCCTGCTGGCTCTTTGGTCGTGGGACCCATCTCCAGCCATATGGCCATTTTTGTGCCTGGCGCGGCGCCAAGTGGGAAAGGGTGGTTTTGAGGCTGAAGGCAGCAGGAAAGCCTGCAGCCCCCAGGTCTGTGGGGCTACGCAAGCGGTTCCCAAAGAGCTTTAGAACAAGGCATAGTTTTCCCTGCTGGCTCTTTGGGCGTGGGACCCATCTCCAGCCATATGGCCATTTTTGGTCCTGGCGCGGCGCCAAGTGGGAAATGGTGGTTTTGAGGCTGAAGGCAGCAGGAAAGCCTTTAGCCCCCAGGTCTGTGGGGCTACGCAAGCGGTTCCCAAAGAGCTTGAGAACAAGGCAGAGTTTTCCCTGCTGGCTCTTTGGTCGTGGGACCCATCTCCAGCCATATGGCCATTTTTGTGCCTGGCGCGGCGCCAATTAGGAAAGGGTGGTTTTGAGGCTGAAGGCAGCAGGAAAGCCTGCAGCCCCCAGGTCTGTGGGGCTACGCAAGCGGTTCCCAAAGAGCTTTAGAACAAGGCATAGTTTTCCCTGCTGGCTCTTTGGTCGTGGGACCCATCTCCAGCCATATGGCCATTTTTGGTCCTGGCGCGGCGCCAAGTGGGAAATGGTGGTTTTGAGGCTGAAGGCAGCAGGAAAGCCTGCAGCCCCCAGGTCTGTGGGGCTACGCAAGCGTGTCCCAAAGAGCTTTAGAACAAGGCATAGTTTTCCCTGCTGGCTCTTTGGGCGTGGGACCCATCTCCAGGCATGTGGCCATTTTTGTGCCTGGCGCGGCGCCAAGTGGGAAAGGGTGGTTTTGAGGCTGAAGGCAGCAGGAAAGCCTGCAGCCCCCAGGTGTGTGGGGCTACGCAAGCGGTTCCCAAAGAGCGTTAGAACAAGGCATAGTTTTCCCTGCTGGCTCTTTGGGCGTGGGACCCATCTCCAGACAGATGGCCATTTTTGTGCCTGGCGCGGCGCCAAGTGGGAAAGGGTGGTTTTGAGGCTGAAGGCAGCAGGAAAGCCTGCAGCCCCCAGGTGTGTGGGGCTACGCAAGCGGTTCCCAAAGAGCTTTAGAACAAGGCATAGTTTTCCCTGCTGGCTCTTTGGGCGTGGGACCCATCTCCAGCCATATGGCCATTTTTGTGCCTGGCACGGCGCCAAGTGGGAAAGGGTGGTTTTAAGGCTGAAGGCAGCAGGAAAGCCTGCAGCCCCCAGGTCTGTGGGGCTACGCAAGCGGTTCCAAAAGAGCGTTAGAACAAGGCATAGTTTTCCCTGCTGTCTCTTTGGGCATGGGACCCATCTCCAGCCATATGGCCATTTTTGTGCCTGGCACGGCGCCAAGTGGGAAAGGGTGGTTTTGAGGCTGAAGGCAGCAGGAAAGCCTGCAGCCCCCAGGTCTGTGGGGCTACGCAAGCGGTTCCCAAAGAGCTTTAGAACAAGGCATAGTTTTCCCTGCTGGCTCTTTGGGCGTGGGACCCATCTCCAGCCATATGGCCATTTTTGTGCCTGGCGCGGCGCCAAGTGGGAAAGGGTGGTTTTGAGGCTGAAGGCAGCAGGAAAGCCTGCAGCCCCCAGGTCTGTGGGGCTACGCAAGCGGTTCCCAAAGAGCTTTAGAACAAGGCATAGTTTTCCCTGCTGGCTCTTTGGGCGTGGGACCCATCTCCAGCCATATGGCCATTTTTGTGCCTGGCACGGCGCCAAGTGGGAAAGGGTGGTTTTGAGGCTGAAGGCAGCAGGAAAGCCTGCAGCCCCCAGGTGTGTGGGGCTACGCAAGCGGTTCCCAAAGAGCTTTAGAACAAGGCATAGTTTTCCCTGCTGGCTCTTTGGGCGTGGGACCCATCTCCAGCCATATGGCCATTTTTGTGCCTGGCGCGGCGCCAAGTGGGAAAGGGTGGTTTTGAGGCTGAAGGCAGCAGGAAAGCCTGCAGCCCCCAGGTCTGTGGGGCTACGCAAGCGGTTCCCAAAGAGCTTTAGAACAAGGCATAGTTTTCCCTGCTGTCTCTTTGGGCGTGGGACCCATCTCCAGCCATATGGCCATTTTTGTGCCTGGCGCGGCGCCAAGTGGGAAAGGGTGGTTTTGAGGCTGAAGGCAGCAGGAAAGCCTGCAGCCCCCAGGTCTGTGGGGCTACGCAAGCGGTTCCCAAAGAGCTTTAGAACAAGGCATAGTTTTCCCTGCTGGCTCTTTGGGCGTGGGACCCATCTCCAGCCATGTGGCCATTTTTGTGCCTGGCGCGGCGCCAAGTGGGAAAGGGTGGTTTTGAGGCTGAAGGCAGCAGGAAAGCCTGCAGCCCCCAGGTCTGTGGGGCTACACAAGCGTGTCCCAAAGAGCTTTAGAACAAGGCATAATTTTCCCTGCTACCTCTTTGGGTGGGGGACCCATCTCCAGGCATGTGGCCATTTTTGTGCCTGGCGCGGCGCCAAGTGGGAAAGGGTGGTTTTGAGGCTGAAGGCAGCAGGAAAGCCTGCAGCCCCCAGGTCTGTGGGGCTACGCAAGCGGTTCCCAAAGAGCTTTAGAACAAGGCATAGTTTTCCCTGCTGGCTCTTTCGGCGTGGGACCCATCTCCAGCCATGTGGCCATTTTTGTGCCTGGCGCGGCGCCAAGTGGGAAAGGGTGGTTTTGAGGCTGAAGGCAGCAGGAAAGCCTGCAGCCCCCAGGTTTATGGGGCTACGCAAGCGGTTCCCAAAGAGCTTTAGAACAAGGCATAGTTTTCCCTGCTGGCTCTTTGGGCTTGAGACTAGTCTCCAGACATATGGAAATTTTTGTGCCTGGCGCGGCGCCAAGTGGGAAAGGGTGGTTTTGAGGCTGAAGGCAGCAGGAAATCCTGCAGCCCCCAGGTGTGTGGGGCTACGCAAGCGGTTCCCAAAGAGCTTTAGAACAAGGCATAGTTTTCCCTGCTGGCTCTTTGGGCGTGGGACCCATCTCCAGCCATGTGGCCATTTTTGTGCCTGGCGCGGCGCCAAGTGGGAAAGGGTGGTTTTGAGGCTGAAGGCAGCAGGAAAGCCTGCAGCCCCCAGGTGTGTGGGGCTACGCAAGCGGTTCCCAAAGAGCTTTAGAACAAGGCATAGTTTTCCCTGCTGGCTCTTAGGGCGTGGGACCCATCTCCAGCCATGTGGCCATTTTTGTGCCTGGCGCGGCGCCAAGTGGGAAAGGGTGGTTTTGAGGCTGAAGGCAGCAGGAAAGCCTGCAGCCCCCAGGTCTGTGGGGCTACGCAAGCGGTTCCCAAAGAGCTTTAGAACAAGGCATAGTTTTCCCTGCTGGCTCTTTGGGCGTGGGACCCATCTCCAGCCATATGGCCATTTTTGTGCCTGGCACGGCGCCAAGTGGGAAAGGGTGGTTTTAAGGCTGAAGGCAGCAGGAAAGCCTGCAGCCCCCAGTTCTGTGGGGCTACGCAAGCGGTTCCGAAAGAGCGTTAGAACAAGGCATAGTTTTCCCTGCAGGCTCTTTGGGCGTGGGACCCATCTCCAGCCATATGGCCATTTTTGTGCCTGGCACGGCGCCAAGTGGGAAAGGGTGGTTTTGAGGCTGAAGGCAGCAGGAAAGCCTGCAGCCCCCAGGTCTGTGGGGCTACGCAAGCGGTTCCCAAAGAGCTTTAGAACAAGGCATAGTTTTCCCTGCTGGCTCTTTGGGCGTGGGACCCATCTCCAGCCATATGGCCATTTTTGTGCCTGGCGCGGCGCCAAGTGGGAAAGGGTGGTTTTGAGGCTGAAGGCAGCAGGAAAGCCTGCAGCCCCCAGGTCTGTGTGGCTACGCAAGCGGTTCCCAAAGAGCTTTAGAACAAGGCATAGTTTTCCCTGCTGGCTCTTTGAGCGTGGGACCCATCTCCAGCCATATGGCCATTTTTGTGCCTGGCGCGGCGCCAAGTGGGAAAGGGTGGTTTTGAGGCTGAAGGCAGCAGGAAAGCCTGCAGCCCCCAGGTGTGTGGGGCTACGCAAGCGGTTCCCAAAGAGCTTTAGAACAAGGCATAGTTTTCCCTGCTGGCTCTTTGGGCGTGGGACCCATCTCCAGCCATATGGCCATTTTTGTGCCTGGCGCGGCGCCAAGTGGGAAAGGGTGGTTTTGAGGCTGAAGGCAGCAGGAAAGCCTGCAGCCCCCAGGTGTGTGGGGCTACGCAAGCGGTTCCCAAAGAGCTATAGAACAAGGCATAGTTTTCCCTGCTGGCTCTTTGGGCGTGGGACCCATCTCCAGCCATATGGCCATTTTTGTGCCTGGCGCGGCGCCAAGTGGGAAAGGGTGGTTTTGAGGCTGAAGGCAGCAGGAAAGCCTGCAGGCCCCAGGTCTGTGGGGCTACGCAAGCGTGTCCCAAAGAGCTTTAGAACAAGGCATAGTTTTCCCTGCTGGCTCTTTGGGCGTGGGACCCATCTCCAGCCATATGGCCATTTTTGTGCCTGGCGCGGCGCCAAGTGGGAAAGGGTGGTTTTGAGGCTGAAGGCAGCAGGAAAGCCTGCAGCCCCCAGGTCTGTGGGGCTACGCAAGCGGTTCCCAAAGAGCTTTAGAACAAGGCATAGTTTTCCCTGCTGGCTCTTTGGGCGTGAGACTAGTCTCCACACATATGGCCATTTTTGTGCCTGGCGCGGCGCCAAGTGGGAAAGGGTGGTTTTGAGGCTGAAGGCAGCAGGAAAGCCTGCAGCCCCCAGGTCTGTGGGGCTACGCAAGCGGTTCCCAAAGAGCTTTAGAACAAGGCATAGTTTTCCCTGCTGTCTCTTTGGGCGTGGGACCCATCTCCAGCCATATGGCCATTTTTGTGCCTGGCATGGCGCCAAGTGGGAAAGGGTGGTTTTGAGGCTGAAGGCAGCAGGAAAGCCTGCAGCCCCCAGGTCTGTGGGGCTACGCAAGCGGTTCCCAAAGAGCTTTAGAACAAGGCATAGTTTTCCCTGCTGGCTCTTTGGGCGTGGGACCCATCTCCAGCCATATGGCCATTTTTGTGCCTGGCGCGGCGCCAAGTGGGAAAGGGTGGTTTTGAGGCTGAAGGCAGCAGGAAAGCCTGCAGCCCCCAGGTGTGTGGGGCTACGCAAGCGGTTCCCAAAGAGCTTTAGAACAAGGCATAGTTTTCCCTGCTGGCTCTTTGGGCGTGAGACTAGTCTCCAGCCATATGGCCATTTTTGTGCCTGGCGCGGCGCCAAGTGGGAAAGGGTGGTTTTGAGGCTGAAGGCAGCAGGAAAGCCTGCAGCCCCCAGGTCTGTGGGGCTACGCAAGCGGTTCCCAAAGAGCTTTAGAACAAGGCATAGTTTTCCCTGCTGGCTCTTTGGGCGTGGGACCCATCTCCAGTCATATGGCCATTTTTGTGCCTGGCGCGGCGCCAAGTGGGAAAGGGTGGTTTTGAGGCTGAAGGCAGCAGGAAAGCCTGCAGCCCCCAGGTCTGTGGGGCTACGCAAGCGGTTCCCAAAGAGCTTTAGAACAAGGCATAGTTTTCCCTGCTGGCTCTTTGGGCGTGGGACCCATCTCCAGCCATATGGCCATTTTTGGTCCTGGCGCGGCGCCAAGTGGGAAAGGGTGGTTTTGAGGCTGAAGGCAGCAGGAAAGCCTGCAGCCCCCAGGTCTGTGGGGCTACGCAAGCGTGTCCCAAAGAGCTTTAGAACAAGGCATAGTTTTCCCTGCTGGCTCTTTGGGCGTGGGACCCATCTCCAGGCATGTGGCCATTTTTGTGCCTGGCGCGGCGCCAAGTGGGAAAGGGTGGTTTTGAGGCTGAAGGCAGCAGGAAAGCCTGCAGCCCCCAGGTGTGTGGGGCTACGCAAGCGGTTCCCAAAGAGCGTTAGAACAAGGCATAGTTTTCCCTGCTGGCTCTTTGGGCGTGGGACCCATCTCCAGACAGATGGCCATTTTTGTGCCTGGCGCGGCGCCAAGTGGGAAAGGGTGGTTTTGAGGCTGAAGGCAGCAGGAAAGCCTGCAGCCCCCAGGTCTGTGTGGCTACGCAAGCGGTTCCCAAAGAGCTTTAGAACAAGGCATAGTTTTCCCTGCTGGCTCTTTGGGCGTGGGACCCATCTCCAGCCATATGGCCATTTTTGTGCCTGGCGCGGCGCCAAGTGGGAAAGGGTGGTTTTGAGGCTGAAGGCAGCAGGAAAGCCTGCAGCCCCCAGGTCTGTGGGGCTACGCAAGCGGTTCCCAAAGAGCTTTAGAACAAGGCATAGTTTTCCCTGCTGGCTCTTTCGGCGTGGGACCCATCTCCAGCCATATGGCCATTTTTGTGCCTGGCGCGGCGCCAAGTGGGAAAGGGTGGTTTTGAGGCTGAAGGCAGCAGGAAAGCCTGCAGGCCCCAGGTCTGTGGGGCTACGCAAGCGTATCCCAAAGAGCTTTAGAACAAGGCATAGTTTTCCGTGCTGGCTCTTTGGGCGTGGGACCCATCTCCAGCCATATGGCCATTTTTGTGCCTGGCGCGGCGCCAAGTGGGAAAGGGTGGTTTTGAGGCTGAAGGCAGCAGGAAAGCCTGCAGCCCCCAGGTCTGTGGGGCTACGCAAGCGGTTCCCAAAGAGCTTTAGAACAAGGCATAGTTTTCCCTGCTGGCTCTTTGGGCGTGAGACTAGTCTCCACACATATGGCCATTTTTGTGCCTGGCGCGGCGCCAAGTGGGAAAGGGTGGTTTTGAGGCTGAAGGCAGCAGGAAAGCCTGCAGCCCCCAGGTCTGTGGGGCTACGCAAGCGGTTCCCAAAGAGCTTTAGAACAAGGCATAGTTTTCCCTGCTGGCTCTTTAGACGTGGGACCCATCTCCAGCCATATGGCCATTTTTGTGCCTGGCGCGGCGCCAAGTGGGAAAGGGTGGTTTTGAGGCTGAAGGCAGCAGGAAAGCCTGCAGCCCCCAGGTGTGTGGGGCTACGCAAGCGTGTCCCAAAGAGCTTTAGAACAAGGCATAGTTTTCCCTGCTGGCTCTTTGGGCGTGAGACTAGTCTCCACACATATGGCCATTTTTGTGCCTGGCGCGGCGCCAAGTGGGAAAGGGTGGTTTTGAGGCTGAAGGCAGCAGGAAAGCCTGCAGCCCCCAGGTCTGTGGGGCTACGCAAGCGGTTCCCAAAGAGCTTTAGAACAAGGCATAGTTTTCCCTGCTGGCTCTTTGGGCGTGGTACCCATCTCCAGCCATATGGCCATTTTTGTGCCTGGCGCGGCGCCAAGTGGGAAAGGGTGGTTTTGAGGCTGAAGGCAGCAGGAAAGCCTGCAGCCCCCAGGTCTGTGGGGCTACGCAAGCGGTTCCCAAAGAGCTTTAGAACAAGGCATAGTTTTCCCTGCTGGCTCTTTGGTCGTGGGACCCATCTCCAGCCATATGGCCATTTTTGTGCCTGGCGCGGCGCCAAGTGGGAAAGGGTGGTTTTGAGGCTGAAGGCAGCAGGAAAGCCTGCAGCCCCCAGGTCTGTGGGGCTACGCAAGCGGTTCCCAAAGAGCTTTAGAACAAGGCATAGTTTTCCCTGCTGGCTCTTTGGGCGTGGGACCCATCTCCAGCCATATGGCCATTTTTGGTCCTGGCGCGGCGCCAAGTGGGAAATGGTGGTTTTGAGGCTGAAGGCAGCAGGAAAGCCTTTAGCCCCCAGGTCTGTGGGGCTACGCAAGCGGTTCCCAAAGAGCTTGAGAACAAGGCAGAGTTTTCCCTGCTGGCTCTTTGGTCGTGGGACCCATCTCCAGCCATATGGCCATTTTTGTGCCTGGCGCGGCGCCAATTAGGAAAGGGTGGTTTTGAGGCTGAAGGCAGCAGGAAAGCCTGCAGCCCCCAGGTCTGTGGGGCTACGCAAGCGGTTCCCAAAGAGCTTTAGAACAAGGCATAGTTTTCCCTGCTGGCTCTTTGGTCGTGGGACCCATCTCCAGCCATATGGCCATTTTTGGTCCTGGCGCGGCGCCAAGTGGGAAATGGTGGTTTTGAGGCTGAAGGCAGCAGGAAAGCCTGCAGCCCCCAGGTCTGTGGGGCTACGCAAGCGTGTCCCAAAGAGCTTTAGAACAAGGCATAGTTTTCCCTGCTGGCTCTTTGGGCGTGGGACCCATCTCCAGGCATGTGGCCATTTTTGTGCCTGGCGCGGCGCCAAGTGGGAAAGGGTGGTTTTGAGGCTGAAGGCAGCAGGAAAGCCTGCAGCCCCCAGGTGTGTGGGGCTACGCAAGCGGTTCCCAAAGAGCGTTAGAACAAGGCATAGTTTTCCCTGCTGGCTCTTTGGGCGTGGGACCCATCTCCAGACAGATGGCCATTTTTGTGCCTGGCGCGGCGCCAAGTGGGAAAGGGTGGTTTTGAGGCTGAAGGCAGCAGGAAAGCCTGCAGCCCCCAGGTGTGTGGGGCTACGCAAGCGGTTCCCAAAGAGCTTTAGAACAAGGCATAGTTTTCCCTGCTGGCTCTTTGGGCGTGGGACCCATCTCCAGCCATATGGCCATTTTTGTGCCTGGCACGGCGCCAAGTGGGAAAGGGTGGTTTTAAGGCTGAAGGCAGCAGGAAAGCCTGCAGCCCCCAGGTCTGTGGGGCTACGCAAGCGGTTCCAAAAGAGCGTTAGAACAAGGCATAGTTTTCCCTGCTGTCTCTTTGGGCATGGGACCCATCTCCAGCCATATGGCCATTTTTGTGCCTGGCACGGCGCCAAGTGGGAAAGGGTGGTTTTGAGGCTGAAGGCAGCAGGAAAGCCTGCAGCCCCCAGGTCTGTGGGGCTACGCAAGCGGTTCCAAAGAGCTTTAGAACAAGGCATAGTTTTCCCTGCTGGCTCTTTGGGCGTGGGACCCATCTCCAGCCATATGGCCATTTTTGTGCCTGGCGCGGCGCCAAGTGGGAAAGGGTGGTTTTGAGGCTGAAGGCAGCAGGAAAGCCTGCAGCCCCCAGGTCTGTGGGGCTACGCAAGCGGTTCCCAAAGAGCTTTAGAACAAGGCATAGTTTTCCCTGCTGGCTCTTTGGGCGTGGGACCCATCTCCAGCCATATGGCCATTTTTGTGCCTGGCACGGCGCCAAGTGGGAAAGGGTGGTTTTGAGGCTGAAGGCAGCAGGAAAGCCTGCAGCCCCCAGGTGTGTGGGGCTACGCAAGCGGTTCCCAAAGAGCTTTAGAACAAGGCATAGTTTTCCCTGCTGGCTCTTTGGGCGTGGGACCCATCTCCAGCCATATGGCCATTTTTGTGCCTGGCGCGGCGCCAAGTGGGAAAGGGTGGTTTTGAGGCTGAAGGCAGCAGGAAAGCCTGCAGCCCCCAGGTCTGTGGGGCTACGCAAGCGGTTCCCAAAGAGCTTTAGAACAAGGCATAGTTTTCCCTGCTGTCTCTTTGGGCGTGGGACCCATCTCCAGCCATATGGCCATTTTTGTGCCTGGCGCGGCGCCAAGTGGGAAAGGGTGGTTTTGAGGCTGAAGGCAGCAGGAAAGCCTGCAGCCCCCAGGTCTGTGGGGCTACGCAAGCGGTTCCCAAAGAGCTTTAGAACAAGGCATAGTTTTCCCTGCTGGCTCTTTGGGCGTGGGACCCATCTCCAGCCATGTGGCCATTTTTGTGCCTGGCGCGGCGCCAAGTGGGAAAGGGTGGTTTTGAGGCTGAAGGCAGCAGGAAAGCCTGCAGCCCCCAGGTCTGTGGGGCTACACAAGCGTGTCCCAAAGAGCTTTAGAACAAGGCATAATTTTCCCTGCTACCTCTTTGGGTGGGGGACCCATCTCCAGGCATGTGGCCATTTTTGTGCCTGGCGCGGCGCCAAGTGGGAAAGGGTGGTTTTGAGGCTGAAGGCAGCAGGAAAGCCTGCAGCCCCCAGGTCTGTGGGGCTACGCAAGCGGTTCCCAAAGAGCTTTAGAACAAGGCATAGTTTTCCCTGCTGGCTCTTTCGGCGTGGGACCCATCTCCAGCCATGTGGCCATTTTTGTGCCTGG
This sequence comes from Rissa tridactyla, assembly GCF_028500815.1. Classification (NCBI taxonomy): domain Eukaryota; kingdom Metazoa; phylum Chordata; class Aves; order Charadriiformes; family Laridae; genus Rissa; species Rissa tridactyla. The sequence goes on from NC_071472.1 coordinate 43,966,276, forward strand.
CGCGGCGCCAAGTGGGAAAGGGTGGTTTTGAGGCTGAAGGCAGCAGGAAAGCCTGCAGCCCCCAGGTTTATGGGGCTACGCAAGCGGTTCCCAAAGAGCTTTAGAACAAGGCATAGTTTTCCCTGCTGGCTCTTTGGGCTTGAGACTAGTCTCCAGACATATGGAAATTTTTGTGCCTGGCGCGGCGCCAAGTGGGAAAGGGTGGTTTTGAGGCTGAAGGCAGCAGGAAATCCTGCAGCCCCCAGGTGTGTGGGGCTACGCAAGCGGTTCCCAAAGAGCTTTAGAACAAGGCATAGTTTTCCCTGCTGGCTCTTTGGGCGTGGGACCCATCTCCAGCCATGTGGCCATTTTTGTGCCTGGCGCGGCGCCAAGTGGGAAAGGGTGGTTTTGAGGCTGAAGGCAGCAGGAAAGCCTGCAGCCCCCAGGTGTGTGGGGCTACGCAAGCGGTTCCCAAAGAGCTTTAGAACAAGGCATAGTTTTCCCTGCTGGCTCTTAGGGCGTGGGACCCATCTCCAGCCATGTGGCCATTTTTGTGCCTGGCGCGGCGCCAAGTGGGAAAGGGTGGTTTTGAGGCTGAAGGCAGCAGGAAAGCCTGCAGCCCCCAGGTCTGTGGGGCTACGCAAGCGGTTCCCAAAGAGCTTTAGAACAAGGCATAGTTTTCCCTGCTGGCTCTTTGGGCGTGGGACCCATCTCCAGCCATATGGCCATTTTTGTGCCTGGCACGGCGCCAAGTGGGAAAGGGTGGTTTTAAGGCTGAAGGCAGCAGGAAAGCCTGCAGCCCCCAGTTCTGTGGGGCTACGCAAGCGGTTCCGAAAGAGCGTTAGAACAAGGCATAGTTTTCCCTGCAGGCTCTTTGGGCGTGGGACCCATCTCCAGCCATATGGCCATTTTTGTGCCTGGCACGGCGCCAAGTGGGAAAGGGTGGTTTTGAGGCTGAAGGCAGCAGGAAAGCCTGCAGCCCCCAGGTCTGTGGGGCTACGCAAGCGGTTCCCAAAGAGCTTTAGAACAAGGCATAGTTTTCCCTGCTGGCTCTTTGGGCGTGGGACCCATCTCCAGCCATATGGCCATTTTTGTGCCTGGCGCGGCGCCAAGTGGGAAAGGGTGGTTTTGAGGCTGAAGGCAGCAGGAAAGCCTGCAGCCCCCAGGTCTGTGTGGCTACGCAAGCGGTTCCCAAAGAGCTTTAGAACAAGGCATAGTTTTCCCTGCTGGCTCTTTGAGCGTGGGACCCATCTCCAGCCATATGGCCATTTTTGTGCCTGGCGCGGCGCCAAGTGGGAAAGGGTGGTTTTGAGGCTGAAGGCAGCAGGAAAGCCTGCAGCCCCCAGGTGTGTGGGGCTACGCAAGCGGTTCCCAAAGAGCTTTAGAACAAGGCATAGTTTTCCCTGCTGGCTCTTTGGGCGTGGGACCCATCTCCAGCCATATGGCCATTTTTGTGCCTGGCGCGGCGCCAAGTGGGAAAGGGTGGTTTTGAGGCTGAAGGCAGCAGGAAAGCCTGCAGCCCCCAGGTGTGTGGGGCTACGCAAGCGGTTCCCAAAGAGCTATAGAACAAGGCATAGTTTTCCCTGCTGGCTCTTTGGGCGTGGGACCCATCTCCAGCCATATGGCCATTTTTGTGCCTGGCGCGGCGCCAAGTGGGAAAGGGTGGTTTTGAGGCTGAAGGCAGCAGGAAAGCCTGCAGGCCCCAGGTCTGTGGGGCTACGCAAGCGTGTCCCAAAGAGCTTTAGAACAAGGCATAGTTTTCCCTGCTGGCTCTTTGGGCGTGGGACCCATCTCCAGCCATATGGCCATTTTTGTGCCTGGCGCGGCGCCAAGTGGGAAAGGGTGGTTTTGAGGCTGAAGGCAGCAGGAAAGCCTGCAGCCCCCAGGTCTGTGGGGCTACGCAAGCGGTTCCCAAAGAGCTTTAGAACAAGGCATAGTTTTCCCTGCTGGCTCTTTGGGCGTGAGACTAGTCTCCACACATATGGCCATTTTTGTGCCTGGCGCGGCGCCAAGTGGGAAAGGGTGGTTTTGAGGCTGAAGGCAGCAGGAAAGCCTGCAGCCCCCAGGTCTGTGGGGCTACGCAAGCGGTTCCCAAAGAGCTTTAGAACAAGGCATAGTTTTCCCTGCTGTCTCTTTGGGCGTGGGACCCATCTCCAGCCATATGGCCATTTTTGTGCCTGGCATGGCGCCAAGTGGGAAAGGGTGGTTTTGAGGCTGAAGGCAGCAGGAAAGCCTGCAGCCCCCAGGTCTGTGGGGCTACGCAAGCGGTTCCCAAAGAGCTTTAGAACAAGGCATAGTTTTCCCTGCTGGCTCTTTGGGCGTGGGACCCATCTCCAGCCATATGGCCATTTTTGTGCCTGGCGCGGCGCCAAGTGGGAAAGGGTGGTTTTGAGGCTGAAGGCAGCAGGAAAGCCTGCAGCCCCCAGGTGTGTGGGGCTACGCAAGCGGTTCCCAAAGAGCTTTAGAACAAGGCATAGTTTTCCCTGCTGGCTCTTTGGGCGTGAGACTAGTCTCCAGCCATATGGCCATTTTTGTGCCTGGCGCGGCGCCAAGTGGGAAAGGGTGGTTTTGAGGCTGAAGGCAGCAGGAAAGCCTGCAGCCCCCAGGTCTGTGGGGCTACGCAAGCGGTTCCCAAAGAGCTTTAGAACAAGGCATAGTTTTCCCTGCTGGCTCTTTGGGCGTGGGACCCATCTCCAGTCATATGGCCATTTTTGTGCCTGGCGCGGCGCCAAGTGGGAAAGGGTGGTTTTGAGGCTGAAGGCAGCAGGAAAGCCTGCAGCCCCCAGGTCTGTGGGGCTACGCAAGCGGTTCCCAAAGAGCTTTAGAACAAGGCATAGTTTTCCCTGCTGGCTCTTTGGGCGTGGGACCCATCTCCAGCCATATGGCCATTTTTGGTCCTGGCGCGGCGCCAAGTGGGAAAGGGTGGTTTTGAGGCTGAAGGCAGCAGGAAAGCCTGCAGCCCCCAGGTCTGTGGGGCTACGCAAGCGTGTCCCAAAGAGCTTTAGAACAAGGCATAGTTTTCCCTGCTGGCTCTTTGGGCGTGGGACCCATCTCCAGGCATGTGGCCATTTTTGTGCCTGGCGCGGCGCCAAGTGGGAAAGGGTGGTTTTGAGGCTGAAGGCAGCAGGAAAGCCTGCAGCCCCCAGGTGTGTGGGGCTACGCAAGCGGTTCCCAAAGAGCGTTAGAACAAGGCATAGTTTTCCCTGCTGGCTCTTTGGGCGTGGGACCCATCTCCAGACAGATGGCCATTTTTGTGCCTGGCGCGGCGCCAAGTGGGAAAGGGTGGTTTTGAGGCTGAAGGCAGCAGGAAAGCCTGCAGCCCCCAGGTCTGTGGGGCTACGCAAGCGGTTCCCAAAGAGCTTTAGAACAAGGCATAGTTTTCCCTGCTGGCTCTTTGGGCGTGGGACCCATCTCCAGCCATATGGCCATTTTTGTGCCTGGCACGGCGCCAAGTGGGAAAGGGTGGTTTTAAGGCTGAAGGCAGCAGGAAAGCCTGCAGCCCCCAGGTCTGTGGGGCTACGCAAGCGGTTCCAAAAGAGCGTTAGAACAAGGCATAGTTTTCCCTGCTGTCTCTTTGGGCGTGGGACCCATCTCCAGCCATATGGCCATTTTTGTGCCTGGCACGGCGCCAAGTGGGAAAGGGTGGTTTTGAGGCTGAAGGCAGCAGGAAAGCCTGCAGCCCCCAGGTCTGTGGGGCTACGCAAGCGGTTCCCAAAGAGCTTTAGAACAAGGCATAGTTTTCCCTGCTGGCTCTTTGGGCGTGGGACCCATCTCCAGCCATATGGCCATTTTTGTGCCTGGCGCGGCGCCAAGTGGGAAAGGGTGGTTTTGAGGCTGAAGGCAGCAGGAAAGCCTGCAGCCCCCAGGTCTGTGGGGCTACGCAAGCGGTTCCCAAAGAGCTTTAGAACAAGGCATAGTTTTCCCTGCTGGCTCTTTGGGCGTGGGACCCATCTCCAGCCATATGGCCATTTTTGTGCCTGGCGCGGCGCCAAGTGGGAAAGGGTGGTTTTGAGGCTGAAGGCAGCAGGAAAGCCTGCAGCCCCCAGGTGTGTGGGGCTACGCAAGCGGTTCCCAAAGAGCTTTAGAACAAGGCATAGTTTTCCCTGCTGGCTCTTTGGGCGTGGGACCCATCTCCAGCCATATGGCCATTTTTGTGCCTGGCGCGGCGCCAAGTGGGAAAGGGTGGTTTTGAGGCTGAAGGCAGCAGGAAAGCCTGCAGCCCCCAGGTCTGTGGGGCTACGCAAGCGGTTCCCAAAGAGCTTTAGAACAAGGCATAGTTTTCCCTGCTGTCTCTTTGGGCGTGGGACCCATCTCCAGCCATATGGCCATTTTTGTGCCTGGCGCGGCGCCAAGTGGGAAAGGGTGGTTTTGAGGCTGAAGGCAGCAGGAAAGCCTGCAGCCCCCAGGTCTGTGGGGCTACGCAAGCGGTTCCCAAAGAGCTTTAGAACAAGGCATAGTTTTCCCTGCTGGCTCTTTGGGTGGGGGACCCATCTCCAGGCATGTGGCCATTTTTGTGCCTGGCGCGGCGCCAAGTGGGAAAGGGTGGTTTTGAGGCTGAAGGCAGCAGGAAAGCCTGCAGCCCCCAGGTCTGTGGGGCTACGCAAGCGGTTCCCAAAGAGCTTTAGAACAAGGCATAGTTTTCCCTGCTGGCTCTTTCGGCGTGGGACCCATCTCCAGCCATATGGCCATTTTTGTGCCTGGCGCGGCGCCAAGTGGGAAAGGGTGGTTTTGAGGCTGAAGGCAGCAGGAAAGCCTGCAGCCCCCAGGTTTATGGGGCTACGCAAGCGGTTCCCAAAGAGCTTTAGAACAAGGCATAGTTTTCCCTGCTGGCTCTTTGGGCTTGAGACTAGTCTCCAGACATATGGAAATTTTTGTGCCTGGCGCGGCGCCAAGTGGGAAAGGGTGGTTTTGAGGCTGAAGGCAGCAGGAAATCCTGCAGCCCCCAGGTGTGTGGGGCTACGCAAGCGGTTCCCAAAGAGCTTTAGAACAAGGCATAGTTTTCCCTGCTGGCTCTTTGGGCGTGGGACCCATCTCCAGCCATGTGGCCATTTTTGTGCCTGGCGCGGCGCCAAGTGGGAAAGGGTGGTTTTGAGGCTGAAGGCAGCAGGAAAGCCTGCAGCCCCCAGGTGTGTGGGGCTACGCAAGCGGTTCCCAAAGAGCTTTAGAACAAGGCATAGTTTTCCCTGCTGGCTCTTAGGGCGTGGGACCCATCTCCAGCCATGTGGCCATTTTTGTGCCTGGCGCGGCGCCAAGTGGGAAAGGGTGGTTTTGAGGCTGAAGGCAGCAGGAAAGCCTGCAGCCCCCAGGTCTGTGGGGCTACGCAAGCGGTTCCCAAAGAGCTTTAGAACAAGGCATAGTTTTCCCTGCTGGCTCTTTGGGCGTGGGACCCATCTCCAGCCATATGGCCATTTTTGTGCCTGGCACGGCGCCAAGTGGGAAAGGGTGGTTTTAAGGCTGAAGGCAGCAGGAAAGCCTGCAGCCCCCAGTTCTGTGGGGCTACGCAAGCGGTTCCGAAAGAGCGTTAGAACAAGGCATAGTTTTCCCTGCAGGCTCTTTGGGCGTGGGACCCATCTCCAGCCATATGGCCATTTTTGTGCCTGGCACGGCGCCAAGTGGGAAAGGGTGGTTTTGAGGCTGAAGGCAGCAGGAAAGCCTGCAGCCCCCAGGTGTGTGGGGCTACGCAAGCGGTTCCCAAAGAGCTTTAGAACAAGGCATAGTTTTCCCTGCTGGCTCTTTGAGCGTGGGACCCATCTCCAGCCATATGGCCATTTTTGTGCCTGGCGCGGCGCCAAGTGGGAAAGGGTGGTTTTGAGGCTGAAGGCAGCAGGAAAGCCTGCAGCCCCCAGGTCTGTGGGGCTACGCAAGCGGTTCCCAAAGAGCTTTAGAACAAGGCATAGTTTTCCCTGCTGGCTCTTTGGGCGTGGGACCCATCTCCAGCCATATGGCCATTTTTGTGCCTGGCGCGGCGCCAAGTGGGAAAGGGTGGTTTTGAGGCTGAAGGCAGCAGGAAAGCCTGCAGCCCCCAGGTGTGTGGGGCTACGCAAGCGGTTCCCAAAGAGCTATAGAACAAGGCATAGTTTTCCCTGCTGGCTCTTTGGGCGTGGGACCCATCTCCAGCCATATGGCCATTTTTGTGCCTGGCGCGGCGCCAAGTGGGAAAGGGTGGTTTTGAGGCTGAAGGCAGCAGGAAAGCCTGCAGGCCCCAGGTCTGTGGGGCTACGCAAGCGTGTCCCAAAGAGCTTTAGAACAAGGCATAGTTTTCCCTGCTGGCTCTTTGGGCGTGGGACCCATCTCCAGCCATATGGCCATTTTTGTGCCTGGCGCGGCGCCAAGTGGGAAAGGGTGGTTTTGAGGCTGAAGGCAGCAGGAAAGCCTGCAGCCCCCAGGTCTGTGGGGCTACGCAAGCGGTTCCCAAAGAGCTTTAGAACAAGGCATAGTTTTCCCTGCTGGCTCTTTGGGCGTGAGACTAGTCTCCACACATATGGCCATTTTTGTGCCTGGCGCGGCGCCAAGTGGGAAAGGGTGGTTTTGAGGCTGAAGGCAGCAGGAAAGCCTGCAGCCCCCAGGTCTGTGGGGCTACGCAAGCGGTTCCCAAAGAGCTTTAGAACAAGGCATAGTTTTCCCTGCTGTCTCTTTGGGCGTGGGACCCATCTCCAGCCATATGGCCATTTTTGTGCCTGGCATGGCGCCAAGTGGGAAAGGGTGGTTTTGAGGCTGAAGGCAGCAGGAAAGCCTGCAGCCCCCAGGTGTGTGGGGCTACGCAAGCGGTTCCCAAAGAGCTTTAGAACAAGGCATAGTTTTCCCTGCTGGCTCTTTGGGCGTGGGACCCATCTCCAGCCATATGGCCATTTTTGTGCCTGGCGCGGCGCCAAGTGGGAAAGGGTGGTTTTGAGGCTGAAGGCAGCAGGAAAGCCTGCAGCCCCCAGGTGTGTGGGGCTACGCAAGCGGTTCCCAAAGAGCTTTAGAACAAGGCATAGTTTTCCCTGCTGGCTCTTTGGGCGTGAGACTAGTCTCCAGCCATATGGCCATTTTTGTGCCTGGCGCGGCGCCAAGTGGGAAAGGGTGGTTTTGAGGCTGAAGGCAGCAGGAAAGCCTGCAGCCCCCAGGTCTGTGGGGCTACGCAAGCGGTTCCCAAAGAGCTTTAGAACAAGGCATAGTTTTCCCTGCTGGCTCTTTGGGCGTGGGACCCATCTCCAGTCATATGGCCATTTTTGTGCCTGACGCGGCGCCAAGTGGGAAAGGGTGGCTTTGAGGCTGAAGGCAGCAGGAAAGCCTGCAGCCCCCAGGTCTGTGGGGCTACGCAAGCGGTTCCCAAAGAGCTTTAGAACAAGGCATAGTTTTCCCTGCTGGCTCTTTGGGCGTGGGACCCATCTCCAGCCATATGGCCATTTTTGGTCCTGGCGCGGCGCCAAGTGGGAAAGGGTGGTTTTGAGGCTGAAGGCAGCAGGAAAGCCTGCAGCCCCCAGGTCTGTGGGGCTACGCAAGCGTGTCCCAAAGAGCTTTAGAACAAGGCATAGTTTTCCCTGCTGGCTCTTTGGGCGTGGGACCCATCTCCAGGCATGTGGCCATTTTTGTGCCTGGCGCGGCGCAAAGTGGGAAAGGGTGGTTTTGAGGCTGAAGGCAGCAGGAAAGCCTGCAGCCCCCAGGTGTGTGGGGCTACGCAAGCGGTTCCCAAAGAGCGTTAGAACAAGGCATAGTTTTCCCTGCTGGCTCTTTGGGCGTGGGACCCATCTCCAGACAGATGGCCATTTTTGTGCCTGGCGCGGCGCCAAGTGGGAAAGGGTGGTTTTGAGGCTGAAGGCAGCAGGAAAGCCTGCAGCCCCCAGGTGTGTGGGGCTACGCAAGCGGTTCCCAAAGAGCTTTAGAACAAGGCATAGTTTTCCCTGCTGGCTCTTTGGGCGTGAGACTAGTCTCCAGACATATGGAAATTTTTGTGCCTGGCGCGGCGCCAAGTGGGAAAGGGTGGCTTTGAGGCTGAAGGCAGCAGGAAAGCCTGCAGCCCCCAGGTGTGTGGGGCTACGCAAGCGGTTCCCAAAGAGCTTTAGAACAAGGCATAGTTTTCCCTGCTGGCTCTTTGGGCGTGAGACTAGTCTCCAGCCATATGGAAATTTTTGGTCCTGGCGCGGCGCCAAGTGGGAAAGGGTGGTTTTGAGGCTGAAGGCAGCAGGAAAGCCTGCAGCCCCCAGGTCTGTGGGGCTTCGCAAGCGGTTCTCAAAGAGCTTTAGAACAAGGCATAGTTTTCCCTGCTGGCTCTTTGGGCGTGGGACCCATCTCCAGCCATATGGCCATTTTTGGTCCTGGCGCGGCGCCAAGTGGGAAAGGGTGGTTTTGAGGCTGAAGGCAACAGGAAAGCCTGCAGCCCCCAGGTCTGTGGGGCTACGCAAGCGTGTCCCAAAGAGCTTTAGAACAAGGCATAGTTTTCCCTGCTGGCTCTTTGGGCGTGGGACCCATCTCCAGCCATGTGGCCATTTTTGTGCCTGGCGCGGCGCCAAGTGGGAAAGGGTGGTTTTGAGGCTGAAGGCAGCAGGAAAGCCTGCAGCCCCCAGGTCTGTGGGGCTACGCAAGTGGTTCCGAAAGAGCGTTAGAACAAGGCATAGTTTTCCCTGCTGGCTCTTTGGGCGTGGGACCAATCTCCAGACAGATGGCCATTTTTGTGCCTGGCGCGGCGCCAAGTGGGAAAGGGTGGTTTTGAGGCTGAAGGCAGCAGGAAAGCCTGCAGCCCCCAGGTGTGTGGGGCTACGCAAGCGGTTCCCAAAGAGCTTTAGAACAAGGCATAGTTTTCCCTGCTGGCTCTTTGGGCGTGAGACTAGTCTCCAGACATATGGAAATTTTTGTGCCTGGCGCGGCGCCAAGTGGGAAAGGGTGGCTTTGAGGCTGAAGGCAGCAGGAAAGCCTGCAGCCCCCAGGTGTGTGGGGCTACGCAAGCGGTTCCCAAAGAGCTTTAGAACAAGGCATAGTTCTCCCTGCTGGCTCTTTGGGCGTGAGACTAGTCTCCAGCCATATGGCCATTTTTGTGCCTGGCGCGGCGCCAAGTGGGAAAGGGTGGTTTTGAGGCTGAAGGCAGCAGGAAAGCCTGCAGCCCCCAGGTCTGTGGGGCTACGCAAGCGGTTCCCAAAGAGCTTTAGAACAAGACATAGTTTTCCCTGCTGGCTCTTTGGGCGTGGGACCCATCTCCAGCCATATGGCCATTTTTGGTCCTGGCGCGGCGCCAAGTGGGAAAGGGTGGTTTTGAGGCTGAAGGCAGCAGGAAAGCCTGCAGCCCCCAGGTCTGTGGGGCTACGCAAGCGATTCCCAAAGAGCTTTAGAACAAGGCATAGTTTTCCCTGCTGGCTCTTTGGGCGTGAGACTAGTCTCCAGACATATGGAAATTTTTGTGCCTGGCGCGGCGCCAATTAGGAAAGGGTGGCTTTGAGGCTGAAGGCAGCAGGAAAGCCTGCAGCCCCCAGGTGTGTGGGGCTTCGCAAGCGGTTCCCAAAGAGCTTTAGAACAAGGCATAGTTTTCCCTGCTGGCTCTTTGGGCGTGGGACACATCTCCAGCCATATGGCCATTTTTGTGTCTGGCGCGGCGCCAAGTGGGAAAGGGTGGTTTTGAGGCTGAAGGCAGCAGGAAAGCCTGCAGCCCCCAGGTCTGTGGGGCTACGCAAGCGGTTCCCAAAGAGCTTTAGAACAAGGCATAGTTTTCCCTGCTGACTCTTTGGGCGTGAGACTAGTCTCCACACATATGGCCATTTTTGTGCCTGGCGCGGCGCCAAGTGGGAAAGGGTGGTTTTGAGGCTGAAGGCAGCAGGAAAGCCTGCAGCCCCCAGGTCTGTGGGGCTATGCAAGCGTGTCCCAAAGAGCTTTAGAACAAGGCATAGTTTTCCCTGCTGGCTCTTTGGGCGTGAGACTAGTCTCCAGCCATATGGAAATTTTTGTGCCTGGCGCAGCGCCAATTAGGAAAGGGTTGCTCTGAGGCTGAAGGCAGCAGGAAAGCCTGCAGCCCCCAGGTCTGTGGGGCTACGCAAGCGGTTCCCAAAGAGCTTTAGAACAAGGCATAGTTTTCCCTGCTGGCTCTTTGGGCGTGGGACCCATCTCCAGGCATGTGGCCATTTTTTTGCCTGGCGCGGCGCCAAGTGGGAAAGGGTGGTTTTGAGGCTGAAGGCAGCAGGAAAGCCTGCAGCCCCCAGGTGTGTGGGGCTACGCAAGCGGTTCCCAAAGAGCTTTAGAACAAGGCATAATTTTCCCTGCTAGCTCTTTGGGTGGGGGACCCATCTCCAGCCATACGGCCATTTTTGTGCCTGGCGCGGCGCCAAGTGGGAAAGGGTGGTTTTGAGGCTGAAGGCAGCAGGAAAGCCTGCAGCCCCCAGGTGTGTGGGGCTACGCAAGCGTGTCCCAAAGAGCTTTAGAACAAGGCATAGTTTTCCCTGCTGGCTCTTTGGGCGTGGGACCCATCTCCAGCCATATGGCCATTTTTGTGCCTGGCGCGGCGCCAAGTGGGAAAGCGTGGTTTTGAGGCTGAAGGCAGCAGGAAAGCCTGCAGCCCCCAGGTGTGTGGGGCTACGCAAGCGGTTCCCAAAGAGCTTTAGAACAAGGCAGAGTTTTCCCTGCTGGCTCTTTGGGCGTGAGACTAGTCTCCAGCCATATGGAAATTTTTGTGCCTGCGCGGCGCCAAGTGGGAAAGGGTTGCTTTGAGGCTGAAGGCAGCAGGAAAGCCTGCAGCCCCCAGGTGTGTGGGGCTACGCAAGCGGTTCCCAAAGAGCTTTAGAACAAGGCATAGTTTTCCCTGCTGGCTCTTAGGGCGTGGGACCCATCTCCAGCCATGTGGCCATTTTTGTGCCTGGCGCGGCGCCAAGTGGGAAAGGGTGGTTTTGAGGCTGAAGGCAGCAGGAAAGCCTGCAGCCCCCAGTTCTGTGGGGCTACGCAAGCGGTTCCCAAAGAGCTTTAGAACAAGGCATAGTTTTCCCTGCTGGCTCTTTGGGCGTGGGACCCATCTCCAGCCATATGGCCATTTTTGTGCCTGGCACGGCGCCAAGTGGGAAAGGGTGGTTTTAAGGCTGAAGGCAGCAGGAAAGCCTGCAGCCCCCAGTTCTGTGGGGCTACGCAAGCGGTTCCGAAAGAGCGTTAGAACAAGGCATAGTTTTCCCTGCAGGCTCTTTGGGCGTGGGACCCATCTCCAGCCATATGGCCATTTTTGTGCCTGGCACGGCGCCAAGTGGGAAAGGGTGGTTTTGAGGCTGAAGGCAGCAGGAAAGCCTGCAGCCCCCAGGTCTGTGGGGCTACGCAAGCGGTTCCCAAAGAGCTTTAGAACAAGGCATAGTTTTCCCTGCTGGCTCTTTGGGCGTGGGACCCATCTCCAGCCATATGGCCATTTTTGTGCCTGGCGCGGCGCCAAGTGGGAAAGGGTGGTTTTGAGGCTGAAGGCAGCAGGAAAGCCTGCAGCCCCCAGGTGTGTGGGGCTACGCAAGCGGTTCCCAAAGAGCTTTAGAACAAGGCATAGTTTTCCCTGCTGGCTCTTTGGGCGTGGGACCCATCTCCAGCCATATGGCCATTTTTGGTCCTGGCGCGGCGCCAAGTGGGAAAGGGTGGTTTTGAGGCTGAAGGCAGCAGGAAAGCCTGCAGCCCCCAGGTCTGTGGGGCTACGCAAGCGGTTCCCAAAGAGCTTTAGAACAAGGCATAGTTTTCCCTGCTGGCTCTTTGGGCGTGAGACTAGTCTCCAGACATATGGAAATTTTTGTGCCTGGCGCGGCGCCAATTAGGAAAGGGTGGCTTTGAGGCTGAAGGCAGCAGGAAAGCCTGCAGCCCCCAGGTGTGTGGGGCTTCGCAAGCGGTTCCCAAAGAGCTTTAGAACAAGGCATAGTTTTCCCTGCTGGCTCTTTGGGCGTGGGGCACATCTCCAGCCATATGGCCATTTTTGTGTCTGGCGCGGCGCCAAGTGGGAAAGGGTGGTTTTGAGGCTGAAGGCAGCAGGAAAGCCTGCAGCCCCCAGGTCTGTGGGGCTACGCAAGCGGTTCCCAAAGAGCTTTAGAACAAGGCATAGTTTTCCCTGCTGACTCTTTGGGCGTGGGACCCATCTCCAGCCATATGGCCATTTTTGTGCCTGGCGCGGCGCCAAGTGGGAAAGGGTGGTTTTGAGGCTGAAGGCAGCAGGAAAGCCTGCAGCCCCCAGGTCTGTGGGTCTATGCAAGCGTGTCCCAAAGAGCTTTAGAACAAGGCATAGTTTTCCCTGCTGGCTCTTTGGGCGTGAGACTAGTCTCCAGCCATATGGAAATTTTTGTGCCTGGCGCAGCGCCAATTAGGAAAGGGTTGCTCTGAGGCTGAAGGCAGCAGGAAAGCCTGCAGCCCCCAGGTCTGTGGGGCTACGCAAGCGGTTCCCAAAGAGCTTTAGAACAAGGCATAGTTTTCCCTGCTGGCTCTTTGGGCGTGGGACCCATCTCCAGGCATGTGGCCATTTTTTTGCCTGGCGCGGCGCCAAGTGGGAAAGGGTGGTTTTGAGGCTGAAGGCAGCAGGAAAGCCTGCAGCCCCCAGGTGTGTGGGGCTACGCAAGCGGTTCCCAAAGAGCTTTAGAACAAGGCATAATTTTCCCTGCTAGCTCTTTGGGTGGGGGACCCATCTCCAGCCATACGGCCATTTTTGTGCCTGGCGCGGCGCCAAGTGGGAAAGGGTGGTTTTGAGGCTGAAGGCAGCAGGAAAGCCTGCAGCCCCCAGGTGTGTGGGGCTACGCAAGCGTGTCCCAAAGAGCTTTAGAACAAGGCATAGTTTTCCCTGCTGGCTCTTTGGGCGTGGGACCCATCTCCAGCCATATGGCCATTTTTGTGCCTGGCGCGGCGCCAAGTGGGAAAGCGTGGTTTTGAGGCTGAAGGCAGCAGGAAAGCCTGCAGCCCCCAGGTGTGTGGGGCTACGCAAGCGGTTCCCAAAGAGCTTTAGAACAAGGCAGAGTTTTCCCTGCTGGCTCTTTGGGCGTGAGACTAGTCTCCAGCCATATGGAAATTTTTGTGCCTGCGCGGCGCCAAGTGGGAAAGGGTTGCTTTGAGGCTGAAGGCAGCAGGAAAGCCTGCAGCCCCCAGGTGTGTGGGGCTACGCAAGCGGTTCCCAAAGAGCTTTAGAACAAGGCATAGTTTTCCCTGCTGGCTCTTAGGGCGTGGGACCCATCTCCAGCCATGTGGCCATTTTTGTGCCTGGCGCGGCGCCAAGTGGGAAAGGGTGGTTTTGAGGCTGAAGGCAGCAGGAAAGCCTGCAGCCCCCAGTTCTGTGGGGCTACGCAAGCGGTTCCCAAAGAGCTTTAGAACAAGGCATAGTTTTCCCTGCTGGCTCTTTGGGCGTGGGACCCATCTCCAACCATATGGCCATTTTTGTGCCTGGCACGGCGCCAAGTGGGAAAGGGTGGTTTTAAGGCTGAAGGCAGCAGGAAAGCCTGCAGCCCCCAGTTCTGTGGGGCTACGCAAGCGGTTCCGAAAGAGCGTTAGAACAAGGCATAGTTTTCCCTGCAGGCTCTTTGGGCGTGGGACCCATCTCCAGCCATATGGCCATTTTTGTGCCTGGCACGGCGCCAAGTGGGAAAGGGTGGTTTTGAGGCTGAAGGCAGCAGGAAAGCCTGCAGCCCCCAGGTCTGTGGGGCTACGCAAGCGGTTCCCAAAGAGCTTTAGAACAAGGCATAGTTTTCCCTGCTGGCTCTTTGGGCGTGGGACCCATCTCCAGCCATATGGCCATTTTTGTGCCTGGCGCGGCGCCAAGTGGGAAAGGGTGGTTTTGAGGCTGAAGGCAGCAGGAAAGCCTGCAGCCCCCAGGTCTGTGTGGCTACGCAAGCGGTTCCCAAAGAGCTTTAGAACAAGGCATAGTTTTCCCTGCTGGCTCTTTGGGCGTGGGACCCATCTCCAGCCATATGGCCATTTTTGTGCCTGGCGCGGCGCCAAGTGGGAAAGGGTGGTTTTGAGGCTGAAGGCAGCAGGAAAGCCTGCAGCCCCCAGGTCTGTGGGGCTACGCAAGCGGTTCCCAAAGAGCTTTAGAACAAGGCATAGTTTTCCCTGCTGGCTCTTTGGGCGTGGGACCCATCTCCAGCCATATGGCCATTTTTGTGCCTGGCGCGGCGCCAAGTGGGAAAGGGTGGTTTTGAGGCTGAAGGCAGCAGGAAAGCCTGCAGCCCCCAGGTGTGTGGGGCTACGCAAGCGGTTCCAAAGAGCTATAGAACAAGGCATAATTTTCCCTGCTGGCTCTTTGGGCGTGGGACCCATCTCCAGCCATGTGGCCATTTTTGTGCCTGGCGCGGCGCCAAGTGGGAAAGGGTGGTTTTGAGGCTGAAGGCAGCAGGAAAGCCTGCAGGCCCCAGGTCTGTGGGGCTACGCAAGCGTGTCCCAAAGAGCTTTAGAACAAGGCATAGTTTTCCCTGCTGGCTCTTTGGGCGTGGGACCCATCTCCAGCCATATGGCCATTTTTGTGCCTGGCGCGGCGCCAAGTGGGAAAGGGTGGTTTTGAGGCTGAAGGCAGCAGGAAAGCCTGCAGCCCCCAGGTCTGTGGGGCTACGCAAGCGGTTCCCAAAGAGCTTTAGAACAAGGCATAGTTTTCCCTGCTGGCTCTTTGGGCGTGAGACTAGTCTCCACACATATGGCCATTTTTGTGCCTGGCGCGGCGCCAAGTGGGAAAGGGTGGTTTTGAGGCTGAAGGCAGCAGGAAAGCCTGCAGCCCCCAGGTCTGTGTGGCTACGCAAGCGGTTCCCAAAGAGCTTTAGAACAAGGCATAGTTTTCCCTGCTGGCTCTTTGGGCGTGGGACCCATCTCCAGCCATATGGCCATTTTTGTGCCTGGCGCGGCGCCAAGTGGGAAAGGGTGGTTTTGAGGCTGAAGGCAGCAGGAAAGCCTGCAGCCCCCAGGTGTGTGGGGCTACGCAAGCGGTTCCCAAAGAGCTTTAGAACAAGGCATAGTTTTCCCTGCTGGCTCTTTGGGCGTGAGACTAGTCTCCACACATATGGCCATTTTTGTGCCTGGCGCGGCGCCAAGTGGGAAAGGGTGGTTTTGAGGCTGAAGGCAGCAGGAAAGCCTGCAGCCCCCAGGTCTGTGGGGCTATGCAAGCGGTTCCCAAAGAGCTTTAGGACAAGGCATAGTTTTCCCTGCTGGCTCTTTGGGCGTGGTACCCATCTCCAGCCATATGGCCATTTTTGTGCCTGGCGCGGCGCCAAGTGGGAAAGGGTGGTTTTGAGGCTGAAGGCAGCAGGAAAGCCTGCAGCCCCCAGGTGTGTGGGGCTACGCAAGCGGTTCCCAAAGAGCTTTAGAACAAGGCATAGTTTTCCCTGCTGGCTCTTTGGGCGTGAGACTAGTCTGCAGACATATGGAAATTTTTGTGCCTGGCGCGGCGCCAAGTGGGAAAGGGTGGCTTTGAGGCTGAAGGCAGCAGGAAAGCCTGCAGCCCCCAGGTGTGTGGGGCTACGCAAGCGGTTCCCAAAGAGCTTTAGAACAAGGCATAGTTTTCCCTGCTGGCTCTTTGGGCGTGAGACTAGTCTCCAGCCATATGGAAATTTTTGGTCCTGGCGCGGCGCCAAGTGGGAAAGGGTGGTTTTGAGGCTGAAGGCAGCAGGAAAGCCTGCAGCCCCCAGGTCTGTGGGGCTTCGCAAGCGGTTCTCAAAGAGCTTTAGAACAAGGCATAGTTTTCCCTGCTGGCTCTTTGGGCGTGGGACCCATCTCCAGCCATATGGCCATTTTTGGTCCTGGTGCGGCGCCAAGTGGGAAAGGGTGGTTTTGAGGCTGAAGGCAACAGGAAAGCCTGCAGCCCCCAGGTCTGTGGGGCGACGCAAGCGTGGTCCCAAAGAGCTTTAGAACAAGGCATAGTTTTCCCTGCTGGCTCTTTGGGCGTGGGACCCATCTCCAGCCATGTGGCCATTTTTGTGCCTGGCGCGGCGCCAAGTGGGAAAGGGTGGTTTTGAGGCTGAAGGCAGCAGGAAAGCCTGCAGCCCCCAGGTCTGTGGGGCTACGCAAGTGGTTCCGAAAGAGCGTTAGAACAAGGCATAGTTTTCCCTGCTGGCTCTTTGGGCGTGGGACCAATCTCCAGACAGATGGCCATTTTTGTGCCTGGCGCGGCGCCAAGTGGGAAAGGGTGGTTTTGAGGCTGAAGGCAGCAGGAAAGCCTGCAGCCCCCAGGTGTGTGGGGCTACGCAAGCGGTTCCCAAAGAGCTTTAGAACAAGGCATAGTTTTCCCTGCTGGCTCTTTGGGCGTGAGACTAGTCTCCAGACATATGGAAATTTTTGTGCCTGGCGCGGCGCCAAGTGGGAAAGGGTGGCTTTGAGGCTGAAGGCAGCAGGAAAGCCTGCAGCCCCCAGGTGTGTGGGGCTACGCAAGCGGTTCCCAAAGAGCTTTAGAACAAGGCATAGTTTTCCCTGCTGGCTCTTTGGGCGTGGGACCCATCTCCAGCCATATGGCCATTTTTGTGCCTGGCGCGGCGCCAAGTGGGAAAGGGTGGTTTTGAGGCTGAAGGCAGCAGGAAAGCCTGCAGCCCCCAGGTCTGTGGGGCTACGCAAGTGGTTCCCAAAGAGCTTTAGAACAAGGCATAGTTTTCCCTGCTGGCTCTTTGGGCGTGGGACCCATCTCCAGTCATATGGCCATTTTTGTGCCTGGCGCGGCGCCAAGTGGGAAAGGGTGGTTTGAGGCTGAAGGCAGCAGGAAAGCCTGCAGCCCCCAGGTCTGTGGGGCTACGCAAGCGGTTCCCAAAGAGCTTTAGAACAAGGCATAGTTTTCCCTGCTGGCTCTTTCGGCGTGGGACCCATCTCCAGCCATATGGCCATTTTTGGTCCTGGCGCGGCGCCAAGTGGGAAAGGGTGGTTTTGAGGCTGAAGGCAGCAGGAAAGCCTGCAGCCCCCAGGTCTGTGGGGCTACGCAAGCGTGTCCCAAAGAGCTTTAGAACAAGGCATAGTTTTCCCTGCTGGCT